>NC_134294.1:2728368-3035675 GCF_949628215.1 Phalacrocorax aristotelis
CCAGGACAGCCTGTGCAAGGGCCACCGACCCAACGCGATTTCTGCAAATCGCAGCATTTTGGTAGGAACCCAAGAAAAATCTCCCCACCGCAGGGATCCCTTGAGGGATGGGAGAGGGGAACCAAGGCCAAGGAAGGGCAGCCGGGGGCAGAATTCTGCAGCAGAACATCCTGGAAGAGTCCTTTGGCATGGCCCAAAAGCAGATTTGCAGCTGTTTCTTACAAAGCTCCTTTCTAGAAAGCGCTGCACAACGCAGCTTCCCTGAAATCGCGCCATTCCCCTCCGGTCCCGGTTAGAAAATGGTGAAGAAACTCAAAAGCATTCCTCCTCCAAAGCATGCAGCAAGGCAACTGAATCCCCAACTTAGCACTCGGCTCCCAGGGCTGGCAGAAACTACTTAAAGATTAAAATCCAAAATCTATAAGCAGCTATAGGTGCAATCTCAAAAGCCTACGGAGAAACTTGAATTATTGAACTCAGGATCAGCCAGATACCCAAGGTTCTGGCTTTTATATATGTATATATATAATTTAAGATATACCCGCACACAAAATGGATTGCGCTTTGTAATCTAGGTTTATATTTGCAATATCTATTTTGCAATAGATATATATTGCAAAGCACAACCCTTTTTTTGTATATAAGAATTGCAAAGCCCAATCCATGCAGCCAAGATTTGAGGGGACAAACCCTCTTGCTAGGCTCAAACAGCAAAAGATGCGCCGTCAGCTCTTCTAATGCATCGAAGGGCCATATGGGGTCCTCGCTCTCTTCCCCAGTCCCTCCTGGGGCTCCCACCGGTGTCTTCGCTGCAGAAACCAGGAATGGGCTTCGAGGCAAGACAAGCCCTCTGCACTCTTCCCAGCAAGTTTTTAAAGGGTTTTCTGGGAAAGAAGCTGGTGTTTCAAGGAAGCGATGGGGTTGCCAGCATCTCCCTTTCTCCTCAGTTTCCTTCGGAAACCACTTAATGGGCAATTTCTTGCATTATGTCAAGCTTTTTATTAGCACCTGCTGCCAGGACTGGGGCTGGACCCACACAGCCACCCCATACGCTGCCTTTCACCTGTAACTATCCTCATTTCCACACAGGATTTCCTCCCCGCTCCGACGTTTCCCTGGGCTCCCCGTCCCCCCAAGCCTGGCAGCGCTCATCCACCAAAATCACACCAACACAATTACCCCCGCAAAGCGGTTCCCGGCCTCCGGCACCAAGCATCTGCTGCAATCCCTCCCCTGCAAGTTTCCATCCCATCCTCACCAGCATCTCCAGCTCGAGAGGGTCCTACGGAGAAAGCCCGTTTTATTTGCATAAATTGCATTAAGAGAATGACTCGGTTTGAAAGGGAGACTTTAACTCCATTTTAAAACAGGCGGGGGAAAAAAATCCCCCGCTGCTATGCCAACTTTAAGCACCTAAATAAACGATCCAAAAAGCACCATTTGCAGGCAGCTCTTTGCGGTCGTTACAGAAAAGTTCCAATAACCAGGAAAATAGCGCCAATTATTCAGAAACCTCATTTCAGCCTCTATTTCTTCCCCACACAGACGCTCGGCAGGGATTTCCATACACCTTCCTGCGAGCCGGCTGGGTCTGTGCCTCGATTTGAAGGCATGAAGGAGCTGTGCGTGGCTTGAAGCAAGCGTCGGCCCTCTCGAATGGGGACCGAGGGTCAGCGCCCCGCACGAGGGGGTCCACACGCAATGATAACACGATGCAAAAAACACGACCTGCAGAATAGAGTAATTTTAAATTTTTTTCTTTTTGCAGTTCAACCTTGCAAGCGTTGGCTATTGGGGTACAAGGTTAATTTTCCTAATAGGAATTGCCTCCCAGATGCAACAACCCTGATGCAAAAAGCTTCCACAGCACACTTTTTCCAGAATTTTTGCCCTTTTTTATTTTTTACTCCTCTTGTTATCAATTTTTTTGAGGGGGGGTGTTGTCTGCACACTGTAATTCCTGACCACCCTGGGGGGGAAGGAGGCATCGCACACACAGAGGCAAACCCCGTCGCACGCCGGCTTGTTCCAGCCTCTTCCAAACCTGCCGCAAGCGGGCAGTGATGAAATTAATGCAATTTAAACATTTCCCGGACTAATTGACTAAAACTACCATTCACGCCGAAATAATTGGCTGTTAATTATATTTCGGTTGATAGCACTGAACTTCCATACGCTGTCAGATTCTGCATCCTTTATACTTTCAGCACTGATTAGTGTTAACAGACAATGTAAATAAGATTTTTTGGGTTTTTTTCCAATTGCGGTGAACACCTCCAGACAGCATTTGGGGCTGAAGTTTCCACTCTGGCGCCTGCAAATCCCATCTCAGACTCCTCTCAGCAGCGGAGCCACCGGCCATGCATCAGGAAAGCCTTTTACTGGCCTTGGAGCAGGCATCATTTTAAAAACATCCATTTAAAAGCATTTTTTTTTTTCTTTTTTTCCATGTAACTCAGCTGACTTGATCGCTGTTCACGCATTTCTGTCTTTGGAAGAATACAGTATAAATGAAAAGGTTTATGCTGGTGAAATTAGTATCTCAGGTGAAAGCTGCGTTTTGTGCTGCTTCTGCAAGTTTACCAGCAAGATGGTTTTTGCTTTGCAAGTCGAGTCAAGGGGTTCTTTATCCAGGACATCAGCAGGAAAAGGGCCAGAAGGCTCAATTGTGCCCTGGGTTGCAGCAGCGGCATATCAACAACGGTGGCCAACAGCGGGCAGAGAGAACAGCCCCGCTTGTGGACCAAGACCTTAAAATCAGCAATGGATGACCCCGAAGGGCGATTTCACAGGCCCTGCAGGGAGATGCAAATGGGGGGAAAAAGGGGGCAAAATGGAAAAATGCAAACTCTCTGTGCTAACAGCATCACCCAACAGACCGTCACCTGTTGAGAGCACAGTGCAACCCTTCGTCCCTCCTCCAGAGCTTTGGCCCAGAAAATATCTATATCTCTATATGAACACAAATATACACCTCCATACACCTCCATCCTGGGATGGGAAACAGAAGGGTCATAGCATAAAGAATGTTATGAGAAGAAAACAGTGACTCAAGCCCTAGGGATGAGTCGAGCAAGTATTTTAAAGAGCATCTCATCACCCTGGATCACTAAGCAGCTCCCCAGCTTGGGACCCGAGTCTCTTGCCGAAAGGTTCAGCCAAACACTGCTCCTGAGTAACCTGCACGTTGTACGGTTTCCCCCTCTCAGGCCATCTCTGCGAGGAGTAATTTGGAGGAAGAGCACAAATTGCCAGGCACAGGGCTGGGTGACAGCCAGGGGCAGTGCAGGGAGACCAGCCACTGCCGCCCCCCGCGTGCAAACAGCCAGCCTCTCGGCGAAGCATGGCTCACGCTCAAGAAGGTATTTGGTTAGTGCAAAATACACTCAGATTTGCAAAAAGACCCAGCTACTGCTGCTGCCCGAGACCTGCTGGTGCAAAGCCAACACATCCAACCTCTCCCCTTCACACCTGGACACAATGATGGACTTGCAGCAGCTCAGAAAAGCCCAAGCAGCATCATCTTCCCGTGAGGATAAACACGAGGGTCTGTAATTTGTCCGTTAGCACCTTCAGCCGAGTCCCGCTGCCGCACAGCCCAGCTACATCCCTGGGTACGGCACCTCCCGCAGCACCGCGGCGCTCCACGACCTCCCAGGCGCTGTTGGCCACCGCCGCTCCCCCTGGGTGGGCACCGGGGCGCTCAGCCACGCGCTGCAGAGCCTCTCAGGCTGATAAAGCGATTTTTGGATTCAGCTTTTACTTTCAAAGGAAGAAGCTTCAGATTCCAGCCCTTGCCACTGTCGTGATATGCTGCAAGAGCGCTGTCACCTCTGGACACGAGTACGGATGCTCATTAGCAAGTTTGGGTTAAAGTTTTTGCCCAAGGGGCATAAATCCCTGAAAACACCATTTTTGAGCATTTCCTGAGTTAGGTGCCAGCTCAGCCTCGGCACTTCCATGTGGTCACAGCCGCAGGATGGGACCCCCAGCTGCACGCCCCGACCGCACACCATCAACCACTGCTTGCAACCGTCTCACAGCCATCAGGCAGGACCCGCAGAGACCCCTGCCTGCAGTTACCCCATGTCCTGGCACCCCCCAACACCCCAAAAAAAGGATTATTCCCAGCCAGCCGAAGCCCGCTCGCTCGGCTGCCCCGTCCGCATGCTGGCGGGTGTCTCCCAGGAGATGTAAAGAAATAAAACCTGATACGAGCCTGCCGTGCACGCCGGCGGGAGTGCGGGGGGGCACAGGGTTCAGGAGGCAGGCTGGAGGTTGCAGAGGCTTTCAAAAGCACACAGAGTTTAAAAGCAGCCGGCCGGTAGGCTGCGACCGCCGCAGCGGCCCCCGGAGCCGGCCGCCGACCCCTCTGCGAGCTCCTGGCACGCTCCAGCTTCTCCGTGAGACAAAATGGACTACGGGGCATGGGAAGCCGCCCGCCTGCCCGCCCTCCCTGCTGCTGCGGGGGAGCCGAAGCCCCTCGCCCCTGCCCTGCGCTTGGCCCTCGGTGCGGGGGGACGGCACAGCAACCCGCAGGCACCCTCCTGCATGACCCCGGCGAGCTTCGAGCCACGCTCGCCAGCCGCCTGGCGTTGTTTTGTTTCTCCCTGGAGGAAGCGAGCTACTACGGCACAAAGCAAGCAAGGAAAAGAAATGCATGCCGGGCTGCATCCCCCCTGCGCCGCCGTGCAAGACAGCAGGACCCCCGGAGACCCCTCCTTACCTGCGTGAGATAAG
Source organism: Phalacrocorax aristotelis (assembly GCF_949628215.1). Lineage (NCBI taxonomy): Eukaryota > Metazoa > Chordata > Aves > Suliformes > Phalacrocoracidae > Phalacrocorax > Phalacrocorax aristotelis. The sequence continues at coordinate 2,733,109 of NC_134294.1, forward strand.
CAGGGGCACAGCACCCTGCCCCGAGCGTTGTCCACAGCCGCTCCTCGCCGCCCCCAAGGACCCGAACAATAGGCCGGGTGCGGAGCAAAGCCGTGCTCGCAGCGGCACGTCCCCGGCTTGCTCTCCTCCTGCTCCGACTTCATGGCGGGGGACGGCAGGGCTGGGGGGGTCCCCGGGATTGGGGGTCCCCGGGCGGGCAGGCTCCTCCCCGGCACGGCACGGCAGTACCGCGGGCGCTACCTGTGCCGGGAACTTGACCCCTCGCAGGTCGCCCGGTCTTCCCGGCCTGATGTCACGGCGGCAGAGGAGTGGCTTTGCCCGCCGCTGGCGAGCCAAGGTGTGCGGGACAGGGGCCCGGAGCAGGCGAGCGCCTCTCTCCGCCGCCCCGGAGCAACGAGCTGCGCAGGAACCCGGAGCCCAGCCGGCGGCGGAAATGATTCCCGGCTCGCCGGCCATCGCCTGCCGCCACCCACCGCGCAGGCGGCAGTGGCTAACGCCCGCGACACCCCGGCTGCGCCAGCGTGGCCACTGCTCTCTGCAATGCCCAGCCATCACCGGCAGGAAACTGAGGCACGAGGAAGGTAACACACCGCCAAGCAGCCCCCTCTCCAGCCTACAGCTCATGTAAGCTGTTCCTTGCAAGGGAAACTGATGCAATGGTTGTTTTCGGTTTGTGCTTTTTTTTTTTTTTTTTTTTTTTGCAATGCAATTACTCTTTATTTTGTCCAGGCAGGTTGCAATTGCACGACACCCACGGCTGCGGGAGCACCACTGGAGACTGGCCTCCCCCTGCAAACCATCATGACTGGCCCCTGCAGCGAGGAAGAGCACAGAGGGGGAGCTGGAGGATGGGATGCGCAGCCAAAACCAGCGAGAAGGTAGAGGCACTTGCTTTTTTTTTTTTTATAATAAAAGCTGCATAAATGTACACCAGATAAAAAACAAACTCTGTGAAACCCAGCTTTTTTGGGTTCCTTGGGTTGTTTGGGTGTTGCTTTTTTGCTCCCTATGGTACAAGCTGCACCGTCACCCTGCGTTCATCCCGCTGCCTGGGCCACGTGTTTCCAAGCCCTCCACTCCAGACCCACTTTTAAAATCTATTCTTCCCACCAAAGAGATGAAGAATCAGGCAGAGGCACTTTGGGCTTAGGAATTTGTGCCAGTCTCTGCCGCTACCTGGGCTAGCGAGGATGAGCACTGCCCAGCCACGTGCGGCTCAGGGCTGGGCCGTTGCCCCAGAGCCGGGACACTTTGCAAGCAGCTCCCACGCTGCCTGCACACACCTCTCACTCTGCCCCGGAGGGCGAGACTCACACCAAGTTCAGAAAACACAGACTGAAATGGAAAACCAAAAGCAATAATCACCATATTCTGCTTTCCAGCAGCGCCCGGCACACGAAGCCTCTGGCAGCCACTGCAAACCCAGCTCCCTCGCCTTACAGCAGCAGCATCTTAGGCAAGGGGAAACTGAGGCACACCCTGCGTGCTTTTACATTTCTGGGAAGCAGGTGACAGAGCGTAACCGCAGGAGGAGTGAGCTGCCCCCGGCTAGAAGAGATGCAGCCACAGCCATCGCATACACCAAATGAGCTTGGGTCAATAAACCAGGTCCCTACCAACCCCACGCCCCGCTGCCGGGCATTGCCCTACCCCCCCTCTGCTCCTTCCTCGCCAGCAGCTTGGGAATGAGAAGGGAGTTGGTTTTGTTTTGCAACAAGACATGGTTCTTTCTGCAACAAGCAACGGGTGGACACTGACACCGCTGACATTGCTGGCAGCCCGGTGCACGCCGCGGCACCGCCTGCGGCATCGCTGCCAGGGCGTGCAATGCACCCATTGCCCCAGATCCTGCCACCACCGGCCTCAGCTCCTCGAAGCCCATGAAACCTGCGCTCTTGGCTGCTGCGTCACCTCCCATCGCTCCCCGTTTGCACAACTGCCCTCCTCAGGGATCAAGTCGGAGCGCGCCCGCCCGTGCCGACTCAGCTCCCGATGTGGCGGGGACGCCGTGGCAGCCAGAGCAACCCCACGCGAGCAAGGAAGCGCTGCTGGGCTGGGGAGAACCTGCTGATTCAGACCTGCGTTTCAAACAAGCACGGTGCAAAGGTAACTGTGCACCTCTTGGTGTGAGCTGCCACGGCACGGGAAGGTGCAGAGCGGTGATGCCCCCCAACCAAAGCAAAGGGAGGAGGTTTTCCACGTCATGGGCATTGCACAAGCCCCAGGCTCCCCAAGAGCAGCTCCTTGGAGCCTCCTCTGACCCATCACACTCCTCCCTGGCTGGGCTCACGTCCTCGCTCCTGCTGACTCATGGTGGACCAAGCAGCGTTACTCACACCCGCAGCGCCAGCAGCACCCATCCTCATCCCCAGCGTGCGCATGCGGTGGGAAGTACCAACAGCACAGTACTGCTGCTCTTTAATCCAGCCGTGCTGCCTGCAGGGATCCCCCTGCCCCTTCCTACTCGATGAAAGACCCCTGTGGAAGGTGCAGAGAAAAAGGGTGCTGGTTAATTAAAAGGTGGCTGATGCCTTGGCCGGGTTTGTGCAGTGCAGCCGGGCTCCAGGTGCCGAGCGTGCTCATGTCGGGCAATGGTTGCACTTTTGGCCGCAGTTAAAACGTGGTTGGGGTCTGGGTTTCTCCTCCTTGGTTTGGGGCAACACATCTCTGCACGCTGGTGGTGGCGGCTGCTGGGAGGGAGGTGACACGACAGGGAGCTTTGCTAGCACAGCGTCCCCTCCGGAGACAACACATGGAGAAGGCGTCAGCCCTAAATGGAGCCATCTTTCCTGGGGTCACAGCACACCTAACTGGGAGGGAAGAGAGCTTGATAACGGAGCCAGTATCCAAGACTGGGATTTCCATGCGACCCCAGACACCCATATTTCTGCATGAGGCAGTTTTGCTCATTAGCAAATAAGTGGCTTCTGCAAAAGATTTCTCGTCGTCCACACATGTGGGCGCGGGGTGCTGCTGCTCACTGCACGCAGGATGCCTTGGCCGGGGCTGCGTAAGGGTGGGAGCGGGGTGGGGAGGGGATGCCAGCCCCGTGCCGGAGGAAGCGAGGCACGGGGGCGTATTTTTGTCCGTTGAGTCACTTCCCGTGGATCCCGGCTGCAGCCTGCGCAAGGAAGGGGATGGGCGCTGGGTCTCAGAGCATATGGGTCTGGCTCTCCATCCCAAATCCCAGCAGGGACCTGTCAGCCTCCTTCAGCCCCCCCTAGCCAAGACTCTTCTGCAGGGATGGGGCAGAAGGGACCACTCTCACCCAAGCCTAACTCAGGAGGGGTCTGCAGGCAAGGCAAGTGGAGGCTGATCCAAACTGGACAACCTCTGCTGGAGGACAAACCTGCATCTCTGCTCCCCAGGCTTGGAGGTCCCAGCAGGGTTACGGCTCTGGAGCAAGCCAGCTATGGGTCATCACCACCAAAATCTCCCATCTCCTGCAAGGTTGGGCTGAAAATCCCAACCATCACCTACAAGGGCAGGGACCAGCAGAGACTTGCAGTAGAGAGTCAAGTTGGGGTCAAGAAATACTTCAACTTCAGCATCGCCACCCAAAAAGTTACCGTTCTCACTAAACAGTTGGTGGTTGATTAAATACAGCTTGACCATATGGATGTCGATGTATGTTACTGCCCTGAAGGCTCAGGCACCTGCAGTCATTGCTGAATGACGCAGAAGGTCAGCGATGCATTCACGTACCTCCGGACAGGAGCTGGTCCTTGCAGAGCTACGTTTGACCTGGAGAACAGAGCTGTCCATAAAAAGCACACAGCCACTGACTGGAATAGAAAAATCAGGAGACCTCGTAGGCCTCCTGCATCAAAACGCCCTCTACTTCCAGGAAAAATTGCTAAAACATTTCCCCCGCCTCTGCGGAAACCCCCTTCTGCATCCCCGTCTCTCACAAAAAAAAAAAAACCCCAATGAAGTGAGATGTTTCGAAACAGAGCTGATTTCTTCCCCCCCTCGGTTCTTCTTTCAAGGAAAACTCTTCTCAAAAATGACACATTTTTGTCAAACATTTCACTCGTGACAAATTGGCGTTGTCAGCGAGGAGCGCGCTCGGCTGGGAATTTCGGAGGCGCTTCGGGAAGCCTCCGTCTGCTTTTACCGAGTTAAAAATCGACGGCGGCAAGGTTGCAAAATGTAACGTGTGAGTCGAAGGATTAATTAACATAGATCTGGCTCCAGAAGCAGAGGCGGTAAGAGTAATTTTCATTCAGGAACTTGGCACCGCTTAGCACCTCCTCCTCCTCCTGCACTGCCGGAGTATTTTAAGCTCCCGAAAATTGCACGTGCATTGATTAATTAAAGCCTCAACAGAGGGAAATATCCCAAGGTTTTTTTATTTTTATGTCCCTACCCAGACCATACACAGTGACTCTCCCCGTCAAAAACAGCACCGCAAAAGCTGTTTGCAACGTAAAAAGGCAAAAAAGTAACAAGGGCAAACATCATCGAGCCGGTCCCCGTGCTCCCGGTTGCAATCTCATTTGGTACAGTTTCCTGAACCCATCACAGTTATTTCTGTTGTGTTTTTTATTTTATCAGGAGAATTATGGTTGTTATCACAGGCGTTTTATGCCTAACAACTTCTGGCGTCCTTACGATACTGTCATTCAAATGCTAAAAGGCTGGAATAAGATAACGGCCTGCAAAAATAAACGATACAGATCAGAATAGGGGGGATTTCGTGGGAAGAAAACAAACAGAAATTATCCATCCTAACTGGCATTCAAAGACCGTAAATGGGGGGGGTGGGGAAGATTTACTCTGGTTGTTTCACCTGGCACCTAAACCCCAACACAGCCTGCCTTGCTCCATCCCGGTTGACGAGCACCTCTGCATCGGAGAGTGGTTAGAAGGGGGGAAAACCCCAAAATCCTCATTTCTGAGCTCGTTGACAGTTTATATTTGCATCGCTTACGGGCCACGCACCCAAAACCCCGGCGGCGCCCTTTGCTGCTCGCTTCCCGGGGTGGCACCAGCTCCATCCACCTGCAACGCCTGGATCCAGAGGCGAACGCCACCGAGCCCTTCCTGCCCTCCCCAGCTTCATCAGCGCTAACGAGCACGCGGGGAGGCGAGGAACGGCACCGACAGCCCGTCATGTGCAGCCGTGGAGGGGACAGGACGCGGCTGGCCACCCGGCTTGGGTATCGATCAGCGAAACGTGGGCTCTCCGAGCGCTTTGAACCGCTGAACCCCCCCCCAGAATCAATATTTCCCTTTTTAAAATAACGCTGGGGGGAAAAGCACATCTAATATAGATTCAGTGTTATTCTGGGTTTTACATTATTCATTGAACCTCATCCTATGTCATGCTGCAGCGAATATATTACCATGTATGATGACAAAGAAATTACACAAGTCCTGCAAATATACGATAAAGCGGCAGCCTGGGCTGCTACAACAGCCCGCTCGATTGGCAATCTCTCATTACCAACATGTCATTAAGCTGCTGTACATCGAGGTTGTGCCGGTGCCACCAGCCACTTCATGGTGAAAGAGAGGAATAATAAATCAAAATAATAATAAATCAAGCAGCAACAAATCCTGGAGCTGCACAGCAGGTCTCAAACTTCCAGAAATGTTTTCTTGTCAAGGTTTGTGAAGCTTCATCTCACCCGGAGCAGAGCCAGGAATGTCACCGCAAGGCCACCAAGGGCCATCATGTCCCCAGTGTCCCCAGAACCACCCAGCGCAGCCCGCCTGAGCAGGGAGGCGCCGGCAGCAACAGGCTGCACGCTCAGAAATAAGGGGGGGGGAAGGAAGCCTGCCAGAAAAGGTTAATAATTTACCTGTATGTAAAACTGTGCTCCCCTTCCTAAAAATGACTTTGCATCCTCAGTGACATGCATGATTTTAATGGGGTTGGAGGGAGGCAACTCAACTCCAGATTTGGACACTATCTTTACTAACAAAATGTTACTGCCTTTTTTAATTATTTTTTGAAGCTGCACTTCAGCTTCCAGAGAGTTTCAAACAAGCAATTCTAATGATCCCTCTCCATTAACCACTCTAGCAATATATATATATATATATGCATATTGGGGAATCTAGTACAGAAAGTATCTTTCTGTGACACCTGCTGCCAGCCAAGCTGCTGCCCGTGCAACCTGCCGCTTTTATTGATGTGAAATGCATTTACCCAAACCCATTTCCTTTCACCCCAAACCTGCCGCTCACTGGGCACGGAGGCACGGGCCCAGCTTTCGCACGGAGGGGAGGTTGGGCAGAGACAACCCACGCCCTGCTCACGTCCCCATCTGCACCTCCAGCAGCCCCAAAGCCGCAAGGACCAAACATTGCACCCACCAACATTTCTGGGGCTACGAGCAGCGGTCAGGTACAGACCTGGGAGCGGATGGGACGCACCAACGGAGTTGGAAACGGGCATCACGCCGGCATGTTCTTTGCCGCTGGTGAAGCTGGCAAAGCGCAAACCCCACCTTTGTGCACCCCTGATTGTCCCCATCATCCCAGTGGCTAGTCAGCTGGGACCACAAAGAGCAACAAGCTTTGTACACGCGCATCAGTAAAGACTCAAAATGACACTACAGGACAACTTTTGGTTGCTCGTGGGAAATGAAGAAGGGAAAAAAAAAACCAATTAAGCCTGGCTGAAATCGCTCAGCTTTGCGAGGCAGGTTAGGAAAGCCCGGGGGGGGCTGCATGGATCAGTGACCCCATGTGCCCGGACGTACCCCGTTCCCCTCCCGTCCGCTGCATGTATCAACAGAATATTTATAAATCAATTGAAAGCAATTAATCAGCTCGAGGAAGATAAGGGATAATGAAGAAAAGAGATTAGCTGGTGATGCACAAACAGAGCTCCTCCGGGGAGGAACTGCTGTGGTTGGAAGCCTCCTCTGCAAAGCCTATTAGCTCCACTTAAAAAGCAAATTTAAAAGAGGTAACCTGAACAATTAAAAGCAAGAGTTAATGGTTCATACTAACGGCTTCTACAATACCCCTGGCAGCCCTGTTTGTTAACCAACACAGCCCACCGACACAAGGACCTGCAGAAAAACCATCGCCCGCGCCGTGGAGGGATGCTTGGCCGGGGCCGGACCCCCGCATCCACCACAGCCGCCCGGCGCGATGGACCGAAGGCGCTGGAGCTGTGGCTGGAGCCAGGGAGGCTCCTGCAGACGCTGTGAGTTGCACGGGGCTGACGGTACCGTCCTGCTGGGTTCACTGAAGCGACCAACCCCTCCTAGCTGAGTTATAAATAATAGAGAAACAGCTCCAGGACTTGAGGGGAAGCCTCCAGGGATATTCAGCCTAATATTACCCATCCGACGTATCCCATAGTACCCTTCCAATCGCCAACCCGCTCCTTGTCAGCAAAGCCAGTACTAAATATACTGTCACTTTGTTTGCCAACTGAAAAATTAATCTCTGGGCAGAGCAGCCAACAGTCACATTTTCTGTATGTTTTCCTCCTGATTTTTCCATCCTAATCCTTCCACTCCAAACTTTGGGAAGGAGAGTGCCAGGACCAGATCAGCAGCACTTTCCTTGGCCGTATTGCTGCCACTAGTTACATATTTCACACCCCCAAAAGATGCCAATACAGAGGCTGGGCTTAATCCAGGCTGCAGGTCCAGCATCACCACAATGGTGCTACCAAGAACGGGGTGCTTTTCACCAAAATTACACCCCTGTGCTGCTCCAAGGGGGGGGTTACAAGCTGCCACTCCATTTTTTGAGGATGACCCAAAAATGCCACATCCCCCAGCTGTGACCTGTGTCCTACGGGAACGCTCCCGGGCGTGCCTACAAGAAACCTTCCCAAATCTGTGCTGCCGGATCCCACCGGAGAGCTGACACCCAGCGGGCATCTTAATAAGAAAGGGCTCAGAAAGAGCTGCCAGTCCAGAGGACTAAATGCAGCATTTCAGTACAATACTTGCCTTTTTCAAGTAACACTCGACAAAACTGCCAGGTCAGGGCTGAAGCCCAGGTGTTTTGCGGAGGGGAGGGAGAGAAAGCATCTCCCCGCCTTACTTGCCAACTTGCAAGGCAGCAATTTAACCTTCAAGGAAGAGCTCAAATTCATTTAGTAACAGCCCTTATCTACAGGCTGGGGGCAGAATAATTCTACCAAGAACAATATATAATAGATAAAAATAACTGCACTGCAGCAAGGAGATGGATAGCACGGTGCAGGGCAGTACCGAGGAGCTTTCTCCCTGGCTAAAGCAGCCCATCAATTTAATGGCAAGTTACGGGCCAACAACAGGAAAACTGCCCCCAGTTCTGACGTTTAAGGGGCTAATATTGGTATAAAAGCCTTGCGCTTGTCTTGGCGGCTGTGAATTTGCAGGCTGAGCCCACGTCACGCATAACCGGGACGTTCCCCAGCAGCCCCACCGCAGCCCTGCTCCCGCGTCTGCAGCCCATCACTATTAAGTGACTCAGAGCCCCATTTCCAAAAGCTTTTTTTCTGTTTTAAATAAAAAAACCCCAAAACCTGGAGGTTTTTCCAAGTGCTTCAGCAGCGAGGGAAATATATTTTATTTATCTGCCACTTATTGAAATTCCAAACTATGTTTATTAAAACTTCCTTTGCAGCAAAGTCTGTCTCTCCCTGCCAGGAGGTGTAGGACAAAATTAAAATGCCTGAAGGTTTTCAACCACTTTTTCACCAAGACTTTACCACTGCACTAGGCATCACAGCATACCTGACCACAGTGAAATGAATAATATACCCCAGCACCATAAAAAGACCAAACAGACCCCAAACTGGTGCCAGCAGGCTGAAAACGGGGAGCCAAACCCCGACCGCTACCAAAACTGTGCTTTTTTCCCCAAAATACCCACAGTATTACGCGAAGGGAGTGTCGTGACGGGCAGTGTAACACTGCCTGCTGCACATCTATTTTACACGCATGCACAAAGGCAGAAAAAAGCCATTTAAAGCTTGGAGGGCCGCACTTGGCGCCTGCCTGGAATTAAATAATGCACTAGGTTGCAAAGTTAATAAAAGTGACAGCCTTTTATTAATCTTAGCTTGTGCTGCAGCACTCAGAGCCGGCAGGCAGCCGCTCTCACAAAGTTATCAGCGCTTTGCACCAGGCAAACCCAGGGCCGGGAATATAAAATACAAAAAGAACTTTAAAACAAGAGAAACCCCCAAAAGGAGCAGCAGAAGCCGCAGAAGATGCATGCCAAAGCCAGTAGCCAAAGGCCAGGCTCTGGCAGCATCGGGTTGGAGTCTGGGACTGGATCCCCATGGAATAAGCTCAACATCAATACTGCTGGGGAGACCGCTCTTGCTAGGGTGGAAAATCGCATCCCGGGGAAGGTGGGCGTGCGAGGAAGCACAGCAACCCAGCTAAGCAGAGGGGGAAAAGAAAAAAACATCACCTTTTTATTTCCAACCAGATGAAGCAAAATAGCAATGCTTTCTGGAGGAAGCCACACTCTGAAATGCTTTGTCTGGACACGCAGGAAGCCTGGGGAGGTCGAGCATTGCAATTCCTCTGGCAACGAAGCACCGGGTGAGCACAGAGCAGCCGAGCACGTCAAGCGCGAGGAAAACGCGGTGTTTGCACCCACTCCTGATGGACACAAACACTGCGTCGTGGCTGGAAAAAGGCAACTGAGGGATTGGTTTGATTTCTAAGTTGCATTAAATGCCTTTCAGAGCTCCCCAGGAGGCATGCAGTGCTTAGTTAAGGTTAGAGGTGGATGTGCAAAAACCCTTGACACCCTTTCTATTTTCGTGGATCCTGCTGCTGTTGCACGGGGTGGCGGCCAGGGGACGGTGACCACGGGGAGGGACCCTGGCTCCGACGTGACATCCTTGATACTCCCACCATCAGTGCTGCGGCGCAGCGGGCGCCCGGGAAGGACGAGGGACATCGGGGAAGAGAGGTGGAGCAGGAGTTTATGCGGGGAGTAATGAGGAAAAGAGGAGAGAGATTACTGGAGGAAGATGTGCAACAACAGGAGCTGCCAATTTTCATTACTTCATCACAAGTCTCAGAGCAATTATTGGGTTTGGGTTGTTTTGGGTTTTTTTTCTTTTGTTCCCCCCCGACTTCAGTTGCTTAACTCAAAGGGACTCATGAAAATCTCAGCTTTTAGCTTATAAATAAAAGTTCACAACCCCCCTTTTTCTAGAAAAAGACTTCTGCACTCCCCTCCCCCCCCGCCCCTCGCCCACGTACTGCACAGGCTCAGAAAGCAAAGCAAATAAAAGGAACCCATATCTCTTCCAAATATACTTTATAACCTGAACCATGATTTTCAAATAGCTGGAGTCAGAAAATGAAAAGAGTAATAAATGATCCTACAAGACAGTTACCCAAGAACCAATTGTATTAACTCAAAACTAAATGTGATCAAGAATAGTAATTCAAGTACTGGTTTTTCAATGCATTGCTTGAGCAAGACAAAAAAGATGTTGTTTCCTGTTATTTACTCACACAAAGGCTTCAATGCTGTGCACCTTTTCTATGCTGCCCTCGCAGGACCTCTCCCGAGCTATGCCCGGCACTGGGCACTGCCCCAGAAAAAATATTGTTGTACTGAAAAGACCAGGCCAATAATAACAAAAACCTAGCCAGAGCAACGTGGGGATTCGGAGGAGAAAAACAAGCCACCAAGGAGCAAATGCAACGCATCTAACGCGGTGCAAGCAGCAGCGTGTGGGAAAAGGATGCCCAGCTCCGTCTGCAAGACGCGTCAGGCACGCGGTGCCTGCAACGGGGTCGGGAAATAAAGAGGCGTCTCAGGGGAAGCCAGGCTGCGCGCAGGGACGGGCACCGCAGCCCAGAGGGACCCGCACGACACCATCGAGTGAGGATTCTGCGGGGTTAGATCCATGGATTAGGTCGCTGTGCCCTAAACCCTCAGCACAGCGAACGGGAGTTTCTGAGGATGACTCGGAGCCCAGAGCAGTCCCCCGGAGCCAGAGATGTGCTTGCTGCCCAACGATGACTCCGGGATTAGGTTTAAAACTGGAAAAACTAAAGAAATAACTGGTCATTTATACACTGGACAGCCACCACCCCACATGCACAAGGCAGAGCGCACCCAGAAGATTCCAAACCCTCGAAGTTCTTTCAAGCTATTTATTTCCTTTGTAAGACAGGGAGGTTTTTTTAATATTTCAGCTGTTTTGTGCCTTATGTGTGGTGGGACAGGATGCTGGCCAAGGCCCCTGTCCCAGGGGCGGCCTGTGAGACCAGAAATAATAATAATAAAAAAATCTAAAAATCCAGCTGGGTGAAAGGGTCTCCATCTGAGAGCTCAATATTTCTAAATATAAAAGTCTCAGGCGACGCTTCAAATACCCAATGAAGAGGCAGGAGGAGAGGCACCGCGGAGCACGGCCCCAGCCTTCGCCAAGTTTTGCCATGTTCGGTAACTGCTCTTTTCACCAATTTCCCCTCGGCTATGTTGCAGAAATGATAAAAAAGATATCCCTTTATTTTTCTGAGCAAGATTCACCCTCGCACCACAGTCCCCACAGGATTAGAAATATTTGATACTATCGGAAAGAAAACAAAACCGTCCCGAAATGACAACTGAGAGGGAAACAATCTGGGAAGTTTTAACCTTCAAAATCTGTCTCTTAATTCTGGTTGTGATTTCTGCAGGCGAGGGAGGAAAAAACACAACCCAAGCGGCGCCGGCTTCTGCGCTACAAAGGCAAGTTTAGATGGGATTTTAAAATGACATGACTACACTATAGTTAATGCTATTAAAATTCAAAGTGCAAAGACAACCGATAATCCCAGACAGTTCCTGGGACAAGAATCAACTCGTGCGACACAAAGCTATTCGGTGCTGCTTGCTGCTATCGATTTCCTTTTATCGCAGGGCCGAAAAAAAAAAAAAAACAAGGAGTGAATGGTCAACAAGGAAACCAAAACCTCTTCTGTAACCCAGCCTGCCCACTTGCACTCAATACCAGCAGCTCAGCAAGTGAGAAGAAAACCACTGGCAAACTGAATTTCCAAAGTTAAAAAACAAACAAACAAAAGATTTGGGAACAAAACCATTCCCCTGGGCTGCTGAATCTGCCCAGGCGTGAATGTATCTGCCTGGGAGAGCTGCAGAGCAGGAGCACGGCACGTCCTGGAGCGAAGCGCGAACCAGGCTCGTCCCATGGGCCAGGGAGCAGCAGGGCAGATGAAGAACAGCCCCAGAGCATCCAAGGCAAGACACAGCCTATAAATGCAACATTTTTTCCATCCAAAAATCTTGAACCTGCAGCACTGCCTCAAGAGCAAGCGCTTTTGACACCTGAAGTCCCAGACTTGCACACTGTTATGTACCTCCAAGCTGCTGCACCCCTAAAGCAAGCTCTGCTTGTGCAGGAGTTACCAAGGGATCATTTAAGAGGAAACAAGCAGAAATACGGTCACTTGTATTTATATAGTTGGTTTTTTTCCTTAAACACATGGTCAAATACAAGCTTGACTTTATACCAATTAATCCTACAGCCCAAGATTTTACTCTGTTCTTCAGCCACTTGCAAAATCCTCCTGAAAGATTGCTGGGGGTTATACAGGGATTATATTGCTTAGTGAGCCAGTTATAATCCCTCCGATAAGAGGAGCCGATCCGGGCAGAGAGGCATTGGCTCAACGCTATTTGCAAATAAAAACTATCTCCAAAGCGTGGCAGAGAGATACTATTTGATCCAGCTCTGGCCGGGGAAGGAAATCAGGGCTCCAAGGGGAATTCAGCAAAGGCAGCTTTCGCAGGCATTGGCAGCCCTAAGCACTGCAGAGAGAGTCAAAATGCAGCCCCACAAATGCACGGCGGGACCTGCGCGCTGGGAGTTTTAGGCACAGAAACCTAGAAATTGGGTGTCCTGTAACCACAGTTCACTATATGGGGAAAAGCACCTATAAGCTGTACCAGATCAGCCTGCCTGCAAAGCTAAAATGTTATGAAATCCCTTCCTTATGGGAAATAACTGAGCCAGCTCGCCAGAAAGCAGCCGGTCGCTGCTGGCAGCTCCCCGGGGTGGAGGCTGTGGTCCCAGCCACCCGCCTTGGGCTCGGGGCCGGCGAGGGCTGGAAACGCAGGCTGCCCTCCCGAGAGATCCCCGGAAAGCCGAGTTCAGCTTTACAGCATCAGAAGCAGCATCTCCAAAGATAACGAGTCCAAGAGAAACTCTCCCCGGCCTTCACAGCTATAAATAGGGTAGGACTGGATGTTATCTGCAATGCTTAACGTAGTTAAGCCGCCCTTGGGAATTGCAACCATGACTATTCTGCTGCTAGAAAATTATCTGCAATTAATACAAGATTTTTTTTTAAAATACATTTTTCTTTATAGATCTAGGGTCACAAATAAAGCTACCTTGAGCCATTCGTTTCCTTAAGCCTGGTTGAGGAAGGGCCAGCAGCACACAAAGCACTCGACTTTAAAAGGGACTACGACCGGGCGCAGGAGAACAGGGCTTGTCTCAAAGCCGGCTTTTCCCTGGAAATCACATCTGTCTGGGAGCAGGTTCCTTTCTGCCCTCCTTAGCGGCCGTTGCTATTTGAGCTCAATCGATACCATCAGGCCCCAGTTACACCTTCAAGGGGATTTGTAAGCCTTAAATACCCCATAACAGTAACAGGAGCAGATTTACATGCAGGAGTCTCTCTCCAAATGACTGGAGGAATTGTGTTTCGGGGAGGAAAAGGGGAGCCTTGGGGGGGACACCCATGTTTTAAGGACTGCCACAACTTGAGACCAGACAACCAGCATCTGCTTCAGCCACTTCTCATGTCTCTGCTCCACCATCACAGCATTGGAAGGGAGGAAAAACAGATCAAGAGAGCCATGCGGAGAAAATAATGAGTTTTGATTGTGCCAGCAGCACAAGGCACAAGCTCAGAGTGAAGGAGAGCCAGAGGAATCCATAGGCAACAGAAGAGGGATATAATGCACGCTGTGCAATTGCACAGGTACCCGAGGCGATGCTGTGCACGGACCATGCCCTGCAGCCCCACATTTACCCCTGCAACGCTCCGAGGGGCAGGTCAGGGGCATCGCCCCTTGGCCAGCCGGACCCCGAACTGCACCCCCTGCCCCACAGCATCACCCCAGCCCCAGCTCAGCCCCCCTCTCGCCAAGGGAGGGATTTTCCTTGCATTTACACCAGCTTCGCCTCTGCTCAGCTCCTGTGGGCAAGGCGCTCGACAGTTTACGCCCATGCAAATTAAAGGGGCACCCACTAACGAAGCACTCAGAGGAGATCCTGCTACACTCCCCTAGAAGAAAAGCATCACAGCCCTGGCTGCAACCCTACCGAGCCACCAGCTCTGGGCTTGTCACCTCCTGTTTACCCTCCATCCCTGCTCGCTTGCCACAGGATCGCGTTTTGGGGCTGCCCCCGCAGAATAGCACTCCGCTGTACAAGCACTAAATATATGGTCAGCAGCAAACAACCCTCATTCGGCCCCTGCCCTGCAAAACCATGAAACCAACTTAAAAAATCACAAGAATAAAAATGCACAATCTGAGTTTCTTTTACCTCCTACGGGACTTTTGAGTATGCCTGATTTTTGAGTTAAGATATAGGGAAAACACCAAGGAACTGGCAAACCTGTTGCAAACACTGAAGTACCACATTCCCGGGGCACAGAGAGAAAACAGCTTTTCAGCAGGGGGTGCAACCACGGTTTTCAAGAATATCATCCCAACACAAACACAACCCTTCCGCTTTCCTGGCAAATAAGGTAACTAGGTAACGATGCCATAGCCCTGAATATTCCCAACAGCCCCAGTGAATCGCAGGCTATATTGGCATGCAAAGGTGAATTAAAAGCCTAATTTTTAGATATCCAAGGTTGTTTTGGGAAACAAATAACTGCTTGCTCTGAAGAAGCAACAGTGGGGCACAAAGATATCGCCAAGGCTGGGCCCTCAGCGCCCGGCAGCATCCCCCCCAGCGCAGGTATCACTCACAGCGAGCACGCAACGCCGGGTGAGGGGTGACGGAGGAAGCCAGCAGCAAACCCGGCGAGGGGAGGCAGACTGGCCAAGGTGGACGGTTTTTGGCAATTCCTGCCAAAATATGCTACGAAGCAGCTGCATGTTAACAAAAACATGGAGAATCACCCCGGCTTCCAGCCTGAATCCCAACCATTCACGTACGGCATTTCCCCGGCTACATAACTGCCACAAAGCCTATTATCTTCCATGCCGGCTGTTGGAGTGTCACTAGGACAACTCAAATGAGAGGCTGAATTCTCCTACACACACCATTTTAATAATTACAGCCCTTTTATATTCAGCAATACACAGCAAGGGAGGGACAGGGGAGGCTGCCACGTTGACAAAGGGGATGCTCAGGCCCTCCAAGGGCTGAAAAGCCCCCCCGCCCCGTATCTTCTGCAGAACTACATCTTTCTCCTTTAATAGCTCCTTGAGCAGAGCTTCGCTCCATTCAGAGAGAAATGCAGACCACCGGCAGGATGGAGATATGCAATAGTGACTCAGTTGTGTAGGATTTTGCAGCCTGCTTCAGGATGCACGTCGTTATCCCCAGCCCGCACGTGCATCCTTCCACCAGCCCCTGCGGGTCCTGCGATGCAAGTGATGCACCATGGAGGCTGTGCTTCCCGGGCCCTCTCCGCCTTCTGGAGGGGTTCCCAAGAATAATTTGCTGCAGTCTAATGTAGTCTTTTATACATGGAGGCCTTTTGAATTTAAACTGTTTAATTTGAAATCAAAGGCATGTTTTAAATTAACACCCAAAACAAGGGGGGGGGGGGGGGAGCAAGCATACTCCAAAAATATAATATTTGCAAGAGATAATTCAACACATGAATATTCTCAATCATCTCCCCGTTCCCCAGTTCTCCTCTAATCTATCCCCAAAGCTGCAAACAGTAACTTCAAAGCCAAACCCCGTTTCTAACTGGAAACCCGTGGACTGGTCCTTGGGGAGCTGCAGGAGGTGGTTCAGCTGCAGGGCAGCCGGGATGCTCAGCGCCAGCCCACACATCCCCGGGGCTGGGCGAGTCCCCTCTCCGCTCAGGGATCACCAACCCCAAAACGACCACTATGCCTTACTGCATGTATAAATGGACCAAAACCTGCCCTTTGCACGGCAGCATCGCTCCTGCTCGGCAGGAACCACGCAAGGACAGGAAACTTTGTGATCCTTGGTATAACAAGACATTCAACATCCCGGAAATAACAAGCCCAAGGAGGACGTGGGGACCCGGGGAACATACTGTCTAATCAGATAAAGCTCCAAAATCATCTTTCCCGACGCAGCAAAGCAGCAGCTCTCCCCAGAGCAGCCGGGGCACTAACAACACAAGCACAGACCCCCAGCATTTATCTCTGCTGCCTAAAGACCTGCTGAAGGCCAGAGGATCTCACCACGACTCAACGTCAGCAAGGGCTTGGCTGACTCAGGCCCTCCTTCAGCAGGGCAGTGCTAACTCCCCCCAGAAAGAACTGCACCAAAATTCAGACTAAGAAGTGCCCTTTCCAGAAAAGCAGCGATCCTGGGCTTTTCAGCTCAAAAATCTCATGTGAAGGAGAGGAATTTCCCTCCCAGTGAATAGCGGTTTATACATTCTTTGGCAACTGCATTACCACTAGCAAACACAATCTGTATTTCTGCCTCGCTCATTTGTTTGCCAAGCGCATTTGAAAGGAATATTTTATCCACCGCGAGACAAACCCCGGAGGCTTCACCTCCTGACGTAAGCGACCGTGCACAAAGGTTTGCTGCAGGTGAGGCTTGTTCCCGCAGAAGGCCACCTTGAGAAGCCCCACCTGAACAAATCCCATCTGCAAAGGGCGTCTGAACAGCTTAACACCAGGACAGGGGGCTGAGGAGGTGTTGCCCCAGCCACCACCTCTGCCGACAGCATCCCAGCCCCTCTTCCGACCCAGAATAAAACGCCGTGGGAATAAGAAGGGGGAAATTGGGCTGCACCAGAGCGTGGTTAAAAAGCACGCGTTGGATCACGGACAGAAAAGATAAAAAGCCTCCAGCCCCAAAGCCAGGACTGCCACCTGCAACGCTGCTTCAGCAAGCACCGGGGGCTCCCAAAACTTCCCTAATTTCTGCCTTTCTACAGGTTTGGCCTAAGTTCAGCTCTGCTCCCGGGAAGCAATAATACTGGGTTTAAACTAAGCCATTTTCAGGTCATGGCCCAGTTCATTTTCCTAGGATATGATTAAATAACAACATGCCCTTAAAACACCGAAAATGGACATTTATGGTTCCAAAGTACTTTTCCCCCTCCCCCTTGGTGATCTGCCTATGAAATACACTTCATTTATGAAAAAGGAGATAGAGGAAAGGGCTTGTTTGACTTACTTTTTCCTCTGACCGAGCAAGATCCTGCAGGCCAGCCAAGCCTTTCCAGCATCGCCAGCGCAGCATGAGCAATGCTCCCATCCCTTGGGCAGAGCAGCTCCCCGCTGCAGCCTGCCTGGGAATCACCAAATCACCTCAGCATCTGCATAAGAACCCAGTTTATAATCTCCTCTGAGCTGGGTCTACAGGAGCCAAAAATCAAGATGTATCCCTGACCCACAAGCAGAGGTTGCTCTGGATACGCATGGAAGAGATCTGCCAGGAAAGGAGCAGCCAACATGCAAAGCACCATCACCTAGCCCCAGCACGCTTTAAAAGCCTTTTTTTTTTCCCCCCTAGATGTGTTATTTAAATTTTTTTCCTGCTTTCTGGCTGTGCTCTGCTCTGACAGCCAGGACAGCACACACTCCCATGCAAAACCCCTCCAAACCCACACCAGGGCCTATTGCTATGAGAAACTGCAGCTCCAGTGGCTGCCTGGAGTTCCAGCAAGGGAAAAACCACCCCCAGGCGATGCACACACCCAAAATGAGCTCTCCAACCCCGTTTTTCTTCAGAGAAACCCCCAGCAGCCCCATACGCAGGCTGGGGGGCCAGGCAGGAACCGCTGACTGGCAGCTGGGAAGCTCCCCAATCCCACCGGCAATTCCCACAGCCATCCGGTCCCACCTTTCATTTCCAGCTCAGCCTTTACCCTCTTTACCAAGCTTCCAAGTTCAGTTGAAGGCATTACCCTAATTACAAATATCTCTGGCACCACTCTGACGACCCGGAGCACTTTGCTCAGCTCTCCCGCTCGCTCCCCTCGCGTCCAGGTAGTTCTGCTGTTGCAACTCGTCCCAAGAGCATCTGCTCACTTGGGGTTTGGCCTTTTTTTGGTCTTTTTTTTTTTTTTTTTTTTTTTTTTTGAAAGAGCCCCACTGCAGCCACAAGGCATGAGAAAGGGAGATGCTGTAGGGGACTGAGAATAAATGGAAAAAAATGGAAAAAATGGAATAAATGAGAAAAAATGAAAAAAAAAAAATGGAAAAATGCCAAGGGTGGTAAGAGGGAAAATAACCCATCATTTTAAATTAAGACTATGTCTGCCCCCCTGGATGCTGTTTGAGCTAAGGGAGGGGTGATTTGGGAAGAAGGCTCACAGGCATTGAGCAGACCGCTCAGTTTGGCTCCTCACTGGCAGCCTGGTGCTAATCTGGGAGCAAGGAGGGTTTCCCCCGTTTGCACCCGTGCAAGCCATGTGCCTGGCACTGGGGGATGCCTGGAGCACTGGGATCCCTCACTTCAGCACACATTTTTCAGCAACTATTTAAGAGCTTAGGGGGATTTTCAGAAGCACCTAAGCTGGTTAGGTGCCTAAATCTCACTGAAAGTCCTTTGAACACTGCTACCTTCCTAAATCCCAGCTGGTGCTTATTAGTGGTCATTAGGCACTTAAATACCTCCATCCACACATCCTAATCCCATGGCTGGGAAGCTGCTGACCACCAGGAGCTGCAGCTGCCAGCTCTGCAATATGGGGGCAGGGGACCCCCATTTTGGGGCAGACCAGGCAGGCACCCACTCGTGCTGCTTCCCACCCCTCCCCTGCAGACCCAGGAACCCAGTGTGGCCAAGGCTGTTCGGAGTTCTCTTTTCCCCCCGCCCCGCACCCTCTTGCTCTATCACTGTGAGCATGGTGATGAAGGGAAGATTGCTATCTACAAAGTCTCTTTGAAACAGGCTTACAACAAAACCTCTTATTTCCTCCTACTTTACTTTGCACAGGCCCCCAGCGTGGGATAACCTTTAAAGCAAGGGACAACGCGAGAGGGAGATGCATTAAAGCTGGCTGCTCAGCATACCAGCAGTGCTCTGGACCCACGGACGCAGCTGCAGCATTTGGAGGCATGCGGTGCTCCAGCTGCAGGTGCTGCAGATCCAACCTGGGGTACTGCATATCCCTCCTGGCAAATGCACCATCGCTCCAAATCAGGGCGATTTTTACCTTTCTGAGGTTGCAAGGACAGGGCAGGCAGCTGCAAGGGGTGCTTTCAGAGGCGTGGACCCTCCCAGCTCTTTCCCCAACCCCTCAGTCAACTTAATTCTCCTGTGAACCTCTCTGATAACACAGGGAAAGAACATGCCCCAGCGTGTTTGGCTTGTATCATGTCAAATGCACTTTAATTGGTGATAATTTCTGCATGCCTGCTCTATCCGAGTGAAAATGAAACCTATCTGCTCCTCTCTGCTCTGCAGCTTAACGCTCCTCAGCAAGTTGGTATTAGAAACAAGGGGCTGCAGCAACAGGAACAAAAAGATTAACTTTTAAAGGGCAGCTCTTCCAAAAGCATCAGGAGATGTTTAAAGTTAGCTACGACCAAGGAACAGGCAACAAACTCCAATTTTAATAACTGTGAGGGATTTGGAGAGATTCTCCCCTTCCTCCGCAGAACAGAGGAGGGATGTATGGCATTAACGCAGCACCTGGGGGGCACGTTCCCCTTCCAGAGCAGCCCCCCCGACGCCTGATGTTCAGGGGAAGATGCACCAGCTCCCCGTCACCACTGCTTGGCCATAATATTTTGATCGATAGCCTTAGTCACATCCACGGGCAGATGACAGCGCCTGCTGTTTGCTTCTCCATCCCTTCCACCCGGGGACAGAGACACAGTAAACCCAGGAGGGAGAGAGCCCTCACAGCAAATAAACACCAACACGGCCGGTTTGCGAATTATCGACCTGGGCTGTAAAAGGATGAGCAGCCAGCACAGAAACCTGAATGGGGTCGCGATTAGTTCGCACACACCAAAAAGGAGCTAAATTCATGGGATAATTTTATTTCCCGTAATTAATTTGGCCAGCTCTAACTGCACCGTAAAACAGATTGATGCTCCACGTCTTTCTGAGGTCTCTGCCTTCTCCCCCCAAGCTGGCTCCCACCAGCATTAGGGCTTCTGCAAGGGGCAGTATTAGGGGGTTTCTGGTTTTGGGGGCTCTCCAGCAGGACAAGCTACAGAACCATTCAGAAAACAAAAAGCACGCAATGAAACCTCGAAGCCACGGCAGCTCCTCCCGCACCACGGAAGCGGAGGCAAATTTTAAGCAGCATTTTGCACAGGGAGTCACCATCCGGGGGAAAATCAGATGTTGCAGGTCCCCAAGGTTTTCAGCCCCCCATTTCTTCTCTGGCACACTCAGCGCTGGGGCCACCTTTGCGGGACCCCATCTCGCAGCCGAAATGGAGCGGGCGGGTGGGAACGGCAGCCAGGGCGTAATAATTTGAATATTCCTCGGGGAGCGCCAGCAAGAAAAGCACAAATCTTTGCTTTGAGCCGCACGTGAAAAGCGGTCTTTGTGCTCAGAAGTACCGTGTGCGTTTTGAAGCTGGGCTGGAAATCTGAATCCAATCTGATCGGCGCTTTCATTTCAGTTTTTTAAAAAGCAAGCCCAACAACTCTATATAAACAACATCTGCTGAGGCTCTTGTTTTCCCTCACCTGCCTGATTGTTTCTTTCCCCCTTGCTTTGCTGTATCAAAATAAACAAACACCATCTATTGATTCCGGCTGTTCTCAGAAGATTTGTGGCAGAAATCTCATGTTCGCTGAGTTATTGCAGTGATATAACTGTGTGCCCACTGGTTGGAAATGATTCCTTGGAACAAAAAAAAAAAAAAAAAAGAGATTAAAAAGTGGCTGTATCATGCCGAAGGAGGACATGCTTTGCTTTCTCAGACTAGAAGGAAATGTGAAGCATGACTTTTTAATATAATTTGACAAATCTCCATCCTTCCTGCCCTTTTTTTTCCTCTTAAATCCAGGATACGCTAGCAGTAATCAATACAAGAAATACAGAGGTTTGCTTTATTTTGGCTTCCAGAAAGCAGTGGAGCTCACAGACCCTGCGTCTCCTTGGATCCAGCGCATACCCAACCATTTCCACCAACCATTCCTGCAAAAATACATTTTTCTGTTGCATCTATGTGACAGCACCAAATTAAAGGCTTCGCTCTCCCTGGTACCTTCTGCAACCCACAAAACTTCAAATTAACCTTTTGCTTTCGGAGTAATTAATGCTGCAACAATGCTAATGACCTGGTTCAACCCCAATACACCAGAGAACTGCCACAGCCTGGATGGGGATGGCCTTGCAGAAAGGCTGTCCATGCTGCAGGCAGAATCATAATCTTCTTAAAGAACACTGTTTAGCTCTGTAATTGCCTTACATTGTAAAATCCTGCAGAAACTCACTCTGCAGCACATTCGATACGTTCTGGTCCTTGGCTGAGCTCTGCACAAGTCCAACAGACTCTCTTGGCTAAGGATCCCCTTCAAAATTTTACTTTTTTGGGGGTTTTTCTACACAGTTATCACAGCACATTCCACAAACAGGGACCGAAAGCACTAGTGAAACAGGAGACTGCAGTTCAGAAGCCCTCTAGACCACATTTCACATGAAATCTCACAAAAGAAATCTGGATTAAATCAACTGCAATAGTTTAAATTGAGCTACCTCGACCCTAAAACCAGAATCCAGCCCAAACTAACCCCAGCCTCAGATTTCTGAGGTTTGCTCAACACCACATACCTCACCCCTGTAACCAGACTGATGGTTATGCTGCACAGGGTCACCACCCCTGCATTTCATTTACCTTCACTGGCAACTCTATTAAAAATCTCATATGCCTCACTCATAAAATGACCAGATTTTGTCACAAACCTACTTTGAGCTGACCCCTCACCATCAAAAACAGAGCGCTTCTGCACCGCAGCCAGCCCAGGGAGGTAAGGAGAATGCAGCTGGCTCTGCTCGCCCTGCTGCCTCGATAGCAGTGGGCAGCATCCTCTGCCACACAGATCATAGAATGTCCTGAGCTGGGAGGGACCCACAAGGGCCATCGAGCCCAGCTCCTGTCCCTGCACAGGACACCCCAAATTCACACCGTGTCTCTGAGGGCCTTGTCCAAGGGCTTCTGGAACATCGCCAGGCTGGTGCCGTGACACCCCCCTGGGGAGCCTGTGCCAGGGCTCCACCACCCTCTGGGGGAAGGACCTTCTCCTAATGCCCAGCCTCACCCTCCCCTGGCACATCTCCCTGCCATTCCCTCGGGGCCTGGCGTTGGGCACCAGAGAGCAGAGACCAGCCCTGCCCCCCCTCCTGCCCTCGGGAGGGAGCTGCCGAGGCCATGAGGGCTGCCCTCGGCCTCCTCTGCTCCAGCTGAACAAACCCAGGGACTCCAGCCGCTCCTCGTACGGTTTCCCCTCTAAACCCTTCCCCAGCCCCGTGGCCTCCTCGGGACACTCTCCGGTACCTTTATACCCTCAATGTCCTGCGGCGCCCAACCCTGCCCACAGCGCTCGAGGTGAGGCCGCCCCAGCGTGGGGCAGAGCGGGACAATCCCCCCCCTCGCCCGGCTGCAATACAACAGGTCTTCCAAGACCCACCCTTCCCCTCAGAAGTTCCCACTTTCCCCATTACCTGATAACCAACAAAGAGGAAAGACCCAAGGGAAAGCATTCAAGGCAGGTGCTAGAAGTCAGGAGCTTCGTCCAAGCCCAAGCAGACTAGATATCACCACCAGCTACACAAAACCAGCCCACAGTTGGTTTATAAATAAATTCTCTTCTCATGAAGCCCCAAAGTTCATCTGTGCAAAACTGCTGCTCAGAAACATTGGGATTTCCCCCAAAGACCTAGGGCTGTTGGTGGGGCACAACCACCCCAGGTGGTTCTCCTCCAGGAGAACTTCATGCCTGCAGCTGCATTGCCTAAGGCTAGGAACAAGCTCCCTGCTGCCTATCAGGCTGCTTTCTTTTTTCTATTTTAAAACTCCTGATCACTGCTTTAAAGATAGAATTAAAAAGTGATGGATTGTGGGTGATACAAAACCTTGATGTCCTAGAAAACTGCACAAATAAATGCTATCAGAGTAACTAAAAGGGGAGATGAGCTAATTTTGACACTAAGTAGTATTAAGACGGTCTGAATTTTCTCCACCTTCCCTAAATCACAGATATTGCTGCTGCGCAGTCCTGGTATCTCCCAGATACAAAACCATCTGCAAATCAGTCACCCTGCAGGAAAGGCATCGATCAGAGGGACTTCGGCATGAAGAATTCGCCTTGTGCTTCCATCAAGGAGAGCTTTAGCAGACAAAGCAGTGGTGACCCACCTCCTGCTATCGCTGTCAGCCTCCGACAGGGAGGACTGAGTCCAGAAGCAACCTCAGACCCCGAGAGGGAGGGGATTTTTTTGCAGAAATGCAAAATTAGCACTAATCACATTGTCAGGGTATCAGCTCACACTTGCTGCCAACAAATTAGGCCAGTTGTGCATCTGCAGTTGCTCATTTGGCCACTAACCTGCTTTAGCAATTACAGATAATTAAAACATTGCCCTGCAGTCATTACAATTCAAATCAGTCCCGTCAAGAAGAGTGTTGTCAGGTCTGATTTCTGGCGTGCCCATCTCTCTCTGCTGCTCTGGACCCCAGCTGGGAGATGAAGGAAGGGGAGAAATCTTCAGTGGCTGTAAATCAATGCATTTTCATCTCCTCTCTGCAGCAGTGCAACAATTTACACCAACAGGAGAGGTGTTGGAAGGCAAAAATATGAAAGACAAGGATAGACTATTTCAGTTGGAAAGGACCTACAATGATCATCTAGTCCAACTGCCCCAGAGTTGGAGCAGGAAGGGCCGAGACAACCCCCTCTGCTCTGTACAGCGGTGCTATTTTTGATGCGCAGACCCAAAATATCATGCTAGATAACCCCAGCCAGATGCAAGAATGGACTCCTAAGTCTAAGGAATACGAGTAACTTAAGCTGCCGGGGGACACACTGTGCCAAAGCCACCATGCACCAGGAGCTGTGAAGAGCTGGGCCTTTGCTAACCACCACAGCAGACCAGATTAACAACTGCCCCGTTTCACTGCATGCTGGGGAGACCATTTCTGTGCCCAGATGCCTGCAAAGAGCTGTCAGAGCTCTGTTCCACTCACACAAGTGCACCGAGGCCCGCTAATTTTTCTGTTTCAAGGGGCATTTCTTCCGTCCCTGTGATTTACAGGCTCAACACCCCTGTTGACTCTGTAGTTCATGGTGGCTTCAGAAGGGCTGACTGCAGAGCATGCCGCTCCATGATTTTACACTAAACAGCCCCAAAGGGGAGGGGGGAGCCAGCCAAAGGCGAGGGGAGGGCAGCTGGTGATGCCAAGGGAGCTATGTCTGCACGGAGCATCTTCTGAGAAGACACCAGAGCCTCCGACTCCTCTTCAACCCAGTAAATACGGCTCTGGGGAAGGTCTCAATAGCCCCTTACATGCAGGGGCTTTGCTGAGCCCCCAGCTGAGGCGGTGCCACTGCTGGCAGCAGAAAAGATGTGCAGGGGGACACACATGTTTATCAAGTATTACTGAATACCAAGTATATTTGAGGAGGGTATTTATTCTCCCCCAACCCAAATTCATACCGAGGATTCCATGCAAGTGAACTGTGCATGCCAACATCCAGTGCCAGATGCTGCTACAGGAAGCTTTATTGAGGAAAACAAGATAAAAATAAAAAACTGTGAAGCTTTTGCCCCTAGGTGCATTCTGGGGATGTGCCCTTGAGGTTTACCTGCAGATCTGACCACACCACCCAAAGCTCTTGCTGTTCTTTCTGACGAGCAGAACAGAGGCAGAGCCACTGCAACCAGCCCGCGCGCACCACCCTCCCGTTTCGGTGTTAAAGGAGGGGGAATAATTTGATGAATACGTGCACAGAGGGAACTGCACGGGCAACAAGTTAAACGTGAATAACTTGTGTTTGATAAGTGACAGAAATTACACAGAAATTACACGTGCGATGCACAGAAAAAATACAGAGAGAGATTTTTGAGGGTTTCTCAGAAACTTCAGGCACATTCCTCCCATTTATTTCAATCACGTTCCCTGGACACCACTCATAAATGAGGCCTCCTCGCCTCCAAACTGGCATGCTCTTCCCTAGACAGAGCATCCCTTGAACGACAGGAGGAAAACACCCGCTTGCAGTCCAGCTGCCCCCAGACTGCTGTCTGTCTGTCTGTCCCGACCAGGCCGTTGTCACAGCAGTAGCACGCAGAGCAGCGACTCACCTACGCGCGGGCGCTGAGCGGCTTTGCTGCTGCGAGACGACCTCATGCGAGGTACTAATTGCAAAACCGCCAAATACCACACGCGCGCGCACATCAGCGGAGGACCTTTGGGGAGGGCCGTGAGCCGGCTCCATCCTGCACATTGTCGTCATCTTAGTGTCCCTTTGCGTCTGAAAGAAAAATAAAGTCCCTTTACATGCTCTGCTTCTGCAGGAATAGCGGCTGTGCAGCCTTGCAGCTCAAAATTAAAGAAATAATTAAATACCTGTAATTACTTAGTCAAAAGAGAGCTCTCTCAGTAAAAACAGGAGAACAACTGTCCTCGGGATAGTAAAGGTTATCAAAATACCAGGGTTCGGAGGAAGGGGGCTGTTACAGCATCGTTCCCTAATAACAAATAGCAAAGCAATCTCTTCCAAGAGAGGAGATAAAGAATTTCTTCCTCCGCCGGCAATAAATCAAAGGGCACTGTTCAGCTGATGGGAATTGATTTTTCTCCCTTCCTCTGCACTTAGAGCAAAGCGGGACCGCAGCGAGAGCCTCCAGATGCGACAGAGCTGAATCAATGCTGGGGAGGGGATGCGGTGGGGACGTTCGGCACCGGCACAAGGCACCACCTTCCCCCCGTCGCATCGCTCAGGGCACGCCCGGCTCCCGCCCAGCGAGCCCCAGCCTAGCCCTGCCGAAAGCAGAGAGCACAAGTGAACTTGGGAGTTGGCAATGAATAAGGTTTGATAGGAACAAAAATACGGGGAATAAATTCCCATTAGCACAAGTGGAGCTAATGCCATCTGTAAGGGGTGAGCCCGGTGTCAGAGAGGGACGGGGTGGGCGACAAACCCCGCTGCACCCTCTTGCCCTCACAAACAGTAATTACCAGCCTGCCTGGCTGCCCAGCAAAACAAGGTGCAGTCTTCTGTTGTTCCAGCTAAAGCATGGCTCCAGCACTAATCCACTGTTAATTAAAAAGATTTTCACCACAGGCTCCCTCAAACCCAAACCTCTTTTGCTTTTCATGTGCACAGAAAGAGAGGAGAAAAAAAAAAAGCTGTCTGTAACACAGATCATCCAGAGATCGATCCCTCTCCCACTCGCCAAAATCTTTAGTAAGAGTCACTGAAATGCAATGATTTTTTTCCCCCCTTCTTTTGTATTAAGCATCGCGCAGTTGCAGGATGTGGGGAACGCTGGATTGATTTGGTTTCACTCTAAACCCCAACGACAGCCTAAGGCTACTCTATGTATAATCAGAGGCCTGATTTAACAGGTTAGAAAAGCTCCACTGTTTTCTCACTATTGACTTCTATTGCAGCACATAAAATTTTTAATGAGAAATAAATTGATAAGAGATACATTACCATGGAGGAACCATGATGTACTCATTTGCGAGCTATAGCGTCAAAGACCACATTTTTGAAATCCAGATATACATTCACGGTGTATTCGTGTCTATTCAGCTGGAATTGGCACTTAAAGTGCCACCCGGACGGTGACAGTCCCCTGCAACGGGACGGCGCAACATTGGGCAAGGTGCTGGTGATGGGATCAATGCAGGCACCACCCAAAGGTGACACCCAGCAAGCGGCTTTGCATTTACAGACCTACAGCACATGCTGCCATGGAGAGCAGCGCCTGGGAAAGCTGGAAGGAGGAGCTCAGCTACCCCAAACCATGGGGCTTATCACCTTTTTCACCCACCCGCTGGTTTCCACCGTGTCCGGGGCCTCAGCAGCAGCCGTGGTGCACCCCGTCGCAGAGACTTGTCAGTGCTGTCAAGATTTCTGTCAGCCAACCCCAGCAGGGAGTCCTTTACATATCACCTGCTGTGCCCCGAGGAAGAAAAGGGGGTTAAACACACCCCCCTCCACCGTATTCCAACGGAGAGAACAAAAAAAGAAAGAAAAATTGGCGTGGTGGGGAAGCGCTGCCCTGTTCCAACCTGGGCATTGTATTCTCCACTGCGTGCCACCTGCAAACGCGTCCCCTTCAGACACTGCGTCGGCCTGGGCTCTCCCACCTCTCTCCCAGCTCCGCTGTGCCCCAGGCAGCCTTTCAGTGGCTGTCCAAAGTGCCGGGACACACGTGCCAGGGCGACAGCCTTGGGAGGACGACGATGGCAGAGCCCACGCCACCACAAAGGGCACCTCGTGGCCACCCAGCACAGAGGGGCCAGAGATGACCCCTGTGCTCTGCATTAACCCCTGCCCCCAGACGTGGTGCCAGGGGTGACGGCAGCTGCACATCTGGGTAAAACTCTTCTTTTTGCTCCCCGTGTCAGGAGTGGTTGGCCAAAGCACATGCATTTCAAAAATGATGTCCGGGAGTGCCCTCTCCACAGTCCTACCGCAGACAAAGCACGGGATTTATTTCTCCTGCTCCCTCCCACGCTCCTATCCATACTGGCACTCCCACATCCACAAGCATCTGCCATTCCTACATCCACACACCAGCGCTCTCCTACGCCAGCGCTACAGCTGCGCAGATTTCCCAGGAAATTATTGTTGATAGAGAAAACAACTCCTGTTCAGATTTACATGGACGTTACTATTTTTAGTATAGAAAACAACCGCTTGCTTTTTGCCAGCTGCCACTTATCATTTTGCAGCCAGACCTGGCTCGATGACTTTGTCATTTGTCCATCATTTTCCATCAGAAATTTCCCCCTGCCCCAAGAGGAGCGCACAAAACGCATGGGAAGAGCTTTCCAGTGGCACAACGCGCCTGCACACAACAACCTAAACCCAGCAGAGCGAAGGCAAACCCCTCGTGTCTCCCCACGTCTGACAGCACCTCCTGACAAGGCAGGTGGGTAGGGGTCCCTTCTGCGACCCCGACAGCGCAGTCCCCCACCGCAGACCTCTGCCCCGAGCCATCGGAGCGCCACGACGGGCTGCCTTCTCCCGGAGAGCAAAGCAGAGGGATCCTCCAGGGCATCATTAATTAACAAGTGCTGGAGCAAAACAATCCAAATCTCTTCTTCTGCCCCTTCTTCGGCTTTTGCATTGACAATTAGAGGGAGAAGAAAAGCATCAAAGGTGATGCTTTGATATTCAGTGTGCTGGGAGAAATCCTGGTTTCTGCAGATGCTATTCAAGCATCTGAGGACAAACATGTATATCCTGTATATCCAAAGGAGGCGCAGAGTACTTAAGCTATAGGAAAACACCTCTAGGTGACAATTATTGTGCTTGTAAATAACACAAAGATCTTTATCAGCTTTCAAGTTGCCACCGATAGTTGATAATACATGTCCCAGAGCTGCTGGACAACAGCATCTGGAGAGTGGTGCCTTGCACTGCAGTGATGCTCTGCGGCGTAGGGCTGGAGGAGGCAGTATGGTGGGCCAAGGGATGCAGCCACATGCCCATCCAAAGGGCTTCAAAAGACCAAACAAAACAAAAACCAGCCACAAACCTGACTTTGCAAGGTGTTTGGTTTTGATCAGATAAAAGGAAGGTTAAGAAAAGGTATTTTGCAATAAAAATAAAAAAGCATCCAGGCTTTTCCTCCATTCTGGGGTGGAAGGATTATGTGAGTATTTGCCTTTAATATAGCCCAGAGCTGCCAAGTGGTCCCAAAACCAAAGTTAATGAGTTTGCATATAATGGCTGGCACATTCTTCTATTTTTAATATATATATATATATTTTTTTTTTAATTCTTGCTTTATTTTCCAAGCAAGAACCACCTCCCTCCCTCTCAGCAGTCCCGGAGGAGGAGTCCGTGAGGAATCGCACGACACTTTCCTCACACTAGGATTTCCAAGAAAGATGAACAGCCCTTGACCTGAGACACAGAGGTGGCTGCAAGACGCTTCCAACATTTTTATTCAAACGTCGTTTTGCTGGGTGCTAACGCGGAGCGGAGCGCAGACACGGCCGAGGGAACACCCTTCCCGTCGCCCACGCCGAGCTTTCAGCGCAGCCCCAAACTCCACTAGTGCACGGCTGTTTCTTAGCTCATACCTGGAGAGGCTTGCGGGGCAAGCTGGGATCTCAGGGAGCAGCGTCCAACAGCTCGTCTTGTCTGGAAAAAGGCACGCAATATTCCAAAACTGCCATTTTTTATAGCCTTTAAAAGTGTTCACTTCTGAAACAGCAACTTATGAACGGAGAATAACCGAGAGAAACTGCTCAGCCACGGCAGGAGGGAGAGCCAGCAGCAAGGAATTAAAAAAAAAAAAGACCCAAAACCTCTCTCTCCCTCCACAAAGTACCCCGCCTTAGTCTTTAATAACTCATTATCGTATTATGAAGTGAAGGCTCACAGGATTATGGTGTTTAGTAATATTATAATGGATGTAAGCCAGCCTTCCAAAGCTTTTTGTACTCCTGCTTTGTACTGACCTGGCCTCAGACCTGGGCTTTGTGTCCCAGTGCGCTATCGAAGACAAATACCCCTCGCTCCAGATCAGCACACACACATGCATTTACTAAAATGTATGCTTAGTTAATTTTTTTAATATATATTAAATATATAAATATATATATATATAAGCTAACACAGGTAGGAGGGAATTTCAGACCACGATGTTCTCTGGCTGCCAAATAGATTATAAAATCCTTCGGCAGCAAAATAAACAGCTTAGAGCAAACAAGAGGCTTAGCGTGCCAGTACTTTATATTCTCTGGCTGGGGCTGACCATCTCTGAGGCCACCGAGCCCTTCCCTGCGGCCCCCTCCTGCTCCTTCTGCACAGCCCAGAGACCTGCCCTGGATTTAGTCCTTTGGATCAACCAGCACCAAGTGCAGACCGTATTTCGCTTTCTTTTGCTGCGGTGCTGCTCTGCCAGCTCTACGGTCTTGGGCAGAGTTTCTCTGGCACGGATCAAAGCAGAAAGGGGAAAGCTTCAGCAAACAAATTGGGATGCTCCTATGCTCTATGATACGCTACAGAGCCACCCTCAGTTTCTAAGATGAGTTTTAAGCATGCCCAGGTGTTACCCCGTCTCTTGGTCCCTTACCAAAAGGAAACTAAATCCTCACCCGAAAAATCAGAGTATTGACCCAAAGCTGTTGAATGCACAAGCAGGCAAAATAAAAGAAAACATTTTTTCCTCCACCTTTTCTCAATTATAGCAGCAACCAAGTTTTCATGCCAACAGAATTAGAACTGAGAGGGAAGGCATTGTTTTAATGTGAAAATGAGATGCAGTTTGGGTCGTTTGTTTTGTTTTGCTTCAAGTAAGTAGGTGCATTTTTCAAATTCCTCTCCAATTTCAAAATTTCCTTTCTCCGGAGAAGCGGAGGGACACATCCTAACCTGCCGAACCCAGCCCAGCACCAGGGCTGTGTTTCCTCTTCCAAAGCCAGAAGGGGTGATTGCTGCCTCATTAACACCCTCCTCCAGCTCTTCCCACCCCGCTGCCACCAGCTCTCACTGATTTCATGGGACCGGAATCGTGCATGAGCCCCCAAGGCTACAGCCCACCTCCCATAGCACGGCACTGCTGGGAAACACCTGCGACTTTGCCGCCTTTTCCAAGAGTTTGTCTGCATCACAGGAGTGGACTACCCACTTTGCTACTAAATAAAACATAAATTTTGAAACTCCAGCAAGTAATCCTGCTTAAGAGAAAAGAGGACGTTGCAGCATGAGTGAGAGTAGGTCGCGTTTTACCCTTTTCTCCAGCATTTTCACATTAGCCTTCTCCCAGCCATGTTATTGAATTAGGAATGTCCAGCTTCATCAAGGCTTACTTTGTCTAAACAGGATTTGGGGTCTCTAAGGGCTGCTGCAGAATATCGTGTTTAAAGAGCGATGTTAAAGACATCAGGACAGTAAGGGATGTGTTAATGCACTGAGAACCAAGCTCCTTTGCTGCCACTCTCTTCTTTCGAGACAAAATTACACAGATTTAAAAGACACATGAGAACTGAATTACCCCACTTCTCTTGCCAAGTGATCAAATTAACTTCCTACAAACCCATCCCAAATTCTTACATTTCACACTCCTGAACTCTTGCCAGGAAACACAGGAAACTATTTCCTAGCTAGAAACGAAGCGAAGTCCCGGCGGCCAAGGACTGAGCTTGTGGCCAACGCCAACATCTAACCCAAACGGAGAAGGAAGCAATGCCATACAGATCTCCACGCAGACAATTTATATGCTACGGGACTCCTCTCTTCCGTGCGAATTGTCCTTCCACAGCTTCAGCTTCCTCACTGACAGAAATAATTTTCCACCACAAAACCAGATTTGCATAGGATATGGGCAGATTTAAAAAGAACGAGCCCAGGAGTAAAGAACGAGCCCAGGAGTAAAGAACTTCTAAGAAATCTGCATTGCAGGAGAACCCCTATGATGAAGCCCGGTGAGGAGGGGTCTAGTCCCACTTCCACATCTCACCACCCCTTGCAAGAGGAGAGGGCACCTTCCCCAGACATGCGCTGCGAAGCCAACGGGACACATTGCTGAGGCACATGTGCTTCCTGTTGGCCCCTTTGCCAGTCAGCAAGAAATATTTCAGGCTTCAACGAGGCTGCAAGATGCCTCTAGACCCCATCCGCCCGCCTGCACGGTGTTTATACACTGTAATGGTCCTCCCCTCTGCTTCAAGCCTCCTTATGCAGAATAACCTCCAGTGAAAGCAGTGGGAGTCTCTTAATTGCCTCCGCTCCAATCAATACAAACAGTGCTTGGCAAAGCCAACTGCCACAGCAAACTCTGACTCCCCAATGGCAGGATTTCCACGTTTTTCTACCATTTTCACTGCAAAAGAAAGCTAAGAGAAAGCGGGCTCTGTGCAGGCAGAGGCAGGAGGTACTGGAGTTATTGCTTCCAGAAGTCCACCAAACCCTGCCGACGACTTGGCTCCAACCCTGAGCAAAGGTTCACACCAGCCAGGACATCAGCCACCAGCAGGTGCTCTTCTAAAGGCTAGAGAGAGCTGACACCTATCTCTGTACATGCCCAGCTCTCCTCCTTAGCTGCCTTCAAGCTAAGAGAGCCCTCCGAGCTCCGCTGCCAAGCGGGATGCAGAGGACGCAAGTCAGCCCTGCCCTTAAATGAACCGCTGCCACTAAACAAACGAAACCCGAAAGGGCCGACCGCAAGTATTTTGATTTAATGCCGTCTGCAAAGTATCTAAACTTATACTTGGCGGGAGGCACGGCAGCTGGGATTTCCAAAGATGCCGGGGGAATTTGAGCTCCCAGATCTTCTGGGGTCTTGGGATATTTCAGCAGCAGACTTAAGCCTGCTTAACGCAAACAAAGTACAAGAGTCTTCCCTCATGTTACAAAATCCTACTTCAAACCCTGAGAAAACACAGCAATACCAGAAATGTATCTGAAAAGGCCAGGGTTAACCAGTTCTTGAAGATGCACCGCTTTTTAGCTGAAGTGAGAGCTAAATTGTCTTTAAAAATGTGTTAATTGACAGGGTTTCACCAAGTTTATTAAACAGCTGTCCCAGTCTCTTCTATAGACAAGTCCTTAGCCCTGCAAGTTTCTAAAGGTCTTCCATTCAGTAAATTACAGCCTCGCCTATTCTATTAAATAGCCTGTTATCCTCATTGTACTGTTGTAATCACTGAGGTCATTTTAACAGGTAATTTGACATAGCTGTCATCGCTTCCGAGCTTAATACGCCTTCATTCACAAGTGCCACACACGTGCATTTCTCATCTAGTCCCAAGAGCAGCCCAGAGGAGCCCAGGCAGGATTTTCCGAAGCATCGCAGGACCACGAGCGTGGTATCAGCGTTACACACCCGAGCAGGGCACTAGCAGGACGAACGGGTGGCTTATCTCCAAGCGACTTGCAGCCTTTGGGGTGAGAGGCAAGATGCCGACTTAACATGGAGAGACGGGAGAGGAGCAGGAATAGACAAGGCAATTCTGGCCAGCACAGCAGTGGCAACATATTAGACTTGCAACAGACCAATGCATCTATATATCTTTAAAAAACCATATATAGGGTGGGAGGCCAACCTTCACGATCCTGCTCACTCCATGCCAAAACCTTCCCACCAGCAAAAGCCACAAAACGAACCATAAGCCTCGGAGGGCCCGGGGGAGGGAGCAGCGCACCAGCAGTTAAGGAGAGCAGGGACTGGCTGCACCACGAGCGAACGAGTTCCTGGATGACCCCACATGTGCTTCCGTGCAAGTATTTGGCTCTGGGCGGTGCTGCCGTAGGATAACCATGAACCTTGGCAAGCCAGAACTCTGCCCAGGACCTCATTCCCCACCACTCCTCCTACCTGTGGCCTCTGTAAGGGCGTTGAGGTTTTCCTTCCCCACCAGGACTCTCAGCAAGCGCTGGAAGAGGACGTGGACTTTAGGCAGGCTGCAGAGAGCACCAGACTCCTTAATTACTTCATGGCACTTTTTTTCCTTAGTTATGTTCATTTGTACATGGCTGTATCATGAAGTTCAGTATTAACAAAGCAGTCCTCCTCCAGAGACCCATTTACTCAACAGGGCTGCAAATGGGATTGGTAAGAAATTAATTTAGGGCGTGGCAATACATCAAAAAGGAGATGGAAAGAAAACAAGAGCCTAGCCCCACTCTAACGGGGACATCGGCCTGCCGGGGCATGAGCAGCAAGACCAAGGTAATGACAAAAAACAGGGGACCTGCACCACAGTCATCTCTACAAGCCAAGTTCCATAACAGAAAGAAACCCCACTCTTGAATGGTAATCGCTGCATTAAACTGCGATCCGAAGTTTAAAACGCTTGCTTCTACAGTCTTCTTCAGGTTATAAATGTATTCATTCTCCCTTTCCCATAAATTTGGGCTTTCTTTTTAATCTCCTTATGATATTGTGTGGAAAGGACTCTAATTTCATAGACCGCGCACTTAAGACAATAACCAATAAAACCCATTAGACTCCTGTACAAGGGACTTTAGAAGAGCTGATGAGGAGGAGATGCCACAGGCTGAGAGGAGGCGGAGGACTGCACAACGGGCTTTTCAACGCAGAGATTACACAGCCCACTAAGCTCCAACTTGCTCAAAAAGCAGTTTTCAGACGGGTATCAGAAAAATAACATGTCCCTAGTTAGCTTGGAAATTGCCTCTCTTTATAAGCTTGAGAAAGGGAAGAAGGGAAAAGGGCTGAGATCTAAAACAGCAGAACATGGGCCCTCCTGGAGGTACCCTCCAAGACATCCATCGCTTGGATCATCCTGCCTGTTTTGGCAGGGATGGGGGCAGAAATCCCCCAGCCTTGCAGAGAAGCCATGGAGGGCCCCGAGACACCAACTCAAGGAGTTCCCTTTTTTGCAAGAAACTAATTCGCCACTGCTTAAAATCCCAACCCAACTGTGCTGCCGAAAGCCACCCACATCAGTGCCAGCTCCCAGCAGCTACGTAAACCAGGACAGACCTTTCCCTACTTGTTCATGCCTTCAGTCCTGGCATTTGCAAAGGAAAAACCATAAACCTGTCCCAATGACATACATCCCTGCCCTTCCTTCCCTACCTGGTGCATGGGGAACATCTGGAGGATGTAGGTTACTCCAAGAAGAGGGGAGGTTGGGGAGGGGCACAAATAAAACAGTCTTAGTGTTTTACAAGCGACAGCGAGTTCTTCTTTCCGAAGAGAAACTGAAAGCCATTCATGGCCGGCTGTGACTCTAAATGCTTGTGAGAGGGCTGCCATATGGGTTCAGATTTATCACTTGTGTTTCCTAACTTGCACATCTGTTTTCTGTAAGTAGCTGTCCAAGTCAATGCATCTCCCCTTTCACTCACAAACCGCCCACGGAGCTTTTCAAGGACAAATCATCATTGCTTTTGGTGTTTATCTGCTTAGTGGTCTCCGCTATGTCATCTTAACCTCAAGTACTATTCGTAAGAAACCCAGTGTGGGCATTTTTAGGCTCAGTCTCCCACCCTGTGCTCTTGCAGGGCTGTAAATCTGCTGTTGGAGAACCATGCCAGGGTCCCTACAAAAGCAAGGTAACGTGTGGCGATTACTGGGTGGGGGTTTAATCAACGTGCTGAGCGAGAAGACGGCAGTCAGTTCCCATCAGCAACACGGGAAACTCCCCATCAGCTCCTCTAATTCCATTAGTCATCACTATTATTTCCATTGCCCTCTGCCAGGACATCATCTCCTAAACTGAAAGCTGAACACAGGAATCGGAAAGAAAAGGGGAATTCCTCTAAAGACGGACGCACTGGGAAAATGGCAAAAAGCCGGGGGGGTGGTGTGGGGGGGTGGGGTGTCACGAGTAACTAATGAGACTTCCCAGACCCCAGCTCATCCGGACACGAGGAATGCGCGGCATGCAGAGGGCAAAAAGGGCCAACACGGCTCCAGGAGGGTTTAGGTCCTGTGGATGGCCACTGGAGCAACAAAACCTTACTGCTTTGAAATTTTAATGAAGAGGCAATAATTTCTCTCTCTTCCTAAAAAAAAAATTTAAAAAAAGCCATCAACCATTTCTCTACAAAAAATATTGGTATGATCCATTATGCCTTCTTTCTTTGGTGTTTATAAGAAACCTATCAACTTGGCACTGAAGTACTGGGAGAAATGGAATAAAATAATAGAGAGGAAAGATAAGAAAGAAAACAGAATGTGTTTACTAGGAAACTTGAGGTCTGGAAGTTAAAGACGCGGCTCTGCATGGCCTACCAGCTTTCAGGGCAGCGGTGCCACCGGGTTTGCAGCACTGTCGGGACACCTAGCATAAACCACCCGCACATGCAACGCAGCCCCGCCACAGTCATTCTGATTTGGCAACGGGTTGAAAGGCAACGGCTGATTTCATGTCACTTCAGTAGCTCCAAGGGACTTGGAGATGGGTAAAAGCAAGACGCTACATCAATGGAAAGTGGTATGAGAAGAGGGGGTGTGACGCCATCTGGCCTCTTCAGGCTGCGAGATGCTCTTGCACCACCCGCATTCTGCTTCAAGACAAGTGCAATTATGCAGTAAAACTGTTTTAAAATAAATTAATATGCTCAACTGTTAATGGTGGCCTTCAGCAGAAATACGCAGCATGGGCCATTCCCATGCATGGGAGGAACCACAAACAGCCCCTCAAGGGTTGAAGAGCAGGGAAGCACTTAAGGAAACATGTAGATGCAAACTGGGGAGATTGTAGGCGAGTGTATAAAAAGCAATAAGAGAATAAGCGGTGGCTGAAACAAAAGAATGCAGAGGATATTAAAGAAGAAACACTTCATCCACAGAAGAAATAAAAGGTCAGCGAAGGGAGATGGTTTCTCCTCTAAGAAATTGCACAAGTGCTTTCCCGACACAAATATTGACAGGAGACACAGACAAGTAAAATTAATTCGGCTCCCTGCCCTGATAGCACGGAGAGACACAGACCTTCTGAACAGGGAGAAATGAAAAAAGCAGGATATTGGAACAGGTAACCGTAGTAAAGGGTCACTCGGGGCAGGCAGGACACCTCTTGTTATTTAATATACACACTGAAATCCTGCCTCTTGCCCCCCCACCAAAAACAGCAGCAAGGCAAGGGGAAGGGCAGAGAGCGAGCGCGCCTGGACCTTAAACGTGTCTTTACATACACAAACTACCATAACAGATTGAACCATAACAGCGTGGCCCAGAGAGGACAGACAACATATTAAGCAGAATTAAGCCTTAAAGGATGTTACAGTCCTCGGAGCTTGATTTCTTTTACGCTTATGTTTTACAGCAACTTTAAAAAGCCTCCTCTCCAGATGACGCGCCGCAGTGCCTTTTACACCTGGCTTTCAGCACCCACCCCTCTCTCTTCCCCAACATGTGTAATCCAAATCACAGCGACTGCAAATGATATTGCCATTGCGAGAGCTTTATTTTGAAACACCGGCTATTGCAACAGTCACAGAAGAAATTAAAGTCTGCTTTTACACCTGAAATGTAGATTTACAGGAACAGCCATTGATTTTAATTCCAGACTAATGGTTCTCTCTTCCCATCAATGCATTTTTCTTCCTCGAAGAGTCCTGTTTCCAGAACTATTTCGCAAGTCTTCCTCCTACTTCTCCGTTAATTATTGCTGACAACACAGCAAAACTTGAAGCACTCCTCTCACTTCTGAGATGCCGGGGAAGACATCCCACTGCTGCCAGGGTGGGCGAGGACAGAGATTTGGAGGCATCTAGAGCCACCGGCCAGTTTTTCCTGCAACACAATGTGCTTCTCCCACCACCATCAGGTGGGCTGCAGAATGGGGCAAGCCCCCAACTTTTTCATTGAAAAAGAAAGGAAAAAATTAATAAAGCAGCTTGTTTTCTCCTGCCGGACCTCACGCACAGAGGGGAAGCAGCCTCTCTGCTTTCTGCTACGCTAGACATTTCTTTTTTGTAACATCCCAGCCTGACTCACCCATTAATAGTCTTTAAACTTTGAGAAGGACTCCTGCTGCGATTGCTGCTGCTCCTCTTGACCCATGCGCTGCTGCCAGGGACGGCCAAGGCCATCAGACAGAGGAGGTGGCATCTGCTGGCTTGGGCGCAGTTGCTTAAGTGCACACCAGCAGCCCCCGGTAAGCTTATCTGCACCCAGCTTGACCTCTTAATTATTAATATTATTTAGATAGTGCCGTCGGGGAGCAAAGTGCTTTGCCGAAGCGCAAGAGAAAGGCTTTGCCCACCGCTGCGTGCCATGCCCACACCAGGTTTCAAGCAGCTCCCGCACTGTAACATGCTTCCCGCTGTCTGCACGGTGTTCATGTCCAACAGCTCCGCCAGGCTGGGACAGAGGGATTAACTTCTTAGCATCAAAGGCTATTAGAAGCATCTCTTGCTTTGCTGATTTAGCTTGCAGGAGGTCAGACAGCTTGCAGGAAAACCTCGGGTGGCACGCACAATGCCGCTGGGGAAAATCGGCGTTGGGGTTTTGACTGCATCGTTTCACTGTGAGCTGAGCTGCAGGACTAAGAGCTGCAAAGGTGAGCAAAGCCACGCCGGACGGCCTGGCATCAGGCACCGTGATTACAGCCCAGCGAACGCGGGCACACCAAGAGGAAATCCGGGTGTACACCCCGTTTCTCTCCTTACAACCATGCAGGACAGTCTTGCAAGAATCGAACAACATTCAATCCAAATTGCAGACAAGGCTGGATGCGGCTCTGCCTTGGTCTTTAAATGCTGCAGCACGTGGCCAGGTGCTGTTTGGAGCATCAGCAGTCGGATCCAGCCATCACTCGAGGTTTTATTTACCACACTGGGACATTTCTCCACCCGTCGAGTCCTGGCAGCTTTGCTGGTGGCTCTTGACTTGCCCTGGGGAACGCCGTCTCCTTCCCACTGCTATGTTCTTCCTTCCCCCCAGTTTCAGACCCTTATCTTTCCTTTGTTCATGGAGGACAGCTTTGTTCTCAGCATGGTAACAGGTGATTTAGCAGCTGTCGTGTTCAGGGGCTGGAGGATTTGAAAGCAACCTCTCTTGAATAAAATGTGCTCCTGGAGTCTGCCTGCCACATCCACCAGCGCCAGAAGATGACAGAGGAGTGCAAAATTCACTTGAATGGCACGACGACTCCACTTGCCCACAGACTCGGCTTGCACTGTTGTGCTGCAGCCCTGAACTTGCACTCCCAGCCCTCCGCAACATGAGGCTCAGCCCAAACGATGCTTAAGACCACCTGAGCACATGGTGCAGCCTGACACACAGGTCGCACCCAAGGCTGCCCAGTGCTCCCTAACAGCTGATTATTCAGGCTATCGCCTCAATTCCTTGCAGAAGTGAGATGCTGCTGCCAGTATGGCCCCCCTGGCTGGCCTGCCTGGATGGAGACGCTGCTTGCAGCTCACTGATGCCTCAGCAGCCTTGGATTTACTAGCACCTGCCTCCAGACCAGAACTAGCCAAGTTTGGCATTGCTTAGATTTTTTCAATAAAAGTAGAAAAAAAAATTAGAGAAACAGCCAACAAATAACTCAGTAATAAACCAGCAAGTTCGCAGGTGCCATGCTCCTCCCCAGCCAACTCCAAAATCCCTCCCAATCCCAGTTTATCCATCATCTCTCCATGTCCAGCCCAACCCCACCCTGTCCCAGGCATGAGCCCTGAACATATTAAAATATCCAAATATTTCAGTCTCTCCACACTTCGTCATGACAAACAATAAAACACAGCAAATGAGCAGCGGGGAGGGACGGAGTTGCTCTAAAACCAGAACAGCTCCTTTTCCTTCGGTGCCCAAGACACAGCAGTACATGCGCTGCGTTACACCGATTCAAGGGTGGTGGTCATAAGGCTGCAGGCTGGATCCCATCCAGCCAAATGAGGTATGAATTAATACACCATCGGGCAGTGCTGAGGTGCAAAACCTAGCTGCAACGGCAAGGTTATTAATCCAGACTTCCCCCCACCCCGTCCCTCCCCAAACTCCCAGCTC
This sequence comes from Phalacrocorax aristotelis, assembly GCF_949628215.1. Lineage (NCBI taxonomy): Eukaryota > Metazoa > Chordata > Aves > Suliformes > Phalacrocoracidae > Phalacrocorax > Phalacrocorax aristotelis. The sequence goes on from NC_134294.1 coordinate 2,772,842, forward strand.
ACCCCCGCTTCTCAGCCATCTCTGTTTCTGGGAGACTCTTCTTCCCTTTTACATCAAGCCAACAAACGCGCACGTATTTAATGGCAATCCATACCGAACGGACAACGGCATTAGAAGGGAACAAAAGAGCAAACCTCGCTGCGCCATGGCCCTGCGCTCAGCGGCTGAGGGGCAGCCGGGCAGACAATGGCCCCAGCTGTTCCCCGGGAAGCACCCAGCCACAATGAGACCCGGCTCCGGCACCGAAGAGGGTCCCGGCTCCCTGGGGGGCAGGAGGTTGTCACTAGAATATGCATCTCATTGGTTACCTGTCAGCCTTCCTGGGCGGTTATGAAGTACAGCCGCTGCCAGAGGGTATAATGGGATGTAATAATGAGACCGCCGGCTCGTTTGACGCTGGCCCTTCGACAGAGGAGCTTTGATTAGGTGATGGGAACTGGCAGCATCCGCTGGCTTTTAAAAAAAATACAAGCTCAAAGCTGTGGAATAAAGGGGTCCCCAGGAATGCAGCCACTTTTTCAGGCTGGGAGGGATGGAAAATAGAAATAAATGACAACTTGAATTCCTTGCCATAATCTCTCCTCCCTTGAGAGGTCCCATGCTTGCTGTTCCTCTAGGCTGAGACATTATTTCCCAGCTCCTCAGGTATGCTAGCAAAATAACATGTTATAATGCCAGGGAATTACAGCCTGCAGAGGGGGAAGGAAGAAAGCTCCCTGCCCCCAAAATCAGCGCAGCCCTCTCCTGCACAGAGCGCGGGCAGCAGCTGAGGAACAGCCACCAGCCACACAGGGAAGCACCCACAAATTCACCGGGTGGGACCGTGCCACGGGCGGGATTCGCCTCTCCTCCTTTTACGAGCGTAGTATCGCCCGTCTCCATCCAGCAAGCCCACTGCAAGACACCACACAGAAGCATGACTTGAATATTGCTGCTGCTCAGCACCCTCAGACCGGGCGAGCGGAGATCGCTGGCTCCTGGCTGAAAACTCTGCTTTTCCAGCTGAATGCCATTTTTGTGGCTGGTGACACGACTGACCGCGCAGCACCCTCCACCCACCTCCAGTCCCAGCACCGCCGTGCCCTGGTTTCCCCGCAGAGATGTCCAAGCTGGCACTGGGATGTGGCAGAGACAAGCAGAAAGGTGTTTTTCCTCCCTGTGGGCTAAGGAAAACATGTGCAAGCAAGATGGATGCAAGAAAGCCCTGGGGTTTGGGAACGCCAACTGGAAGAAATGAAACCCCTGACTAACAAAGCACAGGCTGGGGAAGCTGCTACTGAGGCCAGTGCTGCCGGCGAGGATCCATCCTGATCCCCTCCCTCCACAGAGCGCCCCAGAGGTCCCGCTTTCACGCTCCCACGCTGAAGCTGTCCTCGAGAGCCGGGTGGTTTCGTGGAGCAGCTCCATCGGCCACGTCTCTGTTGCCGCAGCGCGAGCGGGGACTGAGTGGGGTTACCGCCAGCACATCGCACAGCCCAGGCGGGGCCGGTTTGATCGGCTCATGGCCGGTGCATCCTAAAATTTGCCCGGCTGTCATGCCCATGTTTCAGCCCACAGCATTAGGAGGCCAGCTCAGAGCTCCTGCAGGCACGAGCCATGCTCACGCTGCCTTCCCCCGCCTGGTGGACAGGCGTTCCGATTAGCCTTGGTTAACGAGCTACGTTAGATGAAAACAAAGGATTTAGCTCAGAAGACAACATCAATTCAGGGACTACATTTGGCTGCATTAAATATTTCTCTCCATGTTTGCCAACGCCATTACGTCCTGTGTTTTTAACCGGCTGCAAGCGATGCAAGCGTGGGGAGGAAAGCAGCATGCAGGTTTATGAACACGCTAGCCCACGACCTGCAAAAATCAAATTCAATCAATCTCTCTGCAAAAGGATGAGCAGAAGACAATGGCCGGGATGAAGGAAGCAGAGAGGAACCCACTGGCCGTGTTACCCACTTCACAGCCCAGAAAGGAAGGGGGAACTGGGTTACCCACTGATAAACAGGCATTTCCCTCAAGCAAGCGGACCTGCACAAAGTTGTGATAATTTCCAAGCAGCCGGCAATGCTCCACCACGCAGAGCTTTGCAAGGGGCCAGCATCTGGCTGGGCAGGGGGCAGGATTTGGGCTCGGAGGAGGACTGCTGGTGGTGATGGCAAGGACAAGCCGCCTGCTCTCGTGGGGGCGTTACAAAAGTAAAGCAGCATTTTGCAGGCTCAGCATAGCTCTTTCAGCATAAAACCCATAAACAATGGCCCAACAGCTTAACAGGACTGAAATATGATGGTATTCAAAGGGGATGTCAGAAGGATTAATAGCCCGTCTCCTTCCAGCTCACTGCTGAAGCCGTGCTAGGACTAGAGAGTTAATGCCGCGCTGAGCGTGCAAAGTTTTACATCTTCTCCATTAAGCACGAGCTCTCGGGGGAAGGAGGCTCTCTCCTCTCCCCTGCCATGGTGGGGACACGCGTTACAGCTCCCACCCGACGTCGGTGACACCAGGAAAGGTGACGTGCCACCGAGCGGAGGCGGCAGTGACGGGCTTTGCGGCACGCTGGGTGGCTGGGAACGGGACGGCCACTGCGCTCTGCCTTTGGCACACCGTCCCTGGAAAAGCATCACCGTGGGCATTTTGAACCAGGACCGACGGAAACAAACAGGTATGATGGTCACTACGGACGGCGACGGCTACTTAACAGGGAACTCCTCTTTCCGGGAGGTATTTGGACAGAGGGGAGCAATTACATGGTGTTTGACCAGATGCTAAGTCAACATGAGGATCTAATAAGAAAGTCTGCTATGAGGCACTGTAATATTAAAATAAACAGAAAATAAAAGAAACATTAAAAGAGCAAACAAACACAAAGTGTCATTAGGTTTCCTCTCTATTTGCCACACAGAAGGGAAGGCTTCACGGCACCTCAGGAGACTCACCAGCTCCCTTCACTTACGCACATAACCACACGCGTGCCCACTTTGAATCCTGGTGAGCGCCAGCTGGGAGACCTGCAAGCCTCAGCAGCGAGCGCTCTGCAAGCGCTTCATAAACTGCAGGTTTGGAACTTTACACTCTTCAAGGGCATTAATGCACATTTTTAAAAACAGAAACAAGCTCAGACAACTGTTCCTATTTGTATGTGCTGGCCCACCTATGCATCTGGTCAAAACTTGCGATTTCAAGACAACTTCTTGAAATCGCGAAGAACTAGCCCAGTGCTGCACCGCTGCTTTGTGCTCATTTACATGACATGAATATTTATACAATTACTGTTACTATCCTTCAACGAGGGAAGTTATCGCATTTCAAAGGATCTATATCTAAAGTACACAATACCCTGATGGCAACGCAGCTCTAAATTTTAAATAGCTGTGTTCCTCCTTACACACTGCACAGACACACGCCGAGCCAGAGCTGCCCATATTCTCTACGAAGCCGCAGCAGCTCCTCCCGGTCCCCCCGTCGCCCCAGTTCAGCACCCCGTACCCCAACCTTGGCATCTGCCACCCCGTGCGTCTATAAGCGACACGATATCTGCCCACCATCCCCAGGGAGGGAAGGGAGGCTGAGGCATCGCTGTGCAAAACACTGATTTGTAACGGCATCGGATTTACAGTCTTCTGGATGAAGCCAGAAGGAAAAGCAGTTTATTTTTATTAAAATTAATTAAGAGCATCACCATCCACGAGATTGGACACAGTGGTTTTACACTGATACCAACTGCTGCTCTTCCCATCCCCTCGGACGAACAGGACTGCTGCCGGTTTCCCTCTGTGAGCCCTTTATTTCTAAAGCACCTGATATTTCACTGGAAATTCAATATTAGCTCTTCATCCCTGCTTTCTGAATTCCCTTACTCACCAAGTGATGATGCAAAATTAGAAAGAATAATAATAGACCAGGATTAGGAATTAATAAACTGGGATCAAAACACCTTCATAAATCATTTCACACTCCCTACGTCTGGGTGGGTCTAATTGCTAGAAGGAAAAAAGGAAAAAAAAAAAGAAACATCATTTAGGTCAGTGCAATCCCCCTTCTTAGCAGGAAAAAAAACCCTCTTGATGAATTATTAGCTATAGAAATAAGTCAAGAGGTTTTCAGGTTAAACGTGGAAGCACTGGCAGGGAGAAATTTACTTGCTGTCCTCCTAAAGCAGTACTCCACAGCTGCTTCATTCATAAATATTTTACTGATAAGAAATCAGCCTGCCAAATCTGAACAACCGCTTTGATGAAAAATATAAAAAGGCTTTTCCATTAGTGCTTTTGATGTTCTTTGCATACAGAATAATGAATGCGGGAGATTCATCTTCTTCCCCTCCTCTGTCCTCCCTCACTCGAGCCTTTTATCTGGCAGAGCCACAGACAACCTCCTGAGCCCGGAGGAAAACTGGAGGAAGAAGAGGCAGAGCTGCTGGCCTGGTCACATTTCCCCCAGCATCTTCCCGCTGCTTTGGTGTTTTCCACCTCGGGGGGCAGGACGGCAACCAAACTGGGGTACCCGCAGGGTCTGCGGGTGCTGTTGGCACTCCATGCTCCATCTCCCCCCTTGGCCAGACAATATTTAGCATCAGGACTCTGCCAGGAGTTGCTCAGCAGAAGGTGACCATGAGTTTTAAAGCCCTTCAAAAGCATTTTACCGCAGACAAATGCCTACACCAGACGCCGCTGGCTACCCAACCTCTGCCCGCACGGCATGACAAGCTTCCAGACCAGCTTCCTGAGCTTTATTCACCCCCTCAGGCGGTGAGATGGGGTCCTGGCCACCCCGTGATGGTGCCTGCCATCCCCAGCACTATTATTTCAGTTGCTGAGCATTTTGTCCCACGGTGATGGGGTGAAGCAACCCCCTGTGCCTTGAGCCAGGCTGCCCTGAGCCCTCCCTGGCATTTTGGGGGGAATCTCGGAGGAGAAAGGGGATGCTCCTTATAGCACCAGAGAGCGAGTGATGCAGCGCAGAGGCAAATTCAAAACAGGGGAAGCAGTAAGTGACCTTCTCCCAGCCTCTTATTGCTCTCAGGAACTTAATAGCTCCACATTTATCTTAACTCAGCAGAGATGTGCTGGGATAAAGTATCCATCTCCCAGGCGCACCAGCACCAGCGCTTCCAATCCGCCGCTGCTGAGCTTTAAATTGCATCTTTTATCGTCTTTTCGCACTTCTGCTGTAACAGGGCATCCAAAGCAATTAAGTCCAACCTATTTTTTCCTACTTTTATTCCTTGAAGTGGAGCTTTCTTGTGTGGGGCAGAGATTACGGGGTTCGGACTGGATTTTGATTCACATTCGTTTTCCATTAATGACTCAACTACACTCCTCTCCTCTTCCTCAAATGAAGCTCGCTACGAGTTCAACAAACTCGACGAACAGAAACGTGAAAGCAGTTTAAAGGAACACAAACAGAAATTGGTGCTTTGCAGAATTTTTGCAATAGGAGTCCTGGAAACACAGATAGCGTTTAAAGGGACTTGAAAGGGAGCGACATCTTATCAGAGCAAGCGGGATGCTAACGTTTGCAGGAGAGTTATCGCTGCTCATTATTCATCCTCCTTTTTTTTATTAGACACGATTAGGAAACCCATCGCCCGGCGAGCTGCAGGGCTTCTCGGTAGCATGAACACGGCAGGAAACTTCCAGCGCACAAGGACCAAGGGGCGCCTGCCCCTTTGGGGACTGCAGGGTTTGTTTGGGGGTCATTCACCCCATTTTCTGCTCCATCGTCTCAATGTGTGTGTAAGTAACCCACTATATTTGATGAACGCCCCAGTTTCAGGTAGAAGACATGGGGGTCTTGGGCACTTGGTAGCCCTGTGGCCACAGATGGGGTCACCCCAAAAGGGTCCATGGGGACACAGGAGGGCTCGTGCCTTGCCTGGATTATTAAGGCAAGCCGTGTTTCTCCTTTTCGGATCGGGGTACTGACGCCTCCCAAGCACCAAGCACCAACGCAGCGTTTTGCTCTGGGACGCCCAGCAAACCAGATGAAGGAGTTGCCAAGGAAGCCCCGCGTGCGGCACATGCGCCGCCGAGCCGGGGCCGACACGCAGCTCGTGCAGCTGCCTTTCCCTCCCTATCTTGCATCTTTTCAGCCAAAATCCCCTTCCGAGCTGACACTTCTGCATTGCTGCTCCTCTGAGCACAAACGCTTCTCCACTAAGCCTTTCCACCCAAGCCCGTGCATCCTATTGATAGGGTTGTCCTTGGAGGGAGCATCGCTGCAGGAGGGTGACACCGGTGCAGTAAATACACGCTTATCCCAAAGGAGCCAAAACTGCTGCCAGGGTGGTAACAGGCACAGGGAAAAGCAGAAGGGAGAGCGTGGAGTAGGCTGAATATCTTTTTGCCTTCCCCCCTCCAAGGGTCTCAAGGAAATACAGCTACGAAATTAAACCCACTTGCATGCTTCTTTTTTATTACAAAGTAAAGGACAGCAGCACCCAAAAACCAGGCTACCTTCCCCACCCAGGAGCAAAGACGAGCCCCACCGCCGGCAACTTTGCATGAAAAAACAAGGCACGAAGCAATGAAGTTACTTTCTCAGCAAATGACCGCCACGAATTGGAGCAAAGCAGCCTTTTCCAGCACTTTTCCCACCCGCCCCGTTTCTTGCCCATTGCACCCCTCCCAGCCAGCTGCAACACAGAGCAATATGCTGCATTTTCTCCACTTGCTTCAAAAGCCGCTGTGATGCTGTGCTCACAGAGCTGTGCAAGAGCACCGTGTCACCACTGAAGTTAGCTGAAAAATAACCCAAGTATTGCACACCCAAACTTCCATTTCCCAGAGGAATTTAAGCGTTTTGAATTATGCCACCTTCTCCTGGAAAACAGGCCCTTCTGAAGGGCAGGGCTCAAGACACTGCAGGGATGCAGATTTTAAAACCATTCATTATGCAAATGGCTCATTTACTGCTGCTGAGCTGAAAGCAAGAATCCCAGGCATGCAAATAAAAATAAGCAGGGAGCAATAGCAAGCAAGTGCGTGATGGCATCTGCTGACTTGGGTAACACACAGCACAGACCCGGCAGGCAGCAGCTTATATTGGAGTTTCAAACTACAGGTTGAAATCGGTCTCCAGCCGACACCAGTGGCTCCCCGGGCTCTGCAGGACCACGCAACCAGAGCAACTCTAGCAAGCAGCGAGCTGGAAGTCACACCAGTGCAGCAGATCCTGCTGTAACCTTATTTATCGCAAAACCTTACTCGTCACAAGATGCCTGGGCTGAAATTCAGTAATTCGGGGTCACCGGGCACTTGCAGACCAACACAAGGGGGAGAGCCGAGGCGTGAAGCAGTTACAGGAGATATTACTGGCAGGGTTGTAACAGCGCCAAAACCGCAAAGCTTTCTCGAAAACCTTAATAAATACCCCGGTGCTGGGTGGGAACGAATGCTAATTAGCATGTGATAAAGATTCAGAGAGAGAATCTGGCTGGGAAAGGAGACAAAACTCCAAATTAGCCATGCAGGCGGGAAATTTTAGGCAGGACGATCCTGGGAACAGCCTGCCTCCACATTTCTCTTCTTACAGTCCCTGGAAGCACAAGGAGAGTCGCGTGTACGATGCTCCACGGCCAAGGATGAGCCTTTATCCTCCAGGAACTGAATCATGTACAAACATTTCTGAGGCTTGGCGCCTTCCAGCTACCGAATCTAATTCGGGTCCAAGTCCTGGAAGTGACCTGGCACAGAGTATCACTGCGCATTACTGCCATGGGAAATAATAAGGAACTGAAAAAGCAAAACAGAAACATTGAGCTGAGTATTAAAGAACCTTTCAAGTTCAAATGTGGGGGGAAAAAATGAGATGCCGAGCCAGTCCAAAGTCAACAACTCAAGGTCAGATGGAAAAAGAAATCCCTGCAGATTTGCCTTTAACAAGCTATTGTTAGTACCATTATGTTAATATCATTAACACAGAATCATTATGTAAATTCTGATTTTTAAGCTCAGTCGTAACTATCACAAGGTAGTTTTAATGTAGAAGCAAAGTAAAAGCAGCTCTTGCACTGACCTGGGCTTAGGCCTGGGCTTAGTGCCTGGGAGGACACAGCGAAACCCGGAGGTCCCCGGCTGGCTCCATGCACAGAGCCCACCTGGACAGCACACTTCGCGTTCATGTTCTCCTGCTGCCTACAGGATTTGCTTATGTTTACGTCCTCCTATATCCTTAAACAGCATCAGTGAAGTTCTAGTTCAAAACACCATAAAAGTCTCATTGCCATTTTTGCCGCCAAATGACCAAAATGACAAGCGAGATCCCAGCAGGGCTGCAGGATCTGGTCAAGCATTCATCAACAAGCAGATTAATTGCTAAGACAGAAAGGTCCTGATACACAGCCACCCGACAATAATCGGGTAATCAGTCATGTGTGTCTATTACTCAAAGTCCTGGAGCTGGCACGACACCCACGTCTGGAGCCACATCAACCCACGCGATGACGAATATTGCTAAATGTTTCCTGCCCCAAAACAGCCAAGCTCAGCAATTTCAGACCTGGGAATTGAAAAGCATAAATTTACCTGGGCCTGTGATTTCACAGCAAGAGCTGTATTACTTTTTTTTTTTTTTAAAAAAAAAGTTCCTATAATGGAGAGACTGTTTCTTGCTTCAGACAAGAACATAAGAAATAACGTACGTGCAACAATACCCCAATTGACTTCGCATTTCAATAAGCATTCACACGCGCGGTCCTGAACAGATGAAGGACAAGTGCTACGGGCTGAATGGGCTCCATTGAGTAAAGCTAATTAGCTGTATAAGCATATGCAAGATCAGGACCTAAATTTGTTCTCTGCCTCCTGGGACACCGATAACTCCTTTTCCTTGTTGTTGTGCAATGTAGATAGATAGAGCAAGTCTAAGGCGATGCTGTAACCCCCGGCTGTCATGTAGCATTTTTCTTGCAAAGACGTTAAGGTCGGGCAACAGCAGCTCAGGTGAAAGAAGAGCTTTGCCTGCGATCTTATCACGGGTTATTGCTGGATCTGGAAGCAGGACTCATCTCTCTGAGCTGCCATTAAACAACGCAAATACCGAGCTGTGCATAACACCACCAAAATATTTGCTGCGAAAAAAGAGCACGATGTTCAGATAAGGTGTTGAGCTCATTATCAGAAGCGGCATCCAGCAAGACAAGCCTCTAACTTCCCTCATCTAAAACACATGTTGCCACACCAGAAGATGAAGTCTGTTGTTCAGGCTCGATCCCGTGACTCTTATTTGCACCGTAGAGCTTTGGCACAGTCTGCTTTCGTCTGGCTGGTCCCTTCGCAGCGGCGATGGAGAAAGGGAACAGCAGCTTAGGTTATGTAGCGCTACAGAAATTAAACATGCATCAAAATATGGACAACCTCCACCAGATCCCTCTGAAATGTGTTTTTTGCAGAGGACAGAGGTGAACATAGATGTGTTCTGAAAAAGCTGCCTGTATCTTTCAAAAAACCAGCCCTGGCTGTGGCTGCTGGCTTCCCATCCCCAGCCAGAGTGTAAGGCAAATATCCCAAGAGAATAAAACTATCAGTGACTGAATAACATCTCCGACCTGCCTAACAAGACTGCCTCAGATTAAGTGGTGTTTGCAAAGAGCTCTGGAGACCCTTGCGTGCATAAGGAAAGGAAACAACCACCAAGGTCTTGATCCCATCCCGGCTGGAATTGCTGGCACAGTTCCCACTGGCTGCAGGAATGGGGCTCGAAGGGTTGCAAGAGCACAGGGTCATTGACAATGAAGGCTAAAAGGGCTTAGCAGACATGAAGATGAGGCACGTTCTCCATCATCTCATGGAGACTCAGATGAAATAACCCAGCCCAGCTGTGTTAGTGTCACAGCACTGGGTGCTGGCATTGCTGCTCCTCCCGCAAAGCCATGCACGATGCTGCAACTCAGATCCCAGCTCCTGCACTAACTACAACTCTCCTTTCCACCCCAGCACCCAACAACCCTAAATCTGAGATGTTTAGAAGAGAAGCTGCTGTCTGGTTTGGGCCTTTCCTACAGGATTTGTCCCATTCCTACCTAGTTATGTTAGTATTTATTAAAGGAAAAAGAAATACGACTGAAACACACAGTAACTGAACCGAGTTCTTCCTACATTTTATTCCTTCTTAATCTAAACATACAGTCATAAGAGTAAGATATTTGCTATAAGGAAATGAGCTGTCAAGTGATTTACGGTCTTGCTCTGTCTCCGTCTCAACAGCTCCAAGTCTTCTCCAAGGCTTATTTTTAGCAAGCTGTAAATTAGAGGCAATAAGGAACAAGGTGGGAGCCAGGAGTTGAGAAACGTACAGAGCAAACTTATTTTTTTCTCCACTATCCTAATGCACCTATAACTGCCCTATCTAGGTACCATATGGACAATCGTGGTCAGCGTTATATTGCCTTTACTGCTTAAAGTTGCCTTCTTGCATGAGATGAGCCTGTGCAGCCACAGCCCAAGATGGAGCAGTGATGGGAGAAATGTCACTGGGTGTGGGTTGGTTTGTCGGGGTTTAGTGGTTCATTTTTCATTTGTTTCATGTGCTCCTTCTTTAATAATGGCCAAAGTGGCTCATTGCTGATGTGCACAAGGAACCCACATGGTATACAGATGCTAGACAAGACCAAAATCAGCTGGAGCAAGTAGAGGCTTTCTTATTTTCCCAGGATGGCTCAAATGAAAACCTACACCTTCCACCCATTTCTCAGTTCTTTCAGTCATCTAGCTCCCCATCAGCTATAAATTCAATAGAAGCAGTTGCCTTACTCACATTTTACTGGTCATTCCAGCCAAAATTATTCTAATAATTCCTTTCAACAAGAACTAAGGTCCTATATTGCAGAAACTTATTTCCAGTGCCTTCACTTGCAAATGATTACAATAATTATTCTGACTCCCATACAGCACTTTCTATACAAGCGCTTTAAAAGGTTTAACAATGGAAAGTTATTACCAGAGCTTTAACAATAGAAAGTTATTACCAGCATCCTATTTGTGAGAACGAGGTACAGAAAGATCAGATGAATTGCTGAAGATCATTCAGCAACTCGCTGGCAACGCCAGGAACAGAACTGTAATCTCCTGACCCTCCATCCAACACCGATTTGGACAAGAAAAAGCATCCTTGAAGCACGTATGAAAAAGGAGAGGTTTGTTTTTAGAAGTGCTGAAAATGAGCTTTTTCAAAAGGAGCAGTGGTGGAAAACGTCCTTATCAGGCTACATGAAGTCTGATAAAATTCTGAACGAGATTAAGTGATCCTATTGATTGCTACGTAGCGGGGAAATGGATAAAAGGAGAAGGGATGCACCTTTTGGCCACTTTATTTCCTCCCTGGGGTGCCCCAAAGGGGGGATACCCTCACTATCACGCAGGACTCTACCCTGTAGTATGACGGATGTCACATTTAAGGATTATAACTCTTTCCTCTCCCTCACCTCTCTTCCTCCATTTGCTTTGGCCACTGAACTGTCAAAGTTGACGTATCCAAAACCAACAGTTAATTTTGATCATCTTGGCCAATGCAGTTTGCTCAGAAGTACCAAGTGTACACTAAGTCTCCAGGAAGGCCTGCTCTCTCACAAGTAGTTTGAGACAATTTATTTAGGAGAAAGAACAGACCTTAGTCATCAGAACCACCATGGAGAAACAGAATATTTATATAAAGCCACATCCTGATACCAAACATGATGAAATCCTCTGAGGCGGCTGTTAAGGAGATTGCCCAGTGGAAAGGAAATTCAGCAAACCAGATTATCTCTAACAGGCTTATCCACTGGAAAAAAATCATCGAGAGCAGCGACGAGATAGTTTTGAGAGACAATTAATGGGTGACAATGTAGGGTGACAAAGAGAGAGAATCCATAAAATACAGATTATCACGGCTGATCAGACGCAAGGACATTACATGACCCATTGCATGGATGGAAGAGGAAAGGGGTGTCAAGATGCGCACAGCGCCTTGTGTCTACGGCTTTGCCAGGGGCATAACTGCTTTTATCTTTAACACGGCAAGAATTCCCCTGTTAGGTTCAGTCGACAGCCATGAACTGGATCAAAAGAGAGCCTCCACCAGCAGCAGTGCACTCTTCGTTACAGCCCAGCCCTGCCGCTCATGGCCGTAGCTTTGTCCCACAGCAGAAGGAGCCGCATTCTCCAAAGTGCGATCCTGAACATTTAAATCAATGGCAAACCACCAACAAACTGAGTGAAGGAGTAAAGCTCATGGGACAGTCTTAGGCTGGAAGCCATAAAAGATGGTTACGCTCTCCCCACTGCTGATTTCCTTGAGGAAACCACCACTCCTTGAGCTGGACCATGACAGCACGCGAACAGCACAGAGCTATTCCTCTACATTGCTTCGCTGTCGGGCTAACGGGGCTTTCTTTCTTGTGCAGGATTATTCCATATTATTTCCAACCCAGACTCCTCGTAAGTATCTGACTTGAAGCCAGAGCTCAACAGCAGACAAGACAAGTGATGCTAAATTTTTATGTCCCTGCTCCATTGCCTTGAATGTACCCCTACCCCCATGTGCTCCTCAGCAGTGGAGCCAGGCAGAAAACTCAAGAAAAAAAATCCCAGTGGGGAAAGGATGAGGGCTCCTGGCATGGGAAACTGTCCACGCCACAGCTCTGGCTGCAGATGGGACAAGCAGGGACAGACAGATTAAGGGATTTGCCTGAGCTAATGACACGGACGTCTTTCCACTGACTTCACTAGGCTTTGGACCAAATTCCTGTACAAAGAGCTGCACTCAAGAGCTATCAAGAAGCTTAATTCATTAGCATTTTTTAAGTACTTTGAGATCCTCAAATGAAAGGGTTATCAAACTGCAAAGTCATTTTATTAATGATAACCGTCTGAGAACTGCAAGTTGAATCCTTCAGCCTAAAGCCTTATGGCACAAATGGTTTTGTAACATGAAGATGCCATGAAGTCCTAAGAGATATTAAAACGCCCTTTCAAAGACTCCCACTAGACACTAGTCTTCTCAAATTCCCTTTAACTCCACAGATTCTGACAGTAGTTTTTAAGTTTCCATGCAGCAGCATGGACCCAAACCCACTTAGGGAAAAGCAAGAGGATGTAAAGCCTATTGCAGCCCCTGAAGGGCTCTCATCAGTGTCAGCAGACTTGACGTGCTTGGTATGCCGTGTCAGGACACTGACCACAGGGGACCCATGCGGCCCTGAATTCCTCCCGTCACCTTGGGAAGCAGAAAATGAGGCTATCATGGGCTTTGTGCATGCGGTCCTCCAAAATCATACAAAGGAATGGCACGCAGGCAGGACGAGAGGACACAAGGCAAGAAGCCTGGCATGGCCACAGGTTGGCCTGGCGCACGGTTAATTTTCTTCTTCAAAATAAAATCTCAAGCCTATAAAAACATTGGCAGCAGGCGCCGGAAGATGCACAGTGTACTCTTCTATCGTTTTACTGGTGGAATAGACTTCATCCTGTTTCCTCTGGCCCCAGATCAAGCAAGATTCCTCACAGGAATTTTCCATTATCCTGTGGCAAACATACCAGGGCAATCCAGCTGCTTAACCGACTTACACTCCGAACCCCTCTTCAGCAGCGGCGGGATCATGCATAAAGCGTAAGCCATTTCTCGTACGACGCGCCAATGCCAACGCTGCAGCCCAAGCAAAGAGGGGACTGGAAATCCTGGGCTGCGTTACAGGACCGCAGTGGGGTGGTGGAGACGACATTGGACTTCTGTGCTCCACCTCTGCCCCCCTGGCAGACCCTCCTGCCCCCCATTCCCAGTTGCTGAGCCCCTAATTTATTTCCACAGCCCAACAGACTCCAAACCAGGGGAAGTATGGAAAACCGCAGTATCACTCCTGTTTCTACTTTGGTAAATCCTTTCCTTGCACTGCTTTTACACAAGTCTGCAAATTCACCTCCAAGGCCCGCACAGCCACCCGACCACTGCTCACAGCTGGATCTCCACGTGAAACACACGGCGAGTGACAAATTCACCGCCCAGTAACTCAAGGGAGAGCATCCCCATCACTTCAACGCTCGTCCTCAGGCAGAGGGGCTCTGGAAACACACGCAGACCCCACAGCACCTTTGCGGATACATCAGAGACCATCGATTAACACAGGCCCCCTTGAAAGACCAAGGATCAGGAACCCCCTCTGCATCATGGGGTGGTGCGAGGGGTCTGCCCAAGCTGCCCTCACAGCACTGATAAACACACAGAGCTTACCCCAGCTTTCCCTGTGCCACACATATTTGCTCAAGAAAAAATGTTAGGCATCTCCTCCCCCCTGCTCATTTCCGATGTAGTTTCTACTTTCCCCGGGGTCACAGGCAGTGACAGGCATCCCAGAGGCTTATTTGTGTTTGGAGCCATCTGCTAAGTCAGGGAGGGTTGAAACAGTCTACAATAAAAACGAGCCACTGAAGAGTGCTGGTTACCTTGGTAGGGGTGACCAAGTGACAAAGAATAAATAAATAAAATAAAACAAATTTTTCCTCCCTCTTCGCAGCGCTCTGGTCCTGAATAATGCGATGGCTCAGCTGCAGCTACATAATCTCTTCTAGCAGCGTGGTTCATGCCTTCACCTTGGAGAAGGCAGAAGGCTGCAACTCCAAAAAACACATGCTTAATTACACTGCAGCGTATCAAGCGTTTCCCTTGGTCTAGTTTGCAGGGGACAGGGAATGCCGGGATGTCTCACCCCACAGATATCTGCACTTGAGTCATAACAGTCTGTGGGTGCCCACTCCCTCCCCTCGGCCACCACACCCTTCATTAAGCAGTCTGCAAATGAACTAAAAAAGCCTTAATCCTGCGAAGAGCTTCTGCATCACGATGGAGAACAGCTCCGCTGTCAGCGTAGCACGAAGGGGAGGGGAGAAAGCGTCCCCCCGCGCAGGGAGTGGTGCACAAAGCCCACATTGTCCCGTGCCGCAATTAACTGCGGGGAGGGGGGTGGAAAGGCCGAGGCTATTTGTGAAGGGGCAAAGCTTTTCTAGGACGCATCCAGCGAACAGCAGGGTCGTGCCCTGCAATATGCCAGATATCGCTTGCACTCCCCGAAGCTCCACCTGGGGTAAGGACCCCCGTGGCACCCGCTGCTGCACTTGCGGACAGAGGCGCTGCCTGCCCAGGGAGCTGCAGTTTCAATATCCCAGCCTTACGCTCTCTGGCATTTTGCTAACGTAATGAGTTTTACAGGGGAAGCGTGATCCAAAGCCTTTCAAACCCTCTCTACAACTTGTCGGCACCTTCCTCCCACTGTAAGGGATGAAGTTGTCGGGAATGCCGTGAAACAAGCGCCACATCACCTCCGAAACGAGAATATCAAGGGACCACATCACGTCTTCAAATATTAATCTGTACTTACCAACTAATCAGCACTGACAAAAATAACTCATCTAATTATCAGAACACTACCACTTAAATAATGAATTATGCGCCTTATTAAAAAGTATAATAGATTAGAGGACGTGAAACAATTGCAATTAGTAAAACAAGAAACGCTAGGAAACAAAAACCCCTACAAGTGTGATCTGAATTGTAAAATTAATCATCCAAAATAGCAGCTGATCTCTTCAGACACATCAACTGGCAGGAACATTTGAAGCCTATTGCAATTCAATGAATACAATTCACCTTAAAATTACCGAAAGCTCCTTTTAAGACCTTGCCTGGGCTGCTCAGAGCATTGCTCTCCCCAGCCTCCCCCTCCTGTCTCTCCTGCCCGCACACCCCTTCGACACACAAAAGTTTCTGGGATACACAAAATGTTGGTCCAGCCGGGAGCTCCTCGCCCCACGCGCGGGGCAAACCCAGCCGTTGGGTGGGAGCCTTTTGCGGGACGACAACTCCAGTTAAACCTGCAAAGGCGCTGCGCGAAGCGGCGACTTTCCCCAGCGTTACTGGGAGCAAGCACACTCCTGTGTGTGTAATTGCTTCGCTAGCGGAGCCGGGGCGGGGGGCAGGGATGCTCCAGCAGATAACAGCCAGGGGAACGAGGGATGCCTTCAAGCGCTCAGCGCAGGAAGCGTTCACACAGTTTTCCTTTAATATCACGCAGTCCCTCCGCGCTGCACATTAACCAGACTCAGCCCCCGCCCTACATAACGGCGCGAGGTGGAGGAAGGGTGGGGAACGCACAACTCCAAACCTGCCTCTCGCGGCTCTCGGTCCAGCTCTCCATCCCCACGTTCTCCCACGCATACCCCGACGGGCAATGTGACGTTTCCCCTTTGCACGACTACTCAAGCCTGCACTCTTGGCTGAAACGCACCCGGGTACCTGCATTTTACAGCAAAGCTTAGCCCTTGGCTTATCTGCTCAACTATCATTACGGTACAACCTCTGCGCCTTTGCAGGGATCCTGTAACCAGGGCTTTTAACCATGTCATTTCTTCCCATCCTGATGCAGAACCAGGAACAATTTAGTGCATAACCAATGCCCAGAGGACCCTCAGCAGAAGCAGAGCAAGAAAAATTGAGGTTTTTGAGTTTCTCCTCCAGGAAGGGAAGACTCTAGCCCTGCTGGAAATGCCAAGAGCATCTCATGAGCATTTCAGGAGTGCTGAGTAAGGGCCACCCTTGCACCGCTGCAGCGGTGCCCGGTGCTGGTGGAAACCCGACGGGCTCCTGCGCCCACATCCCTGAGCGCCTGCGAGCGCCCAGCCTCCACGGGTGACTGCTCAGACGCTGCTTCTCTGACCCAAGTCAGACCTCGTCTTTCCCATCCATGGTCTGCAAGATCCTGCAAGCCCTCAATCCCCATCTCTGCGGTCTTCAAACATCAAGGGGTGGATAAATCCCCTAGACACCATTAGCTTGGGTTTTTTCCAGGACTCCTTCTGTTACATCCTTTGCAATATTTACCTTCTGAGGGCTTTAATGCTGGCTACCGTCCTGGCACTACTCAGATGCAGAATGGCAGCGCACGCTCCTAATTGTACCCCAGGGTATAGCACAAGAATAAAATGTAACACAGAAAGAAAAAAACTATAGAGAAAAAAAAAAAACAAAAAAAAACCCTATTGATTGCAAAACATTTTAAAAATAAAAAGAAAACCAAAACACTAGGTGTCTTTGAGAGGCATTACAGGACCTGAACAGTGGTAACTGATCTTTAAAATAACATCCTTCTTCCAACCAAGAAAAAAGATGGTGAGCTAGAAAAATTCCTCATTTTAAACCAGACTTAATAACCAGAACGCTGTTCATGTGGATTGAGGGTTATGCCAATGACAAATTAATTCACTTAGCATCCAAAATTAATTTTATTTAGCCCAACCCCAAATAATTAACGTCATTCCTTGCAAACAGGTCCCCAAAATACTCCCCCGATAACCTGCACCACGTTAGATGTTGGATGAAGAATAAGAGGCTTTTGGTTAAACTTCCCCTTGCAGTGCTCAATACACCGTACGTAACTCACAGCTGGCTTTGCTGCGTTTCGCTCCCTACAGGTAATTCATGGGCACCTTTAGTAAAATAAAGCATCTCTGATTTCTTTAATGAATACACCCCCTCTAGCCTACCCCACCTTTAAAAAAAAGGGGCTTCCCCCCAAAAAACGTATTAACATTTTGCACAAATATTTTCCATCTGAGGTCACTTTTAAGGGAGAGTTTCAGCTGGAGACAATTAGGAAGGTCCGGAATACAAACCAAGAAGTGGAGGGGAGGAGGTTATGCACTGGCAGGGACCGATAGCCCACTACACGTGCATTTAGCTTGGAGTGGGTGCCTATACACACTGCAGCCTGTAGAACCGGCTGGGCACTTAGTATCTCATGTAGGAATAGCTGTATGCGTAGATCCTTCAAGAGAAACCAGTCAGCCTTGACTTCAGAGATTTTGCCTCGTGCTCATTTTAAAGCCGAACTAAAAAAGTACATCCTCTTACCCACTTGCAGCTCAGAGCATATACAAAGTGTGTTAATGCACAGCAACAAGAGAAAACGACTGGAAATGAAGTTAAGTACAACCCAAGGTGAAGCCAAGTTGTTTGTTTTCATTACTAAAACCCACAGAAAAGAAATGCAAAACATGAAACAGCCCAAAGCCAACGGTGAAAATCACATTTTCCAAGGGTAAATGTTTGTTTTTATCCCAGTGCACTTAGGTCAGCTTGAATTTATGTTAACACCATCAACAGAGCAGCACAAAATACTCACACTTGACGACCTGTAGGTTTTTGGGGTTTTAAATAAAAAATCTACTTGTCTTCCTGAACATAAATAGCCAGCACCTCCCCTTTCCCATTGCACTTCTCCCTTATACACCAGTATAAGCCCACAACACCTACAGCAACCCTGATTTTGGCCACAATCAGTGGAGACTGCAGACAGCCCAGCACCGTCATTTATCCTAAGCATCATCATCTCACCAAATCCCAACTCTTCACACTTCTGTCTGCTTCTGCGAGCACAGCAGTGTTTGCGTGCCGGTTTGCCACCCCTCGCCTATGTCCCTCCCCTCACTCTGGTCTCTCTGTGCTAAATCTCTGTCCTGCCTGGTGCTCGCAATACCAGGTTAATCATCAGTTGTGAATTTAATTAATGTGTTGTCTCTCCCTTCAGCCACATCATTAATAGAATTGATAAATCAAACGTGCCATTGTACTTGGTTACACTGGATTTGTGATATTCCCCAGAGGACCGGGACACGTAAACCGAGGGACGAAATCCATCGAGACATAAATACAGCATCCTCATCTGTGACAGTCGCATATAATCATACTCCAGTGATGTGAGCATTATGTAAGGGAACGTTGTGCTCTTGCCTGCTCGACAGAAATGCCACAAGACCAATACAGAAAAACAAAAAAAACACTCACTGGCAATTCACTTCATACACCGCTTCTCATTGTCCTTTTATTTATACTGCCACATCGGTAACGTTTACTTCTGTTTCATAAAAGCTCAGGTAGAAAACAATACTGACGGGGCAATATTGTTATTTTAAATGGAGGATGGAGTCTCAAAATGGAGAATGCTCCATTTGTCTTACTTGAGACTACTAGGGGGTTTTTGCTCCCCCTTACGACAATCAAGCTGATCCATCACCCACAGCGGTGCTTTCCCATCGCAACCCCCGGCGTGCACCACAACCCCTGGCATTGGTAAGACCATCAGGAGGTTGTGCTGGAAACTGAAGACCAAAGCAAAGCAACGTACATAGCTAGCATCAACTTCGGACCAATGCGCCTAAACCAGCCCACAAAAGCAAGCCGTAGAGCCTCAGTGTCCATTGCAGATGTCCAGCACGGCAGCATCTCCAACCTGACTACCCACCCCATAGTTCACCAGATCCCACAGTTACTTGGTACATAAGGTTTTGCACAGCCACTGGCCAGGAAGGAGCTACGAGAAAGCACCTTTTAAAGACAAAAAAAAAAAAAAATTCAAAACCCCAAAATAAAACCAAGAAACCCCAAACCCTCATCCCTGTGCAATCATGTGGCTCAGCTGTTATCTCTGCTTTTCTTTCAGATTTGTGCTGAGCAGCCTGTCCGAGGAGAACTTCCCATCTCTCAGAGCACCAGCAGTGCAGAAAGCTCCTATGGCGAGCCCATTTAAATGCTAACGAGAGGGGCAAGGCAAAGCATGAAGAAAAGGGGCAGGGCCTTTTGGGTTCCTTCACCTGACAGCACTGGCACTCCTTACCACCTTCACCTGAAGGACCTGGAGGATCAATCCAGAGAACGGAAGGGTCCTGGATGTGGGTCACAACCCCAGAAGGCCCACGAAGATCTCAGTGGATGCTCCGGGACACCAGGACTTGATAGAAGAAATGCCTCCCCAAGTGGGTCATGGAGACACGTTGGGCAACGAGCAGCGCTGGGAACACCCTTGAGGAGCCAACTCTGCTTGCAGGCACCTCCAGACGTAGTTTGACGCAAGCACGACTGTCTTCACCAAACACAGCCCTTAATTAAGCTGAAGCGGTGCCTCAGCAGTGATGCAGCCAGCGGGAGAGATTAACGTTATGGGTGGGATCATCTTGCCTGCTGCCCTGGCTCGCGCTAGAGTCGGTGGGGAGAGACCTGCAGCTCCCGAGGACCATTCATCTCCTCCTGGGATGTCTAAAATATCTGGGAAGAAATGCCCTCTGGAGGTACGGGTCCCTCCCCTGCGACTGCGCAGAGAGCCCCAGCAACCAGCCTGGACAAGACCCGTACCTGTCGGAGGGCTCAACTCGGGCGTGACGAGTCTCGGCGCAGGAGCCCTGCCAAGGTTCAAGTGCTTCGCAATTAACTTTCACAACAAACCAAAGCCTCAAGAGCTTTTAATCTCCAAATAAGCAGGAGATGTGGGTCTACGCCAGGGCTTTTGTGCCCTCGTTTATCGAGGAGGTGCTGATAAGGACCTCGTTGCTTTTTGTCTGTTTGCGAGTACATCCCCACAATGGGAGCTCCACTTATCTGCCTTCATTTCCATAGCAGGCTAATGAAGAAAGGCACGGTGTAGCTGTGCAACAGGTTAAAACATGGGGAACATTTGCTTAGCAGTTCAGCCTCATGCAAATAAGCTTACAGGAAATGCTGAAGAGCAAAGATAAATTCCAGCACAGTTTACCATCCGCAACAGAAAACTCCTGGTTGTGCTGCTGTTCTCCATCATAAAAACAAATTTAAGAATAAAAATACAAAAAAATATATACATTCATGAGTTCATCAGAAAGTAGCTCATCTTCCCTGCTAGCCATCATTTATAAGAGGTGAAATAACTAACAAAGCAAGTTCGTGCTTGCCTGAATAAACAGGCAGGAAGGAAGCTCTGCTGTGTGCAGATCCCAGCCCAGCAGGATAACGCACCGGCAACGGCTCCTCCTTAGGATTCTTTGTTGGCGATAGCACTTGTCATAGGCAGACACCATACTCGTGTTTATGGAGTTCAGTGCCTGACCAGCACCTCATCATGATAATACTTTTAATAACACCCAGAACAACTCGCCTGCGAATAAGACTCTTGCACACCCCTCCTCTGTCGCTAGGAAATGGAGATGCCTGCAGCAGCACGCGAGCACGCATGCTGTCTGCTGCTTGACCCGGTAAAGTTTTGGCTAAAATTCAGAAAGAATTGGCTGTATATTGCCCAGGCCAATATTTACCCAGCTCGAGCACAAACACGCTGATAAAATATGGTTGTACTAGGATCTACGGGCTCCGTTCTGCTCCGGACAGGCTCCCGTAACTCCCCAACATCGATGGGAGCCACGCTCATGCGTGCCAAGGCAGCAGTGGACTTTTCGGCACTGCATACATATTGAAGAGGCTCTGGCCCGGTCCGGCGGGGTGCCTGCAAAAGCCACGGGCGAGGGGATGAGTTACAGGCAGGCAGCTGACACCCTCCTTGATTTAGTTCAAGTCTCGGCCGCAGCACCTGCGGTACCCTACGCCTCCACTCTCTGCCCTTGTTCCCTACTAGACTGGAATAAAGGAAAGTCTTTGTGCTTTTATCCTATATTCAAAGCTCTGTGCTGGTTTATTTTCCTTACAATTTTTTACTCGTTTTCAACAAGCTAAAGATGAAAACTTTTTGGCCATGTTAATTACCAACTTAATACTGCTCTCCTAATGGCATATACACAGATTTACGATGAGATCAGAGCAGTTCTGCTAATCAGGGATAAACCTAGTATACTATGGAGGGTTATACTTTTTTATTAGTCTTTCTTGTTGGTCTAATTAATGGTATTACCCTCTGAACTGTGTACACACATTTAAAGAAATTCAAGATATGCTGAAAACATGCCCCAGAGGAACCAGAGTACATTTAATAACTTCCTACATGTTATCTCTGGCGCTGTGTCCATTCATGCCATTCACTTGTAGCCAGCGATACCCAACACACCCTTCTTAATCAAGATACTTGGTTTGATAAGTGTCTTTGGCTGTTGAGATTAAAAAAAAAATGCATGATCAAATTTATCTTCAGAGCATCACTCAATTTTTCCCACTTCCCCTCTCCTCACCAGATTGTCACAAAGATATCGACACTCAATTGCCGATTCAGGTCCAGGAAAAATGCAAAACATTGCTGCAAAATAAGCTTGTACTTGGATCGGCAATAACGACCAAAAATAAATTAGCAAGTTAGAGCTACCTCACAAAAACCGCAGTTAAGCAAAATATCCCCCAATTTGGAGTCTTTATGTACAGCTGCAACTAAAAGGAACCAGCATAAATCACAGCAAGTCTTCAATGCTCGGATAATTTTCCTTCTCCAAGAGAACCCAAAAGCTCAGCTGCTTCCAGCTTGGAATGTTGGGTCAGGATATCTAACATCAGCATTTTTGAAGACATCTGGGTGACTTCAAGCACCCAGCCCGAGATGACACTGGTTCCTGCAGCAGGTATCTACCAACCCAACAGCCAAACCCCCTTATGCATGTCCTGAACAAGGGGCAGGTCCCTGCAACCACAGGGTGCCAAAATACCTCGCCAGACCTTTCAGCCCCATGGTATTGGCTGACACTGGGGCAAAGAACTGGATCAGGTCACCCTTGTTCTCACAGAGCTGGCACCCATCTCCAGGTGTAAGGATGGCACCAAGGAGCGGAAGCAACCCTTCAAAATTAAGGGAAATGAACCTTAGAATCATAAAATCATTAAGGTTGGAAAAGACCTCTAGGATCATCAAGTCCAACTGTCAACAAAACACTACCATGTCTCCTAAAGCATACCCCGAAGCGCCATGTCTACATGTCTTTTAATTACCTGCAGGGATGGAGACTTGGCACCAAATCCCATGTGTCCAAGAACCAGGTATATTGGCTTGTTAATAAAGGCCCTGAAATAGGCTGCAGTCCTGCAAAAATCTAACCAAATACTGCTCCCAAAGCCATCCATGAAGGGTCTCTCACCGGTGAGGACTTGATTTCTCCCTGCACAATATCCGCCTCCACTGGAAAACAAGACCATGCAAAGCCAGGTTTGACTAAACTTTGTGATGAGGTCAAAGGTGTGCGTGCTGACATCATGGCATCGACAGGCTGTCACCTGCACACCAGCCAGCTCTGCTCATTTGATACTATCTGGATTATTTAACGCTGTCAACAAGCGGAGTTAACGTGTTATCTGCATATGGGGTTTTAATCCTGCAGGGTGGTCATTACCATGTTATTGTTGGACTAATTAATAGGCAGAGCTCTCATGGCTTTTTTATGCATGCTTCCCACCACCACAAAGCAAAACAAATATAAAACGATGACAACCATATATCCAGATTTAGTATCGGGCTATTTCCAGGAGCTACAGACACTCTCTGGTGCACAGCAGCCCAACCCTGGCCACGCAGGGAGCACTACAGTTCACAAACCACAACAGCATCAAACAAACCTCAGCCCAGGATAATATGGTTCCATTTAAATGAAAAAGAAAAGAATCTTTAAGGAACCTACAAGGTATTTAAAGCTATATAGTAAGGTGTTTTCCATTAATCTTGCTGCATGTGTAATGCTGAATCAAAGATGTTCTGCCACTGCGGAGCAAACGTGCCCATCAGAGGAATTACACCCAAAATGAAGCTGGTCCCTAACGAATGCACTCTGAAACCGCAGCGATGTAGAAGATGTGTTAAATTAGATCATTTACCAAAATACCCTGGAAATGATGCACATCGAAGGAGGAACAGCACATAAAAAGGTTCTCTGCAAAAGGTGGCAAAAATGAAAAATACTTTTTGAAGCTTTGCTCTGCCTGAAAGCAAGAATAAATCGTACTCAATGCCGCACTTGGAGCGACCTTGGCAGCTGCCGACGACCTGCACAGAGGCCGCGCACCTTGCCCCAGGGAACAACAGCCACTGCAGACCTTTACGCAACTCCAGCAAGACTTCAGCAGCTTGCAAGCAGCTTCTGGGAGCTCAAGTCCCAGAGCTGGACCAAAGCCACACAATGACATGGGCAGGAGAACGTAGGGAAGTAGGGCAAGGTGGCAGCTCATAACCCCTGCTCCAGCATGCCCCAGTAACCCCTCTCTCTCCCTCTGAAGACTGCTCATCCAGCAGCTCCTGAACTGCGGCAGGCAGCGCTGGGCACCGGGCAGGGCACATCCCCAGGAGATGCTCGGGACCGACTGGTCCCTTCCACCTCCATTCCCAGGCCCATCCCCACCACCGCCTCTCCCAGCAGCTCCAACCACCGACCAAAAGCATCCATCTACAAAAGCATCAGGACTCCAGGGCTTTGCAAGGAATCTACCCTGAAGCTGACACTCAGCAACTGCCCGGGTACCGCAAAATTAATAAAGCCTGCAGCATTTTTGCTTAAGCTACTCCAAAATATGCCTTCACGGCATTAAATACAGCCTTTCTGCTAAATAGGTGGCACTTCTACAGTTTCTCAGGCCCACACCACTATGAGCTTTTTATTTTGATGGCTTTTCCCACAGGAGCTGCACAGCTTCAGCCCCACCAACTCCTCCTACTTTTCATGCAAATTTAGTAACTCCTTTAATCAGGCCTCACGCCCCAAACTGTCAGTGTTGGACCTCTCTCCACCACGAGCGGAGATCGTGCAGGAAACAAAAGCTCATTTGAACAAAACCCTGTGCGGCTTTAAAACAAGCTCCGCTCCCAAGAATGACAACGACGATCTTTGCAGATTCAATTATATGATGCAAATGTGGCGGGGAGCATGCCACGTCTCCACCTGAAATGGTTCCCCCTCTCCTGCCTGAGCCATCACTTTGGCAGGGAAGAAATAATGACAGATTTGGGCAAAGCCATTTAACAGCTCCAGATATGTTACAGGGGGACGTAAAGGTTCAAGGAATTAACGTTAAGAATCTGCAGGTGGATAAAACGACAGGTTTTGCCCAAGCAGATAACACAATAATTGTCAAACATAAAAGTAAATAATTGGTTGTGCTTAAGGTTAGAAAAAACAATACTGGACACACACAGGGAGAGATTATTTTGCCATCACAGGAGGAGGAATCTGTTTTCTGAACATGCTGCTGTCACAAAAAAAATCATAAAACAATGTCGTTCAGCTCCGAGGGAGCATCCGATGCCCAACGAGTAAATCGGAGCTGGGCTCTGCTCTTCCTTGCACCCTCAGTGAGGAGTCACTCCAGAGGAGCACTGCAGATGTGCACGGCTCCGACCTGAAAACCCATCCGCCAGGGTCTTCTCCAGCAGCACCGCTGTGCTCAGACCCCGTGCAGCAGGCTGTGATGGCTGTGCCAAAACATGCTGTGCCCTCCCGGCTTTCACATGTGAGGGCAGCTGCTACTCAAAACTCAAAATGCAGCGGCATTTGGAGATTTCCGACCAAAAATCTCAATATAGTCCAGCAAAATCTTTACAGCAGTCCCTTAAGGTTCTTCTAAGATGTTCTTTTTCCCCTCCTGCAACTTAAAAGAGTATCTAGATCATCTAAATGCAGACAGAAAGGTAAGTTCCTCAAATCAATTCACTTGGCTTTCCACCCCTTATACAGCACACCTCCCTGAAACAGACAAACACTTCCCATGCTTGTGCACCTGCAGCAAATTTAATCCCACAAGAATATCTTACAGCAATCAGAAATACCCTGGAAAAAACACTGCTTCGTGATGGGAGGGCAGAGACTGCCAAAACCAGCCCAAGTACCACACACGGAATCCTACAAAGACCTTTTAGCACATCCCTGAAGGGTATGCAACACTCTCATGCGTACCTAAAAAAGAACAAAACACCAAACTAAGCATTTTAGGATAATCTGCTGTTAAAATGGAGCAAGGGAAGCTGTTACTTTGGGCAATTAGCCTGCTGCATGAATACTGCACAGACCCAGACCTGGGCTTCCCATTCAGCCCATCAATAACCCCACGCTATTTTTCCCAGTTAATTTCCAGGGACGATGACGGACAGTTTGCTTAAAAATAACGTGCTGGAGCAGAAGCGTGCAGGTGTGCTGCCAGCCCTCATCTATCATCAGCTCTGTGCTTAAACGGCGTGCATGCTCGCATGCATTCACAATTGGAAAACCCTCCCGTTGTAAGGTGGCCAAGGGATTCGGTTGGCAAATTAATGTACTGGGTAGCGCAGGTTGTTACTATCAGAAGGGCATATCTACTTCTGCAAATCCCCCGTTTTCATAAAAATGAAAAGGCAAATGAAAATAGAGACTCCAAGTCTCAGAGGGGCTCTCGGCTACAAACCCCAAACATTGCCGGTAGCCTCAATCTGCTGGAGCAGAGGCACAAGCCCTGTTTCTTCATCTCTGCAAGAAACTACTTCCCCACAGCAATGTCAGCTCTCCGGGTTTGATTGCCGTTGCAAAAAGCAGTCACCGAAAAACCTGAAGATAGGCATCAGCACAGCATTGTGCTCGCCCGCTTTCTTTACATCCCACATATCATACGTATTCACACTAAATGCTATTTGCTGCCCCTGCCACGCACGCTGTTTCCCACAGAAAGGAGAGTTAACTCCCCACTGACGGAGGACGCACACTCTCACGAGAGAGGAGGTGATGGAGAGGTTTGGGATTCTCCTCTGGACGCCACCCAGCAAAGTGGGACAATAAAGCAGCGATTGCTTGGGAGAGGAGCGCGTCCCTGGGGACGGCAGCAGCAAAGGCTGCAACGTGCCAGCTCCTCATCGGGTAACCCTGAAGGTTCAGCTCCCAGACGCAGCCTGTAAAACCTGTGAAATTTTAATTTAGAGGAAGAAGTGGCATGAAAACGCAGAATGGCTCTGTAAGGACTGAGAAGGGCAAGAAATGGATTTACAGATGCCCTCAGAAGAGGTGCTCCTTGCAGAAAGAAGTTTGCAGAAGAAGCAAGAGACATGGACAATTCTCCAAGAGTGGGACGCAGCCCAGCGCCAGACCACACCGCAGCAGAGCATCACTCAGTCCCTTTTCCTTCTTCAGTGATGAGGCTGATCCTGTCCCAACCACTGGGTCTCCTGAGCTCCCGCAGGAGACCCGTGATACCTTTACCATAGTGCCACACTCCCCTTCTTTTCGTGGGCGTCTTTGTTCCTTTCCCATCATCTGAGCGATCCAAAAGCTAACTCCAGCCATGGTGCTGTGTGTACTTAAAGTCTGCAGCTGACCACACATCTGAAAAGCAAACTCAAGAGATTTTTGCATTTCTCATGGCAAACAGAGCCCTGCCTGCTGCAGCCCCCACAGGCGTCAGAAATCCTAACGACAGAAGCCCATTTCTCATCAGGTGCTCTACGTATAAACACAGGGCTCTGCTGCAGCGCATCTCCTGCCCTCATAAGCAGAGATCTTTGCAATTTAGTGTGTTTTGGATACAGACATGCCACCTCATCAGGCACAGCCGAAAACCAGAAACCTGCCCCCAAACCACTCATACCGCGTCTAGCTGGCAGCTGGGAGCAGCCAGCATCCCACATGGCCAGCTATGTCCCCATCCCGGCAGCTCCTTGCAGGGATCTGGGGAAGGAGAGGACTAACAAGATTAGAGAACTAAGCAATTTATCGGATTACTGAAGCCACGCAGCCGGAGCCCGGCTGAGGGGCACCGGGGTGTCAGGATGTCCCTGGGAGCAGCTGTCTCTGGCCAGTGTCACACTCAATCATAATCAATACGTCTGCAAAGTTGTTCTTACCCAGCGACACATTGTCCTCCTATAAAGCCGCTGTTATCTTAGGTCCCCTTAGTTCACAGCCTGTCACCATCACTCAGCCTCAGCCTCTCACCCTGGGGGAGGCACCCCCAAGCCTCCAGTCACCCACCTTGGCCAGGGGTGGGTGAGCAAAACTTTGGAGAGAGCTTTTCCTCCTCTCTGCAACTCCTGCAAACAAACTGACTACAAAAACTATTTCAGCCAACGTTTCCAAAAGTGGTTATTCAATGTCTGGTTTGGCAGGACTGCTCAGACCTATTTTTTTTAAAAAAAAGATAAATCCATTCCACCTCTTCCATCACACGGTACACATCTCCAAACATCAAAATACATATTTGTCTAGCCTGAGGTCTCCAGACCTGTTGCTTCCACGAAATCCATCTCAGTACCTGAAAGCATCAGCCATGAAGACTCGTGCAAAATTATACAACAAAAGAAAGCAGGAACAGACTGCAAATCTGCCAGCGGCGAGGAGCCTTCGGCCTCCCACGGGTGAGGACGTATCCTGAAAAACAAGGCCTCTGGACGACCGACTCCCCAGGGTTTCGCGTGCAGACGTAACCGCAGCCTGGCTCCGCACGCCGCGCCGCATTACGAGCACACCGGTTCTGCAAGCTGCTGCGTCAGTACCAAAGGCTCTTATCTCACGCTTCGCTGTCAACAAGAAATTATGAGAATTGAATTTTAATAAGCTGGAGAACGAAGCTTTGCTATATAACATGCTAGCGCTGAAGTTCATTGCCTGATTTACAGCAACGTACTCCTCTCCTCGCACCAAACAGGGCCGGAGCAGGGACCACTCGAGGAAAGACATTTGCCCTCAAAGGCTGGGCAATGAGCCTCCCCAGCTGCAAAGCCTCTTCGGGCAGCTCAGAGTTTCATACCAAGGATGCAGATTTGTCTGCATCACCTGGCCCCGCTGCCAGAGAACACCGAGTTTATTAATTTATCTGGAGTAATGAAGAATAAGCAATAGGAGGAAAGGCTGTCCTTCTGGAGGATACCCAGCCCCACCAGTGATTATCTGAGAGTATCTAAACCCCACAGACAAAATTGCCCTCAGTCTTCCCCAAGCCTTGGACCAGAACCTGTTTATAGCTCCCTCTTCCCATCTGCAAGTCTAACACCAAAACATCCTCATGATTACGCTACAAACTGGGTAGTCAGAAACCCTGGATTAAGTCCTCCTTCAACTTCAGAGTATACTTGAGGCTCCTCATCCTCAGGAGCTTCATGAAAACTCCCCTGGGCAGGCCCTAAAGGAATGATAATCTAAATATTATGCTAACCACGCCAGATGAGGCTTTTGAATAGGAAAACTCCAGAAAGGATATTTTAAATTAACATCTTCAAAGACTAAGATGTAAGGGGCACCTGAAGTGCTATCTGCAGCCAGTTCCTTGCATCTAAAACAACCATGTGAATATTACTATGCACAAATTTATTTCCCACTGCCTGCAACCGTTTCAGAGCATGAAACTAATTGCTCCCTCACTCCATGAACTATGCAGAATAGAGGTAAAAAATGTAGAAAATCATTAGAAAGAGTAATAGTACAGCAAGACCTTGATCTTGCTATAAGCTTGGTGTAAAAATGCTACTGACAGCCAACTGGACAGCAGTATTCAAATCCCTCAGGTTCCTTTTCAGTATCAGCTCTCAAGCTCTGGAAGAACAAATAGCAGGGAAGATTTCTGAAAAGATGAAAATGGTACATATTCAACAGCCTGAGATGATTACTCGCAAAGTAGCAACAGCATAGAGCACAGAGGTAACTGATTGCCTCCTGGGCAAAAGTCAAAGTCCTCGCATGGTAGCTATGAAAGTGTACAGAGATCAAAGAGAAAAAGAGAAAACTCTATTTTAGGCTGTCGCGAGCATAAAGGTCCTCCTGGCCCTTTGGCATCACCAACTACCAAGACACAACTGAAATCTTTCTTATGCTGCATATGCCAGAGATCACTGGGCAGCAAGGAGGAGAAACCCCGTGTTCCAGGAGCAGGGAGCAGCTCCTGCTCCCTTCCCAGCATCCGTGCAAACACCACCATGCCCACCATCACCCCCCAGCTCCACGCGTCGCGAGCTGGGGCACCGTGACCGCTCCGTGCCACGGACGCTCCGTAACAGGAAGCGAGAAGCCAAATGCTCAGCGAGGTATTATTAATAACACTTAGCTATTGATTGCGCTTTACATCTTCAAGCACTTTACCAACATTAATTAATTAAGGTGTTTTCCATTTAATGCTGGGAGGAGACTAAAGCAAAAACATGAGGCTAAACAGGCCGACCGCCTGATTCAGCACGGCAAGTCCTTCCACCCAAACTCTGGATTTCCCCACAGATAACGCTTTCTACAAACTACTGAAAATAGAGGTGTAGATTCAGCAAAGACCCTGAGCCAAAAGCCCAGAGGTGCACCCGGCATAAGCAGGGGCCACTAAGCTACAACAGTGCTTGCTGTAATGCCCTGCCTGCCCACCTGCATCCCCCTCATCGTCACCAGCACCCCACCCTGCCGCCGCTGCCTCACCCAGGCCACAGAGCACAGGCATGCCTTTTGCTCGCAATTAATTCAACCAATACTAATTCAAATAAGAATTCAAACACGAGGGTGCTGACACACGGCTCCAGTGATGCTCCCGAGAGCTGCCTGTAATTGCTGCGCTAAGAACTGGGGACATGAAGTATTGATTTCCACCCTGATCAGCATCTAGATTTACACGGAGGCTGCAGCCAAAATACTTCTTCCAGCAAACTCGTCGTTTAAAAATGACTGTCAGGCTTGAAAGGTTCGAATGATTAACACTCACGCTTAAGGACTGTAACAATACGCAAGTTTCATTCCTACCTACCTACGCACACCCACCCCCCAGCCCTGCTCTCCCCCTTTGCCGAATCCTTCCAGTTTTGTTTTAAATTACGTAAAACAGGCCGTCAAAGCATACCTCGCCGCTGCAAAAATAGAGCATTATAGCAGAGCAAAGTCTCGGTGTGCACAAAAGGGGCAGAGTTATTACCTCGAGCTGTCTCAAGCTGCACCATAATTATACAAATAACACATTTCACAAACTCAGTATTAATTACTGACTGAGCACAGCATGGAGGCACACGTTTGCCTCCTTTCACGTGACTTGGGACTGACCTGGAGCACCTGCCTGCAGCAGTGAGATCACTGAGCTCCTTCCCACGACAAGCAGAGGAACCTGATGATTCTGCCACGTGCTTCTCGGCCAGGACCAAAGCAGGTCGCCGCCGCAAAGCCGTCAGCTGCCCGAGCACCTCCAGCACATCCTACATCTGCACTTGCAGGTAAGCGGCTGCCCACCCAATCCACCAGCCTCCTGCCCTCCTTAACGTATCTGCGTAAATCAAACAGCTTGGCAACCCTCCTACTTAGGAGACACACGACAGCAGAGCTATTCAGAGATACCCGATGTCGTCTCAAAAACCTCGAGGAAAAGCATAAGGCTCGCTACAGATATCTTGGGCCTGCCTAAACAAACACAGAGTGATGTAGGAGAGCATTTATGGCAGTGTATAAACAATAGTACAGAACTTTGGGAGGAAACCCAGCACAGAGAGTGAATCTCATCGGTGGGTTTTGCGGAGACCAAGGACTCTCCCCCTTCTCCTCAATGAGCACGATGAACGCCATACACTTCAGATGCAATTTTACACCTAACTGATCGGTTTCTGTAACACCACCAGTGCTACAGGGCTGGGTATATCACATTTTAAATAATAGACTCAAACTCATGGGGAAAGAAAAAAAAAAAAAAAAGCATCTACAGCCACAAGGCCATGGAGTCACACCTTGTTAGGGCAGCGTCCTCTCTCCTAGTTACTAGACATCAGCACGCTGAGCCAAATTTGCCAGCTTTAATAGTGGGAAGATGGAGCGAACCCTCCAGCAACTTCGCAGCTGCCGAAGGTACCGCTCTCGCACCCAGCCGTACATGGGGCCGCTCTTCCCCACCGGCCACAGGGACCCTGCAACTCCAAAGCACACGTAATTATAGTTATTAAGCAGAAACACGCACGCTCGGGGGAATAGAACACATTTCTTCGGCACCATTACAGCATACCTACTGTTCTCCAGCATGCCGACAGTAAAGGAACCCAAAGGGAAGTTTTTCCACCACTCAACAGACTAGAAAACGAAGAAACCCTGACTGTTGGAGAACCACACACACATCCCTCCTTGCCAGGGCACGCTGCGGGAACAAAGGCACTGCCCCTCTGCAGACACACACGCGGCTCTCCAAAAGCCTCCTGGAGAGGAAACGAAACAAAACGCAGAGTACACCCACAGAAATAGGTGTGTGCGTGAGCAGCCGAAGGATTTTTACCTGCTTTTCTAGCTAGAAGGCTGCATTTCCATGCTTGCGCTGATGCCCTCTGCAGCACATCACCAGCTGCATTCCTGATCCCCCGGCTCCGGCGGGGGAAGACGAAGGCATCCTCCTTCTGCCCTTTCAGCAGATTTTTATAAAAGAAAGCGCCTCGGTAGCCTGGATGTGGCGTACAGCAGGGTCCAGTTCTGATTATACTCACAGGCACTTATGCACATCAGTTCTTAAAACACCTAAGCACGCACATAACTTCACCCCCCACGTACCTGTGGCTACCGGGAAGCTCTTCTGGGTCCAGCTCCTGCCGCCCAGCAAACCCACCTGACCAGAGATTAACTTTGTTTAACAGGTAGAATTCCACACTCCACACCCCCGGCTACCGAAACAGCCAGATAAAACAAGCTGGATGGAACAAATCCACAAATTAATCCCTCTAAATCAATTTGCATTAATGCCACAAACAACAAAACACCCGGCGGTGCAACTGCAGCCTGCCGGGAGCCGCGATGCCCACCAAGAGTTACCTTTGAAAATCTACAGCTTGCGCAAAACCAAAATGCAACTGTTCAATAATGCCTGACGACCATACCAAGAGACACTCACAGTAAATAAGTAACAAGTAAATAACAGCCAGTGACATTTTTATCACGCAGGTGTAAACTCAGTTATCGGGAAAGGGGAGGGCTTGCACT
The DNA here is from genome assembly GCF_949628215.1 of Phalacrocorax aristotelis. Taxonomy (NCBI): domain Eukaryota; kingdom Metazoa; phylum Chordata; class Aves; order Suliformes; family Phalacrocoracidae; genus Phalacrocorax; species Phalacrocorax aristotelis. The sequence goes on from NC_134294.1 coordinate 2,805,443, forward strand.
GTGTTTGCTCGGACACCAAGGCTGCTCCAGGGTGAGCTGTCATGCAAGCCTGCAATTACTTGAATACAATTATATATATATATATTTCCTAAGTGTTTATAAAGTAACAGTGGTGGCAGCACTACTTTGGTTAGCAGGAAACAGGGAATTTCAGCCGGGCGAGAGCCAGACCCCATCAAGAGCGCTGCAGAAACAATTTGGACCCCGTTTGTTAACCTTCACGCAAAGCCAAGAGCACAAATCCCTTCCCGCTCCCCCTGCACCCCGTCCCCCGCGCTCGGCCTCCGCTGCTCCAGCACCCAGGCCTGCCGACAACTTTTTAGGGGTTCAGGGGCAGAGGGAGGGGGATGCATGCATTGCATAGGGGCTGTGCAAGCCTTTTGCCTCCGACTTAGCAGAAGGCACGCCTTGGGTATGGGCCCTTTTGGGGTGGGCGCGCTGCAGCCGTGCAGGACCCCGAGCTCTCCCGCTCCCGGTGCGCCCCCCCCCCCCCACCCCCGGGGTCCGCCCCCCGCCCCGGGCCGGGCCGAGCCCCGGGGCCGCCGGCAGCGGCGGGGCCGGAGCGGCCGGATCGCGGCTGTAACATGGCTGCTTTCCTACCGAATTACGAAACCGGTTATGGGAGCCGGGGTACCGGGGAGAGCCGGCGGGCAGGGCCGGGGGCAGCGGCCGGGCGAGTTAAGCAGCGTGCTGGGGACCGGGGAGGGGGTGTGGGGAGGGTATGGGCGGGGTGGGTGTCCCCCCTTGGGCCAGGGGTGCTGGAGCCGAAAGAGATGGAAGGAGTAGCAAGGAACTGGAATCAAAACGGGGAATCCGCAACCGGCGGGTGGAGCCGGGTCCCGACGGGACGCGCCGGTGTTGCCCCCCCCCCCCCCCCCGGAGAATGCAAATAAATAACGACGAACAGCAATGAATGGGGGCGGTTTGCAGGTGTCCCCCCCTCACCCCCACCCCCGCGGCGGCACCCACCTTGCGCGCTGTGCGGGCCGTGCTCCATGGCCGGCTCGCTGCCCAGCTCGGCCAGGCGGCGGCCGGTGGCGGCCAGCTCGGCGCGCAGCGCCGTCACCTCCTGGCCCGCCGCCTGCAGCGCCCCGTCGATGCGCAGCGCCAGCTGCTTGTTGTCGTCCATCATGTGCAGGATTTTGGCCTGGGGGAGGGAGGAAGAGGAGGAGAGAGGTGAGAGAGGGGGAGCGGCGTGCGCCGCCGCGGGGGGGGGGGCGGGGGGCTGCCTGAGGGGGAGCCGCGCGAGTGGGAGGGGGCGGGGCGAGGGGCGGGGCGAGGGGGCTGGGCGAGGGGGGGCCCGAGGGGGGTGCGGAGGGGAGCGGGGCTGGGCAAGGGGGGGGGTGCAAAAGGGGAGGGGGGCTGTGCGAGGGGGGTGCAAAAGGGGAGAGGGGTTGCGGGGGGGGGGTCTGCAAGCGGCGTGCGAAGGGGGAGTGTATGGGGGGGCCGCAAAAGGGGGAGGGGGGCCGCAAAAGGGGAGGGGGTGTGCGAGTGAGGTGCAAAGAGGAGGGGGGCTGTGCGACGGGGGAGCAAAAGGGGACGGAGGCTGCGTGGGGGGGTCTGCAAGCGGCGTGCGAAGGGGGGAGTGTATGGGGGGCGCAAGAGGGCAGGGGGCTGTATGAGGGGGGTGAAAAATGGAAGAGGGTCTGTGCAAGGCGGTCTGCAAGGTGGGGCGTAAAGGGGAAGGGGGCTCTACAGGCTTCGTGCAAAGTGGAGGGGGGGCTCTGCAACCGGGCGTGCAAAGGGAAGGAGGGTCTGTGCAACAAGGGGGGAGCCGTGCAAGGGGGGTGCAAAGGTGAGAGGTGCTGTGCGAGTGGGGAGCAAAGGGGGGGCTGTGTGAGAGGGTTGCAAAGGGGAGGGGGAGCTGTGCAAGGGGGAACAGGTTGTGCGGGGGGGGGGGGCCTTGCCCCCTGCCTGTTGTCCTCCCCCCCCGGCAGGGCACCCAGGGGAGCTCAGGGGTGAGGGGTGAACAAGGAGGGGTGGGCAGCCCTGCAAAGCTGTGGCAGCGCCGCAGCGACACCCCCCCCCCCCCCCCACCTTACACACACACCCCCCTCCCGGGAAGTTTGGTGTGGGTGCTGCAGTGCCCGCAACTAGCCACCGTCTGCTGAAAATCCCCCTAATTAAGCACCTTGCTGCTAATCGGGCTCTGGTTCACCCTGCCACATGGGCATACCCAATGGCTGCGTGCAGCAGGTGGAGGGAAAACGGGCTCCAAAATTCCCCCTGGAAGGATTTTGGAGGGGGGGGGAAGAGCAAGCCGTACGCTCTCACTGCTGTAGCGGCGGTTCATGCGAGAGTCCTTATGCTGGCGGTTCATGTGGCATGAACCCAGGGTGAAAAATCGAGAATTATTTGGTATCATCGCCAGCGACTGCTAGAGGGAGCGCTGATGTTTCCCTGTGCCTTATCAATGCCTCGGAGGGATCCACTTGCGTGTTCGCCAGGGCCTGGGCTGCAGCAAGCCTGCAGAGCTGCGATCGTCCCCAAGGCAGCCGTGCGGGCAGGCTTCGTCCCCTCCCAAATCAGACGGTGCCGCTCTGGAAACCGCGGCCTGCACGGCTGCGCCTCCCCGAACCATCCCCGCCTCTGAAAGCGGCGGGCAGCGGCGCTGCTTGTTTTCACCTGAGCCACGTCCAGCTTTAAAAGTTCACGAATGGGTTTAGGAATTGGGCAGGAGCCCCCACGGTGCAGGGTGGGGGTCTGCGGAAACGCGAGTGGGTGCGGGGAGCGCAGCAGGGAGCCAGGGCCGGCGAGGAAGGGCTCTCGCCAAGGGAAAAGCCGGGGAAAATCACAACCCTTAAGGAAAAAGGGAGAAACAGTCCTGCCTGTGTCGGTACGATTTGCTAAATCCTCTGCTGTCTGCCTAAACTCAGACTTTTGGCTGCGCAGCCTGAGAATTTGGGGCATTTCCTTGAACTTCAGGATGCTCCTTGCGCAGCGCCGCTGGCATGCACAGACCTTAGCCAAAACGCAGTAAAAACGATAGAAAAGTGCTTCCCTTCTCAGAGAGCTGCAAAGATGACTCTGGGAGAGGCTTGGCATGAGCTGAAGCAGAAGCCTGCCGCTGTCCCGCGCAGTGACGGTCCCCGGGGAGCGCTGGGACGTGGCCCTGCAGAAGCAGCGGGGTTCGGCATGCCGTGTCCCCAGGCAGCTCTTAGGAACAGAAATTGGGCAGATCTGTCATGTCAGTCTGCCGAAAAACAACACTAAGATCAGCCTGGGTCCCCCAAAAGCCTCCGCTCTGATCTGGATCGTGCCTACAGCCAGCTCCCTAAGAGGGAAAAGGACCGAGTCCTTGTCAAGCAGCACCTACGCCTGGTCATCGGTATCAGGATTTTGTAAAACAAAGAAAATCCAGTATTCAGATAAACGGTACAGTGGCTTTTTCAAGGGAAAATGATTTTTGACTGAGAGTTTTCCAGCAGTGTTTGCAACCCACCCACTAGCGCTGGGCCAGGGCACTCGGGATACGGGTGGAAAGGGTTCTTCTCCTTAATGAATTCCCGAAGGGTGGACAAACACCCCGCAAGGAGAATAAATGCAATTCTTGACATTGTTTCTTCATCATCTATGCAGCCATCCCTGAAGAAGATAAAATTCTTTAAGTATATGTGGAAACTGAATTCTAATCAAGATAAATGCCCGGTTTCGTGCCTTATTTGCATGAGTATTTGCTGCAAACTGTGCTTGCAAATGAGAGAATTATGTATGTAACCAGATAACCTGAATGTGCAATCGCGGTACCGCGTATGCAAAACTTAGTCATTGCGCTTGAATAAAACGTACGCTTCAGCAGAAAGGAGCTCGGCTTTAAAATGCAGACACATTATTTTTATCATAAAAAATCAGGTTAAAACTGATTTGAGCCTTCCAAGAACACATTCAGCTCCTGAAGCAAAGTCCAAATTATGCTTCGTACTCAATCTAACCTTAATAATAGACTAGTTGAGTTGCTCTACTGGCAGTGCTGGAATCTTTTTAATTTACCGATGCAAGAAAATTTCTACCTTAGCACGTGTATTTAAAAATATGTTCCTTAAACTTCGCTGTGGACTCAACCGTAAATTAATAACCTCACTTTAAAAAAAATCTTCCTTATTACTTTAAGTTCTTTTGAGATTCCCCTGAAGATATCTTGAAAGATTTTCCCCCGTACCTCCCCCCGTCCTAACTAGGGAACAGCTGAGTCCATTTAAAATCGATTTCGATCTCTGAAAGCAGGATTTGATTTCTCCGAGCTTCCGCCTGGAAAGAGCACGCAATGTTGCAGCGCTCCCGAGCTATCAGCCGGCAGAGCTGGAGCCCGGCACAAAGCGAGCGGCGCGGGCGCGAGCACGGGGCAGCAAAGGGATTTGCAGCGTGAGGGTGGCTGACGTTCGCTGGCCACCCGCGATTAAAGCGCTGCGACGTACCCCGCGGCGTCGCTGCCCCGGGTCTGCCGCGGTGCTGACTCTCCATCCCTCCCTCGCGCTGTGCCGCGTCTGCACACCCCTATACGTTCCCAACCCAAAATCTCCCTGCGCTGCAGCCCCGGTTCTGAGACGAGGGGAACCCACCCAGCCGCACGAAGGTCCCCATCATTGCTCCGCCAGCAAAGCTGTCTTCAAGGGGGAAGGATTAAAAATATCGCCAGGGTGTGCATTCCCAGCGCGGAACCTGAGGAGTATTTTGGGTTGTGCTGATTCCCATTCCGAAGGCCGAGCCTTTGCTGAAATCCTCAAAATTGGGGTGAAATGAAGCGTTAGGAAAGGAATTGGGCCTTGTTCCCTTTCTCGTGTTAGTTTTGAATTAACAAAAAATTAAATCACCAAAATTAGAAACGTATTATTTCCCCAAATTGCTTTGCCTTTGTTTTTAATTCCAGCTTTAACCAAGAGCTTGACAGCTCTGCACCAGGTCCGTGTCCCCAGGGATGGGAGTCCCTGGCCACGCGGATTTGGCACGGAGGGGTCAGAAGAATCTGCTACAGGCACACGGGAAACCTGAGTCAACACCAACAAATCTCAAGTCTCCATTCCGCCTTAGCTACACTCAGCATCTTTTCAGGTGGTGCAAGGGTAGCCTTGAAAACGTGAAAAAAGCCCTCAATTTTGGGCAACACATTCTAATAGTAGCATCACGCCCAGGCAGGCCATTTCTCAAGAACGTATAGATGGCATAAATGTGGATGGAGGAAGATTTGAGACTACTACCCATCCTGTTTGCTCTCTTTTCAGCCTAGGGAATGCAGTAGAGGGAATATGAGAAGGTTTAGGAGATAAGAAAGAGCTGAGTAGCACACGGGCACCGTTCAGGCCTTCCAAACACTTTCATTTGCTACGCACATTACCACTTTTTATAGTTTAATATGTACAATATGCAAAGGAACCAGTTTAACTAAACGGGAAAAGCCTTTTGTGTTAAGGTTGAAGGTAATCTAATACGGCCCTTTGACTTGATTCAATTAAATCCTTTCTTTTCCAATTAAATAATCAGCCAGAAGTTAATAAAAATGAATTTCAATGTGTCATCCTGCAGAATGATGACCTCTGAGATGGTGAAGGCTTATGTAAATGCTGCTGATCGCATTTTATCTGCTTGTGCCTCACTCCCACCAAAAAAATTGCCTTCTGTCTGTATATTTACATTATTTTCTCATCTGCTCCATGTATCTCTGTCTGCAGTAACAATCCCCAGCTGAAAGGGCTGCGAGTATCACCAGCTTCTTTCAGCACATCCTCTACAACTGACCTTCCGCGACTGGAAAAAAAGATCGCCCAAGACGGGATTTCTGATCTGTGCCTCTATTTTGTTACCCCCTGGCACGCTGCAGCGCAAACAGCGGCAATCTGGCCCTTTCCAAATGCCACCAGAGGCATCTGTATGGCCATTCATCAGCAAAGAAAAGCACACCAAGAAAATCCGGTAGAAGAGACCAGCAAACTTTAGCAGCAACCACCAGGAAAAGCACAGCGTGCCCCGAGTTCAATAGTCCGTCATAGCACATCTCTGCTGAGTAATTTCCATCCAGGTTACAATAGTTGCTAATGTCTACAAGGGCTTTTTTTTTCCCCCCACAAAGGTCACATTTTTATTTGTGTATTTATAACTGCGTTTGACCCCTCTTCTCGCTCTTAAAATACTGAGCACCAGCTCTCTTCTTCCTCAGCTGGAGTGCATAGCAGCATCTTAATGCAAACCTTGCCGATGTGTTACTGCTCTGCTGAAGCTGAAACGCTAGTGCTTTAATTAATAAGTTATTAAACCAGGATTAAACAGAGCTAAGGATAGGCAGGTTAAAAATTTGGGTGAATATTCTCCTTTTCCCCTGTGTTGCTGCAGTGACACATTTCCCCATCTCCGTTTCTGTGCGGGTGAAAAGGTCCTGGTGACCTTCCTGTGCTGCACGTCCCTCGGGACCACGAAAACAAACCCATTAATGTTTATAAAGTGTCTCGGACTAGGGGAATTACATCACCGTGGTGAGATACAAGCTTAATGGATCAAAACAAACCCCAGATCCAAACCCCCCCAGCTTAGACACATCTCAGTTACCCGGCGCAAACCTCGAGGAATCCCACTGAGAAGGGATAATTGAGAGAAAAATGTGATCCCAGAGATTTTTCTCCAGTAAACCCATTTTACGTTAATAGGAAGCAGATTTCTAGACCCCTTGCAAACAAATGACTTCCACAGCATATTTCACAGCTGAGCGCATCTATGGCACCAGCCTTTATACGCGGGTCTATTAAACCCAACATTTGTTTAATGAATTACAGCGATCCAATGAATCTGTGTATGTTCAGCCTATATTTAAATGTTTATGGGGAAGACGTCAGCAGCCAGCTTTTCACCAGCAGGTATCAGCGTCAGTGATGAGCTCCAGCTGCAAGGTACCCGAGGCTTTTAATGTTTTTTAGTGGCCACTTTTTTGACTATTGTGGGCAGTCAATTGTTTACTTTTATAAAACTGTAAGTGTAATTACGCAGGAGTTTCGGGGTCTATGCTTAACATGAAACTGCTCAGATTCTGTGCAAATTTAGGGGGGTTTCTCCCCGTTGATGAACCATGTGTGTCACCTGATAAAGTCATAGAATCACAGAATGCCCTGAGCTGGGAGGGACCCACAAGGACCATCGAGCCCAGCTCCTGTCCCTGCACAGGGCACCCCAAATTCACACCGTGTCCCTGAGGGCCTTGTCCAAGGGCTTCTGGAACATCGCCAGGCTGGTGCCGTGATGCCTCCCTGGGGAGCCTGTGCCAGGGCTCCACCACCCTCTGGGGGAAGGACCTTCTCCTAATGCCCAGCCTCACCCTCCCCTGGCCCATCTCCCTGCCATTCCCTCGGGGCCTGGCGTTGGTCACCAGAGAGCAGAGACCGGCCCTGCCCCTCCTCCTGCCCTCGGGAGGGAGCTGCAGAGCGCCATGAGGGCTGCCCTCGGCCTCCTCTGCTCCAGCTGAACAGACCCAGGGACTCCAGCCGCTCCTCGTACGGTTTCCCCTCTAAATCCTTCCCCAGCTCCGTGGCCTCCTCGGGACACTCTCCAGTACCTTTATACCCTCAGTGTCCTGCGGCGCCCAACCCTGCCCACAGCGCTCGAGGTGAGGCCGCCCCAGCGCGGGGCAGAGCGGGACAATCCCCCCCCTCGCCCGGCTGCGATGCAGGGCTCGGTGCCCCCCGGGCACGGCTGGCCCTCTGGGCTGCCAGGGTACGCTGGGGGCTTGGGTTCAGCCTGTCCGGGGCCAGAGCCTCCAGGTTCAGATATAAACTGTGGCACATCTCCCACCCGCCTGGGGTTTCATCCACGTGACAGAAAGGTGAGTTAAGACACTAAAAGTCACATAGTCAAACACAGCTGACATGCTGCAGCTGTTTCCCAGATCACCTCAAGTTCACCTCATGGGCCAATATTTAAATCTTGACAAAAGTCTAACTCTGGCCCGCCCTCCTGTTTCAGCGTATCCCCTGCTGCACGCTATGCCTGAAGTGCTCCCTTTCATGGCATGTAGAAGCAACAGTGATGATGGTGCTGTGATAGTATTTAGCTTTCTTGGGTTGATACCTCTGCTTTGTGGTGGTCTCCAGCCCAGCTCTCCCCACCCAGGAGCAGGTTTGCTGCCTTGCTTCTGCGTAGGATGCTGAAGGTCTCACTTAGAGAAGGGGTGAGTCCCGAAGTCCATCCACATGAGCAGAGCTGCCTGGTTATATGTTGCTGCAAAAACTGTTTTCATTGCAGTTAGGGCTGAAATATCCCTAAGGAGCTAGTTTTAGAACTGACCAAGTGCAAGGTCACACTTGACCCGGATGGGTCCACAGCCGTTGCCCTCGGCCAGCCGCTCACCAGGGAAAGGACGCAGAAGGATGCCCTGCGCTCTGGCGCTGGCCCCTCTGGGCCGTTGCAGAGCTGAGCTGCCTGGCAGGGGCTGTGCTCGCCGCGTGGGTGCTTGATGGTGGCTCAGCCAAGCACGGGACCTCTGGCAGCGGTGGGTGGGTGGAAGGGACACCAGCAGGTCGTGGAGACCCCCTCAAGTGCAGCTGGGATTACAAAATAGCTGGGTAGCACGTGGTGGGAACGCACTTGGAGAAGCAAGGAGAGCAAGTGCGGACCCAAACGTGCACGCATGGTACCTACGCGCTTGGCAGCGGTGGTGAAGTCTGCGTGCTAGTTCTGTAAAACTGCTTGGATTTCACAAATACCTGTCCATAAAGGAAGAGAGAAATGGGGAGCAAAGAGAAAGAACTTCAGGCAAAGTCTGTATGAAACGCTATCGCAAATTATAGGGGAAAAATGTACTTAGGTTTTGCAAAACTGCAGGGGTGATTGGGAGATCAGGTCCTACTGACTTACTAGAAGACACCGTCTGTCCTCTTGGGAAGGGAAGAATGGGAAGTCCGCAGAGACATTTGCTTTGCAGACCCGATTTACCAGCTGTTCAGACACTATTATAAGGATCGTATAAAAACTTAAATGAATAGGGAGTTTCTGAAGCACTTAGATAGCAGGAAAATAAGTGCCATGAAAAAATCCCGTGATCAATCAGCAGACAAATATATACTTAAATTAGGTGTTAGTGGGACAGATGCGGGAAAGGTGATTATGGGTTGCCTCTGTGTTTCCTTTGTCAACAATGATGACACACCAGGGTGGGTCAACGTACCCTACCATTAAGACAGCATCAGCATTCATCTGACAGTTTCTTTGTCCCGTGAAGTCAATGCCTACGAAGATTTGACATTAGCGAGAGGCACGGTGAAATTCAGATGCCTTTGAATTTTCATGACCCTCTAGATGCTTTAGCCTGGCAGATTACAGGCAAGACGACTGTCCTAAATTGGGCAGGAGGCAGGAATAAACATTCGTGCCCATCCATTTCAACTGTGGCAATAAATACCATCGGCAAAAACAGTGGAAGAGCAGCCCTCTCCTCCCTCCCCGGCAAACAAAACCACAAACAGGGTCTGTAGGACAGAGTGCACGGGAAGAGTCAGCTGGAGCATCCTGGGAAAGGAAGATGTTAGGGAGAAATGTAATTTTTTACTATAATATTTGTGAAGTAAGTAAAAGAGAAGATCTGGAGTGTGGTTCAGGCCTCTAAAATAATCCTAAAATTACTACAGAAACGGGGAGCTCCACAGAGTAAAGGAGATGGGATTTAGCATGTGCAGCGTGCCTTCCCCATCGCCACCTGCCACCCGAGGTGCACGTCAGCACCCACAAAATTCCCGCAGGCGTTCTGGGGACCGTACAGAGCAACCTAGACAAGAGCGAAACTTAATTTAGTCTTACCAGGCTACCCAGGGCAAAGCATCCTTCCTTTTCATTTCAAGTGAGGCAAAGCATGCTCTGGCCGTCGTCCTGCCTTGTTTTGTCGGCGGCACCCACACAGGGGGCACACCTAGTTTGAGGATTGCCCCACTGAAAAACCAGCTGCTTTTACAACAGAAGAGTGTGTGTGGCTGGGGAGCATGGAACAATAAAACTAGCTGCTTTTTTTTTTTAATTATTATTTTTTTCAAGAGGCTGCCAGCAGGGTGGACTAATCCTGTATTGCGTAAGGTTACAAACATGTAATTACCTTCCCCACTAAACTATGAAAACTCTAAAAATATACATAGGTAAAATTGCAGCATTGGGAAGGCAGCTGAAAAATGGGAGCAATATTCATACATTTACACATTACATGATTTATAGTCATATTTTAAGGCTTCAGTATGTATTTATTGATTCCATGCATTTGGGGTTTGGAGCGTATTGGTGCCCATCTCCTTAACCGTCATAACGCAGATTGGCTGGAGTCATCTGCTCTGAAAAATAACACTTTTTGAGGATTGAAAGAAATCCCTTTACATCATATAATTCACAAGTACTTTGTTTCTTTGGTTAGGTAGGAAAATACTGCAGACCTTGTTTCACAGGATGGGGAAACTGAGGCACGGATGGGCTGAAGCTGGGTGCGAAGGGGTGCTGTGACCCAGTGGGAAAGGGGACCTACTGCAACCCATAAAACACAGCGAGCCTTTCCAGTGAAATAAGGAAAATTCCTTCACCTCTTGCCTAAGGAACCGTAGCGTTACTGGTACTCTCATGCAGTCCCACACTCGGGAGGGGTGCTGATCCTCGTGTGCTGGGCGGTTTTGGTAGTGCTCTGACACTAATGAGGCAGAGATCAGGGTTAAAAACCAGGGAGTGTGAGTGCAGTGTACTTTAGTGCAGTGTACAAAAGCAAAAGATGGTAACAGCCCCCCCCCCACTTTCTAGGTACTGCACTAGCACACATGTTTTGTCTAAACAGGAGTTTTTAATGAAATCTGCTGGAGGTTGATTGACCCTAATGTAACACTCAGCCATGGAAGGGCAGGGGGTGTGCTGCTTCTAATAAAGTCCATTTAGCTTCTGACAAAGATTACTTTAAAAAACCCCAAACAAAAAAAACCAACCCCCCCCACCAAACGCACAAGCGTGATAAAGTATCTCAGTATAAAATCAATACCGGGGCGATTAGCAGCCTTTGAAAAATTCTGGCTCTAAGTCAGTTCATGGCAGAAATCAAATGGAGGTGCTGTCAACTCACTTGGTCATTTTACTTTGCTTCTGATATACGAGAGTTAGAATCATCTAAAATGATTCCCATTATTCCTGCATTTTGCCCTTCCCCACCCCGGGGCAGCACCGCGCAGCCAGGCACCCATCCCACCCACCTCCCGGTCTGCAGCATCACCTCCCGCCGAGCGCTCCCCATCGCAGCATGGCCCGTGTCCGGGGGAATCCCCAGGCTGCCGAGGCGTCCTTATCGGTTCCTGCTTTTAGGGAAAACTGGAGATAAGCTTGACCAGGCGTGAGCTGCCACAGCCAGCCCAAGGTCCCTCCGTCCGATTCCCGGCGGCTGCTGGGAGCATCCTGCAGTCCAAGACGGACAGCCCTGGTCATCAGCCGGCACGCCAAGGGGAGCTCAGTCCTCTGTTAGAGAGGCATTACGCAGCCCTTCAGCTAACTCGGGTGAGTTAATATTATTGATATTAACAGCATTTTGGGAAAGCGGGGAAGTTTTCCCCAAGTCTGGTGCACCAGAGCGGGGGGAGATGCCTTCAGATGAAGGCTTGGTGGAGCCAGAGGGATCCAAGGGAAAGCTGATGTTCTTCCCAGAGAGGGAGCACTATGAGTGGTCTCACAGAAAGCCAGGGCAGATTGGTAGGACCCTCAGAATAAATAAGGATGCAAAATTCTAAATAAATAACAATTTAGAAAAAGCCCAGCTGGATGGATTCCTTAGAAAAATCTAAACACATCGTTAAGCTCCGGTGTGTACAGGAGGTTCTGTGGGTGCCAGCACGTTCATCACCCCGAAGGTCTTCAGGACAAGAATCAAATCACTAAGCTGGTGGGACTGTTGGCAGAGGGATTTTAAGAAGGTGATACGTATAAAACCTATCGATGGCAATTAAACAAAGCAGGACAGCTGCCAAGCTCTTGTGTTTGCTCACTGTCAGTAGCTTTTATGTATACAGAGATATATATCTACACAGCTATTCAAGTGCATTTAATTTTTCCAATACCCACGTACTGCAGCGTGTGTGAGGGTAATGTGTTTATGCTAGGAAGTTAGCGATTTCATAACACAGTACTTGGCTCTAGGGCAGTTTTTGTATTATTAACTTCCTTCCAGTGCACATAGAAAAATAAAACCTCTCCCCATCAAAAACCCCAGGATGAAGTTTTGTCGGGCGTTGAGCGCAGATTGTCACACTGCCAGAGGCCCAGGGCTGGACACTGAGCTTGGAAAAATCCAGGACCTCAAACCTGACGGAGAAAGTGTGAGCCGAGGCGTGGGGAATACGGGGCTGGTAGGTGGGGAGCTCACTCTGGCACGGCGCAAGACAAAGGGACAAGGGGAAGAACCCCTATGGCACCTTTTGTAACATCCACATTTAAGTTCCTAGACTAAAGGTTAGGCCAGACCTGCAGTGTGAGGGAGTGCCGCTCCGTCCCTCGCGCCCCTCGCTGTCCAAAAGGTCTGGACAAGCACGAGAAACGAGTTAGGACCGTTTGGCTGATTTTCTTGCCTTCTGATGACACTCCATTAAAACTAACAGTTCATAATCTGCACCGGACCAGCTTGCCTCCAGATAAAGATCCGCCTCATTTGCAGTTACATAATTAGCAATTACCCTAATTTCACTTACATTAAAATTACTTTTTTAAAAAAAAAAAACACGTTATCTTTTCTGATGAAAAAAAATAAAGCGGCCTGGGTCTACTTGAAACTATTCTACAGAAAGCAGCAGCATCATTATCCTGTTCACAGATATAATACCTAGACACTTTTAATGAAAATATTCATTATTGCTCATTTGCATCTCTTTCAATTCTAGGACGGAAATCAAATGAAGATGTAAAAACAGTGCCACCTCTGCCTCAGGCAGAAAGGAGATAGGGTGACCCCCATGTCCTTCCAAACATGAGCTTAACTTGTATGAAGAGAAAGGATCTCCAGCATCCTCGTAATTGAAGGCAGTGCTAGACGAAAAATGAGCAAAGAAAACCGGAGGAAAATAATGGTGTAAGAATCTGGATCTGAGGAAAAAATCGGGGAGCTCAGCACAGCACAGAAACCCTCCTCCGATGGGTTTAGTCTCGTGAGGACGCTGAGCCAGAGCGAGTTATAAAGGGGGGTTATAAAGAAGAGCAGGGGAATTTGCTTCTGACCGCCCTGCATTGCAGTGGGAGCAGAGGCTCTTACGCCCCTTAGGCTTGTTTGAAAAATCTCAGCCCCAAACTGGAAGTTGTGTTGAAATACAGCTGTTACTCAGGATGGTGATAACTCACGTGGGTTTAGCAGAGACTTCTCCTGAAGATAAAGTACATTTTAAATGTACTCCTTACTTGCTAGTAACAAAACTTGCCATTAGTACAAGTAAATGGATACTATACCTCAGAAATACACGCTTCATTGAGCTTGGAGAGTAAAGCTAAAATAATCTTTTTATAGCAAATACAGATGAATACTTAAAAATAATAAAAAATCGGTGAATATTCATTTGAACTCCTAAGCAAATTTGCCCTTGTCATATTTGCATCTCTCTTGTGTTCTCTTTCTGTGCAACAGAGTTTTATTAGCATGAACATTCACAGAAAGTGAATTTGAAGGCTGAATACCCATGGGAAATGAATTCTAAATTCACTTGCTGTGTGCAGTCACCCACAAAACTTGATCATAATTGTTTATTATACTTAAATATTTATATTGTGGAAGCACTCGTTAGATAAAAGGGCCGAGATGCTCCTGCGCTGGGTGCTGTGCAAACACTGTCTCAGGCTTACAGAAATTACCTCCGTCCCCAGCAAACACAAATGGGGACGTGTGACAAGTTCGACCAGGCTCGGTCACGTAAGAGAGGTGAGATGGCAGGCGGCAAATTTCAAGGTCAAGAACAAGCACTGGGGCGGAGGGGTGAAAGATCGAAACGTTCCTGCTGTTTTCCAAGAACAAATGAGAAAGTCGCAGTGTATCCGCCAAGTGGCAGGACCTCGCACCGGGTGTGTTCGTATGGGGTGTTTGAAATAAAGTTGGGGATTTAAAGTTCATCAGAAACATCCTCGTCCAAGCTTTTTTACTGCCTGAAGTCCATCGCCACGGACTCCAGCCTTCGCTCGGGAGCTCAGATTTCAGAGCTCTCAATGCCTTCAGGGTTTACAATGGATTCTTACATTTGCCATTCCATTCCCCTCCCCTGCTCCCCATTTGCATCTATAAATGTCCTGGAAAGCGGCACCCACTGCTGCACACAGCGCTGCTGCCTCCCCCAGCAGATTCCTGGTGGCACAGCGGCAACTCCAGAGCAGGAATCACGTCCCTGGTCACCGGAACACTTCATACCTTCCCACCCGGGAAAGGCGGCTGCAGGAGCTCGCTGGGCAGGGCAGCGTTGCTCCCAGCTCACCCCTGTGCTCCAAAGATGCCTCTGGGTTTTTTTTTGGGGGGAAAGGATGCACTTTCTGTAATAGAGGACCCTGTTTTTACTCAGTCACAAAGCACCCTACAAGTCTTCTGTACCCCACAGACCTCATAGCAAAGCGTGGGCTGGCCCTGCTGGAGCTAGCACTGGCTGCACGCTGGACTTTGGACAGGATTTTTTTGCAAGATGCTAGATAAACTGTATTTTGGGGGGGTTGGATGGAGGCAGAGGATGATTTCCAGCCTGTTCTCCCACCCCTCGCGCACAGCAGGACTGCAGTCGTCTCCCGGCTACCTTCCACCCTCCCGAGCGAGCGCAGTGAGGCAGGAATTGGCTGCCTGGGTCACTCGGCCGCGTGGGAACAAACCGAGGGGGTGCCCTGACAACGGGCCACCCCAGTGCTCCGCCTGCTCGATCCAGGAGCAGATCCCTGCAAAAGCCTGCAAACAGCACTGCTGCACTCCTGGGCTTCGGAGGAAGGCGAGGGGGCATGTCGAGAGCATGCTTTTAGACCAATCTTCACTGAATTATTTTTCTGTATTGCCTGCCTCAGTCTACAACGCAACGAGGGAGCATATTTTCTATGGTTATGGAGAAATAACAGCAAGGCCAAATCCCTGCTGGAAGTGGGGCAGGGCTCTACACACTGCACCCATGGACTGGAGCACAAGCAAACTGCCAACTATTAAGGGCTGATGAACAAAAAATACCCCTTGAAATTGAAGCTCAGGTTACAGTAATAAGGATGCACAGGAGAGAAAATTGCATTAGGACATGCAGTATCTTATGCATTCCCTTAAAACTGGACTCACCACCGGGAGGAGGGGATTCAGAGCCACCCCTCGGAGCAGTGTCAGGTCTCCGTCAGCTTCCCCGGCCCTTACATACAACTGTGTCTTTCAATTATCGTCCACCGTAGTGAGGTTAGGGTTGCCTGTGTCAATGTGCATTTGCAATGTATCGCAGTGCAACAGTTCCCCGCTCCTCTATAGAAATAGCAGGTGTTATTGACAATATAATTACGTGCCATCGATAATTACCAAAAATTTAAATTGCCCCAAAGAGCAAATCAGATACGGTATTTCACAGCGTTTCCTTCAAACGCAGGCCACCGAGGTGATGCTGGTATCGAAGTGGAAAGCTGTAATTAGGTGAATGTGAGAAGCAGAAGAGGAACCTGATGAGACAAACCAAGAGAAAGCAGTGCTGGGGACCCAGCTGCTGAAAACGCCGCGTGAAGGGTCGGTGTGCCGGGGCGCGGGGGTACCTGCTCAGACGAAATTGTTTCTGAGGGAGCACGAGCTGCTTTTGAGCATTTGAGATCTAGAGGGTTGGAAAGGGAAAGAGCAAGAAATCAGCACTGTGGAGGGGGATGATCTCATGCAAGGGGGGATAATGGGGCTCCGTCGCTGGGCGGAGCATCCTCACAGGGGGAGCAAAAATGGGAACCACTTCTGCCCAGAGGCCTCTGAGGCTGGGGGGGGGGCACACACAGCGCTGCAATACCCACATACCTCTGTTTGTATCTTCTTTTATCAAACCAATACATAAATAAAAAGATAACCTAAATGCTATGAGCAGGGTCTCTCTGTTGTCTGAGCCAGAGAGCGCGGCTCAGTCCTCCTTGCTTTCCACCACCACGGCAGAAGATGCCACACGTCACGGGAGCTGGGAAGGGTCTGGAGCACAAGTGTGCTGGGGGGCGGCTGAGGGGGCTGGGGGGGTTTAGCCTGGAGAAGGGGGGGCTGAGGGGAGCCCTTCTCGCTCTCTGCAGCTGCCTGAGAGGGGCTGGAGTGAGGGGGGGGCTGGTCTCTGCTCCCAAGTCACCAGTGACAGGGCGAGAGGGAACGGCCTCGAGCTGCGCCAGGGGAGGTTTAGGTTGGATATTGGGAAAATGCCTTCCCTGCCAGAGCGGTCAGGCCCTGGCACAGGCTGCCCAGAGAGGGGGGGGAGTCACCGTCCCTGGGGGTGCTCAGAAACGTGCAGACGTGGCACTTGGGGCCATGGTTTAGGAGGCCTGGGGGTGTTGGGCTGGGGGTTGGACTTGATGGTCTTAGAGGTCTCTTCCAACATTCATGATTCTGTGATTCTATGAGATGGATGACCAGGGAAAGGAGATGAAGGTCATAAGCTCAGTACGTGGTGCAACTCCATGGTAGCTACTATAAGAAAATATAACCGCCAAATGGGTGAAAAACACCCTCTCCAGGACAATATCCTGTTGGTTGTAGAGGAAGTCAAAGTTGTCTTTTACTGCTTGAAGTGGTTAACTATACGGCTTCTTTAAACCAGAGAATTAATGACACTGAGCTTCACAACAACAACAAAAAATTAAAGGCACCCCAAAGAATGTTCTCTTAATTGTAGCAGCCTGCTACATTAAAGCTGCTATAGGAAAATTCATTTACAATTCAGCTATTAAATTGCAAACCATTACCACTGCTTTTATGGCTTTATATTCCTCTAACAAATTTATTATGTAATTACTCTGTGCAACAGCATCGTTTCTAGCAAGTGAAGTTGAAATAAGGCACCTATTTCAAAATCCTAACAATTCTGCGTTTTCCAGATGTAATTTATATAAAAGAGGAAAAACATTTTGGTGCGGTTTTCTGCCTGGGACTCCAAGATATCTGAGTATGGAACCGGAGTCTTGACTATTACCTGGCTTTAGTTCTGATTAGTAAGTACCCAAATTTTGCCCCTTTGGGTGTTGAAGAGCGGGGACTTAGACCCCGACCAGGAGCAGTGTCAGGGGCTGCTGCATGTGCCGTTCTGAGCCGGAACGGGCAAAACCAGGCGATAAAGGCAGGATGGAAGCGCTCAGCTCTGACAACTGCCATTTATTTCTGTAGGAAATGCAATTGCTTTGCAGGCCTCGGGACTTGCTCCAATGGCTCTCTGCAGCGGCACAGCTGGGGCTCGGGGAGCTGGCGTTTTCCCACCTGCCAGGGGGCTCAGCCAACCCCCGGCCAACCCACTGCTTACAAAATAAAACATCATGAAATAAAATAATAAAAAAAAAATAAATGGAAAGGCATTTTCTGCCTCTCGTTTTCCAACTCGGCAAAATAAATCTGTAAATAAATAAATAAAATCTTGGGTGTCATAAAAAACCTGCATAAAGGGGCATTAAGCAGGACACGCATTTCCCGGGCAGAATGACTGGATTATTGTTGGGGGATGCAAATAAATTCACATCATGTGCCTTTTTTTTTTCCCCCTCTTTCTTTTTGTACCACCCTCATCAAAAGGAGGAGATAGCGTCGGTATCCAGCTCAGGAATCTCTTGAGCAGATTAAAGAGCCAATTATGCTGGATTTGGGGAAGCAGCCTACCGTCCAGCCTGAATGCATCATGCTCTATAAAACCCCAAATTAAACACTCGGTAGCTCACAGCCCCTGCAACCTCGCTCCCCCAGCAAGACCACCGTATCATGCAGGTCACCGGCACCCGTGTGGCCGTGCCACGGCCATGAAACCACCTTCTTGGAAGCAATTCCCTTATCTCGTGGTGTTTTCTTCTATCCTGATCTACCAGCGGATGTTTCTCACCCCTTATCATTACCCGTGATCGCACCTCGAAGCTCCCCGCAGGCACATGCCCTTAGGGATGCACTGAAATAGGCACTGGGGTGCTTTGCTGAGCTGGCCTCTGGGGATTTAATATAAATGCAAAAGAAAAGGGGGGGTAAATGAACAAGACCCCAATTTTTCTAGCTATCATTATAGTTGATAATAATATTCCAATCATTATTTTCCTTGCAGGTTTTCATGATTTGTTTTGAAAAGGAGGGTCTTTGGGGGTTCTGAGGGCTGGTTAATGCAAAAAGAAGCAAAGCAGGGGCTTGTTCTCAGCCCGTCCCACCCCGCTGCTGCTGCAAGTCGGAGGGGAGATCGACGGGGTGTCCCCGCCGCGGGGTCCCGGCGACTCCGCGCAGCCTTGGGAATCCTAATGGCCCAGTGAACCCATTTAGTTATGCAGGAGGCATCTCCCTCGGCTCACACATCGTGAATCGCTCCTTAGAAGGGCTGAATGGCACAAGCCTCCCCCTCCCGCGCTCTCAATTCACGGCGTCGGAGACACTCGCCTTCTGCTGCCACTGCTAACAAGGTCTGACTTTGTAGGATTATTTAATATTTATTCAAAATGTTTGCCATGGGTATAATGACATAATCACCGAGGCCAAACCCGACGTGGTTACTCAAGCACAACACCCCCCTCTCCCCAGTAATAATGAAATCCCTGCAAAGAGTCGGGGGGAATGAGCTGACGAGCCAGGATAATTTATTCTGCTGAGCCCGGTGCCTGCCAACACGGCTCAGTCTGGCGTGGGATAGACTTACTGGGAGCAACCAGGCTGGGATTTGCAAAGAGGAGGAGTCTAAGTGAATTAGACACCCAAATCTTGCCAGATTCAGCAGGAACTAGCTATTCAGACAGCCCAGGATTATCTTCCTTCTTGGGTTTGCCTGCTAGCTCAAGTGCCACTAACCAGTCGGCGAGCAATGGATTTCCATCAAGTGTGTGGGGAGGAGGGACTAAGTTAAAAAGGGGTTTTCAAGTAAAGTTAATGAGTGATAAAGGAATTGAGAAGAAAGATACAGGGGGAGAAAAAAGTGCTTACATTTCCTGTGAAAAAATAGATTGCATTTTTGCATACCACAAAAAAAACCAAACCCAAACTTGATGTATGCTTTTCTTGACGTTGTCCCAGATTTCCCCTAATTACAGTTACTTTTCCTAACCCCCAGTACCTGTGACACTGAACTTGGGCAGCAAGTTTTTCTGAGCTTCAGCGTCCGCCTGTGCTGGTTGGGTCGATGAGACCTCTGGTACCCGGGGCTTCCTGGGCAGGTAAAACTCGGCCCAGCACCATTTTCAAAATGATCTTGAATCACTGCAGAGATGGGAGCAGCCAGGCTTCAAAGGGAGCCTGCCACCGAGCTTTCTGCTCTTTGCTTTTTCTTCTCTGTTCCTCTGAAATAGATCTTTACCATAAGGAGAAGCAAGATTTCTATGGAAAGGAGTCATTAAAAAAAATAGATTTTTAGATTTTACCTTCTTTTTGATTGACAAACTGATATGCCCGTGGCTCACTCAATTATATATTATTTTTTCTGAAGTAGGGCAATAGGACTTTTCAAAAGAAAAGCCCCCAACCAAATGCATTTTGCCAGCAGCCACTGCAGAGATAGACCTTCATACGCGCCCGACCTGTTTCTCTGCTCCGGCGCATTGCCAGCGCGTTCCCAGCTCTGCCGGGCATCACCAGGAGGAAGCCAGCAAAAGTTTGCAAAACTCTTGGGCCCTCTGTCAACGGAAACCGTGCAAAAGCGATGCTGCCGGGCCAACCGGGCTACACAACGCCTCTGGGAAGGCTGCGTAAGAAGCCCTTTGCAGCGGCGCTGGGGGCTGGCCGACGGCACAAGCAGCGCGGTAAGGCGGAAGGTGGCCTTTTAACGGCCTCCATACCGAGATCAGGATGCACAGACCTCTACCAAAGCAGATGCTAAAACAATTAAGGATGATTTCCTCACCCCGCCCAAGGCAGCCGAGCGGGGAAGGATAGCAACAGCGCGAGGACGGGGGGTTTGGTGTGTGAAGTGCATTGACAGTGAGAACTCGCACCTCAACTCCATGCGGGCACCCAAAACTTCACCACGTCGATAACCGACGGCAGAAAACGCAGCAGCTCAGTGCCGCCCCTCCGGCTGTGCCGGATGGTTTGCAAGGCTTTGGGGGGTGAGAGCAGTCAGTGCTTCAGCTGTTATTAGGTGCTGAGCCCCGCACCCCTGTTTGAAGGCACCCGGTCCCCGCATGTGCTGCGGGAAACCACAAGTGCCACGGAGCCGGCGGTTGCTATGGCGACCCTGGCTTTTCTTAAAACCCCTGCAAAAACGAGACCGAAGGTCCAAGAAAGCAAAGGAAGAGCAGGGAGGTTTTAGGGCTGCGTACGGATGCTGCACGACACCCTGAGCCGTGATCCCACCTCCGGCTGAGCAAGTTGTTCCCTTCAGACAGAACCACGTTTGCCCCACAGTGGTTACGTCTGTACCTTGGCAAACATCGCTAGTAGGTCTTTGCTGGCTTGTCTCTGCAAGATGCCAGTCTTTGTCCAGCAGTTATATTTATTTCAGTGGCCTCCAAGGTTTATCTAAAGACGCAGCTCCTCCGTCAGCAGAGAAACTGGTTTTTAATTGCAGCTCTCTTGCAGGGGATGAACTTTCTTCCTTCGTTGATGTATTTTTTTAAAGGCATGGAGAAGTTGCAGGACTGGCCGATGGAGGAGCAAAGCCCCCCGATTATCCAGGTTACAGCCCGGCACGTGGCAGAGCAGCGCCGACCCTTCGCACCCCGCCCGCAGCAATACCTGCTGGGGTGGGATGCGGAGCTGGCATCCCAGACTGGAACTGGGTTAAACTGGCAGCCTAAAGCGCAAGCACTCTCTTCCCCAAGTACCTAAATTCGACTTTGCCTTTTGATGTTTTAAAATGGTGTATTGTCCCTCCGCAGCCTCCGGGAGCCAGGATAAATCAATAACCCCGTAGACTTTAAACGCGGAGTTCTGTGGTACCCAAATCTGGAGGTGCTGCTCCGGAGTGATTTGTATGCATGCAAGCAGAACGTTTCCTAGACAGCTTTAAATGAAGAGGCTGGCAAAATCCCATAGGAATATTTAGTTAGGATAAGAAACATATAGAAACACAGCTTTTGGAGCCATCTCGCAGTAACTTTTGTTTCCATGGTGACTAATGTTTGTGTTTATATCTAGTCCCAGTGTTTCTATCAGATTTTGCTTCATGGAACAGCTGTTACAAGTCATTTCACCGAGACAGATGATCCTGATAAGGAGCAAAGTTTCCATTCTACACAAATGCACATTTATTTAATAAAATCCAAATATTTCAAACCCGGAAAAGATCTGTGCTGCAAAAAATTGATTATCAATGAGGCCGCCTGATGAAAAGAGATTGAAAGCGGCCACAGAATAGCTGCTGCCTAATAAGAGGGTGATAAAAAACATAATAGAAAATAAATAAAACAACTCTGAAAACACAAGTAGCTTTATTAAATTTGGCCATGATCTTTCTATCCCTGGGCTTTATGCACAAGTGTTATGCCTAAAAATGACCTCCTGCCGATTTTGATGGAGCCATCAATAAGGAGGGTCGAGGGGGGCTGTTGGCTCCCCCGGCCTCCCGCCTGCTTCCATCCCTTCGCTCCATCTCATCCCTCCGAAAAGCTGCTGAGAGAGGCCAGAGGAACCGAGCACAGACTAATGGGGGCTTTCGGGTCTAATAATCCACATTCCTCATACGTCCCGTCACTGTAGCTTTTATGTAATAGTCCCATTTCCATTTCAACTTAAATACTGAGGGGTTTTATGTAATTTTTTTTCTCAAATAGGATGGCTCATGTTTAGCTTCTTGGAACAGTATTTGAGGCTTATTTTAGCCTGTTCATTAATGTAGTCGCAGACCAAAAACTGACAATATGAGCTCCCTGGTTGGATCTGGGCTTGGCTCAAGCCTCCACAGAGGCTCCGAGGGATCAGCAGCTTTCCCTGGGCTGAGCCTGTACTAAGGAAAGGAGGTTGGTGCCGCAGTTGCCTCTGACATCTTACGCCTTTGGTTTTTCCCTGGAAAGGTCAAGGTTTCCAAGACGTCCTGGTGAGGCCAGGAGGCTCTGGGTGCCGGCACATCTAGAGATGGCACCTCCTCGCAGCACCGAGAGGACATTAGGCTGTTGGCTGCCTCCCTCCTGTGGCTGGGTCATGCCACAGGCAGAGGTGGGCCCTTAGGTTAAGCACCCTGCTTCCCTCGCAGGAGACCTCGGCTCAAACTGCGCCATCCCCTTCTGCAACTGTGCATTGGGAAAGCCCTAAGGAAATTGGGACAACGCAGAGCAGAGCATCAGGAACGGTGAGAGGTCTGAAACAACGAAAGCATGTTTGCTATAGGAAAATTAAAAAATAACACCAGTATTATCCTGCCTCTAGGCGTCTTGCATTTGCCTTCCCATAGGCCCATCCCCAACGTAGACCTGCCTAAGCAGCCCATGGTCGCTCCATCCATTTGCCCCTGTAAGGCAGTGGGTTTGCAGGAGGTAAGAGCTGCTTTCACAAGCTGATGTCTTACTCCTACAGTCGGGCGGGGGTATTTAAAATTTCTCTCTGCTTGCATAGATCCTCACTGAAATCCTAACAGGGGCCAACAATTCATTCACACAACACAAAGCACCAAGCCAGTAGCAGCTGGCTGCTGGGAGAGGACAGTGTCCTGCATTGCCATAAATAGCTGGAGTGCACAGGCATTGGCAAGGACTCCAGAGTCCCTTATCATGTTAATCACTTCTAAATCCTGGCTCATCACATTGAAGAACTTGAAACCTAAGGAAATTATTTTCATTGTTAGCCTCCTCCTTCTTAATTCGAAAACTTCCTGCAAGTAATTGAAATTCCTGCTCTGCAAAACCAAAAGGCTTATCTACCGCCTTGTTTAGTCAAATTAAAAGAGATGGGACTTGACTCTAGTTTAGATTTGCTAAATATTTTTCTCTGCCTTCGGAAACATTTATTACATTTTGCATTGCACAAGCTACTTCAACCTCCTGCCGACTGCAAAACACATCGAATTATTTTAATCAGAAACGAGAACCCTGTTGAAAGCAATTGTAACACGGCACGACAGGAAACCTGGTCTCGCAGGCTCCTTCCGAACAAAGATTCAAGCTTTCCTCCTCCCTCTTTGCAACTATCAACCACGCTCTAAAAATAAAGTCAGATATACAAAATTATCCTGCCATCAAAGCCTGAAAATACATCGGTTAAGCATCTGTCAGTGCTTCCATTATGCATCTCCATTTCCCAGGTTCTCTTTCTTCACTTTTCAGATTGCACCAGACTGAAACTTGGCACGCACCCTGAAGACGACACTGTAACAGTTTGCTTAACAGCAGCCTTTTAATATTCCTGGAAGCCAGGCGGCACAAGGAGGCTGTATTTCTTACTCTGTCAGACCTGAGGATGCAAACACCTGCAGCTCCCACGGATTCTGGTTGAAGCCAGAGTTACCTTCAGCACTTCCCAAAAAATCAGGCCATGTGCTCTGCCAGTTTTTTTCCAGCATCAATCCTCCCTTGAAGCGTTAGGGACGCCAAATCTGCTCTTCGCTTGAAGCCAGCAAAGCTCCTCCTGAGTTACAAGGGGCAAGACCGGGGTAAGGTCTGAATGCAACAACATTTCCCCTCTGCAAGGCTTCAGCGCAGCCTGGGCTGCCTTTCGCACCCCCTCCTGCTTCCAGCCTCATACCCGGAGAGGTCAGTCTCTGCTCCTTTGCTCTGCTCCTGCCACCCACGCGCCGATTGCTCTCCTCCCCGCACGACTCCTGGCTCAGCACCGCTGGAAAGTCTTCCCTTATTCCTGATTCTGGAGGAAGCACTGGGTGAAAGGAATGGAAAAGTCCTGCATTTCCCAGAGACTCACCTCCCGCTATCGCCCGAGGGCCGTGAGGACAGCACCGCCGTGTCCCCTGCCACTGCTGGGGCTCAGCTCTTCAAACCCCACGCCAAATATTGAATCACAGCCATCTCCCCCAGCAACACAGCCAACAGTAATCAAAACCCTCCCAAGAGAAGTTGCAGCCCCAGGGAAGAACACTTCATTTATTTGTTTCTTCCTCTTGGAAAACAGAAATATTTAAAAGCTAATCTAGCAAGGGCTAGGCGTGAGCATGCATAATCTCCTTTATTACAGTCCTATTCTGTACAGCCAGCATCGGCAATGTACAGTTGGTACATAAAACCTGTAAGGTTTCTCCTTGTTTGGAAAGAGGTAGATGAGGCAATGCGATCCAAGACAGTTTTGCTTTGCAGACTATTTGCTTTTTAATACTGGGGAAAGTGGGAACATATGCAAGGGGGGATGGGCAGTGGCAGCATTTGTAACGCTTAATTTACTAAAACCACACATTGCACAGATCTCCCGTCTTGCTTCATTCACAGAAATCAGTGTTTCGTTAAACCAGCCGGCCTGGACAGAGACCTATTGCAGGTGTTTCAAATGCACCGCCGGGATGAAGGATCCTTTCCGAGAGATATCCGAGGCCAAAAGCATCGTCCTCATCACAGGCTGGCCTGGGCTTCATTTGCTCCCCTTGTCATTAAAAAATCAGGTTTTTATTGGAGCAGAGCCGGTCACTTCCCGTGTACATGGATCCTACCAGAAACCACAGAAGATGCCTGGATTTTAATGTTATTTCAGAAATTACACCTAACCTTTCTCTCTCAGGATTAAATCCAATGAAATAAGTGAGACTGAAACAGGTACAAAACGAGGACAAGAGCAGGATCGGCTCCCGCATTTGAAAACTATTTAATTTATAGGCTCTTGGTATACAAATTATTAAGAAAGAAAAATACTTATTGCCTCCCAAACGTCCCCACATCCACCCGACTTCCTTGAATCTTTGAATGGATTTACCAGTGCCAGGGGCAATCTCATTTTCTAGAAAACCTGTTTTACTGCCTAATATTCCAACCAAGACTGTGGCTGATCACTTAAATAGGCTTTTACCAGGCAGGGCAGGCTGTACATCTCACTTCCCCCAGACACCCTGCAGCAGGCTCCGTGCGTGGGTGGGGACAGGAGAAATGACAGCGAGCGGAGCAGGAGCGCTTTCTGTCAAATTAAAATTGTGATTAATTCCAAATCAGTGATGTTTGCTGAGATATTTTAAAGTTGTTTAATTCCGATAATTGCAGAGTGCCTGAGCTTCGATGGAGTGAGAGGAGCGTCGCACCCTCAGCGCAGCCGGAGATGGAGGGACGAGCCATTCCGTAAGAGGAGTAAAAGCCTTCTGCCTGCAGTGCTGGAAAGGGAAGAGATGCTCTGGAGGGCCCCTGCCAGCCCCAGCTCAGATCAGAGAGGCTGAAGAAGCTGAAGACCTGATAATCAAAAGCTGTCCTGAACTTTTCACTGTCTAATCGATCATTTGCAATGTGTACTGATGAGAGAGTGATAAAACCTCTGCTTTATCACTGGAGCCCCGAGATACCGCCAGGAACTCCGTAGGAATTGAATACATGGCTTTATTGTAACACACCTCATCTGTACGGACGAGCGCACAGAGGGAGAGGTCGATCCTTCGACACGTCTAGAGCATGTTGGGTCCTTTATTTTAATTTGCCGCCCTCTTAACGCACCCCGAATGCCACGTGCACATACTGCCCCGTCGCCGGTACGCTGGAAAGGAAGAGGTAAGGTGTTTGAGGCCTGATCCTGCAATTCTTACTCAAGAGTCACCCAGATGTAAATAATTTAACCCGTTCGGTTTATGCCGGGAAGACCAAGAAGTGACTGGAATATACAGACTTTCACAGGAAAAAGGAGATACCAAAACCCAACAGCTGGATGCTGAAGCCATAAGGCTACAAGGAACATGTGTCACTCCTGGGTGCCTCCAGGAGGGACATCCATGCCAGGGTTGGTTGTCTTTAATATCATTTATTAACATTCCTGTATATCTAAGCAGCAAGCTTATTTCTGCATAGTGGGAACAATTTTGCTGGGGGACTGACATTCTGGGAGCCAACAGCTTGCAGGCAGCAAGAGCGGGGTTGTTTTGGCTGTTTAGTTTTGCTTGTAGCTCAGTGCTCTGGAAAAATATTTCATTTATTGAAGTTTCACCTTAGATCTCGTCAAGGCTTAGATACGACATCCCGTAAATCATCTCTTATTACTCAGAGAGGAAAGTCATGCTGCACGAAACAAAGAGATGCTGAAAGTTAGCCTCGAAACCGAGAAGAAACTGCCAACTTCTGTTGGCAACCGGGAATTATCCTGCGACACCCAAACAACCCAGAGTGCTAATTGTCTCCTGTCTTTAATGGCATTTTAACAGTTTCGGAACGAGAGTGGGATTTTTATGACACAAACCCTTCTTCAACTGTGTGATCCTACTGTAATGAGCAATTTTCACATGCGCTTTTTTGTGCAAGCGCAGCGTGTATCTAGAAACATGTAATTGGCCAAATCATCTACTTGGGAGAACGGTAACAACTTCGGAGGCGAGATCTAACACACAAACGTTTAGGGACATTTTTTGACCTTTGTTTTGCCCCACTAGATTGGATCTCCTGTGGTCCACAGAGTCAATAAGTGATAAAAGGCAACTGAATCATAGTAGTTGCATGTCATAGGAGTTTGTTTTATTAAAAAATATCATTATGAACTAAGTCCTAAAAAGTTTCATTTCAAAGTGATCTTAAACTATAGGATCAATTAAAAGGAGAAAACTTGGCTTAGAGAGATTGACAAGTCATTTTCTCATGAGAAAGCGGGTTGTTCATCGTGAGGAAGAAGGCAATGACTTGTTTTGGCCTAGGTTATTGCCCACTGCGAGGACAAACTAAATCACAAACCCGAACCAAGAGAAGACAATTTTAGATCAAAACGATGCTGAGAAACAACCCACTTGCTGCAAAGGCTAGGTAAAGGCTGCACTTTGATGAGCTGCATCGTACCTTGGGCTAAAGCTGGTGAGCTATTATGGTGGTGGACACTCTGGATGTAGGCTAAAGAGTGATTATCAAAACCAAACACCACTAACTAGACTTTGAATGTTCCTTCTCTCAGGAAAATCGTGCAAATCCAATATCCCATCTGTTATTTACCCATCACGCTGGCATAAGGAGCAGTGCACTCTGCACGGGTTAATCTCCCCCTTCTCCTGCTTTTCCCCTCCACTCCAAAATCAGGGGTCCATAAAGAGAGGTTCTGAACTGCTCCCATCCCTCGCTTGGCTCCCAGATACCATTGTCTTTATTACAGCAATATAGTCCTGGGCTATACCCTGCAAAATAAAACTCCTGCAGAAGGGAAGGATCACATAAGTCCACACACGCCACACCACTGAGATACCCAACCGTGCCCAAGTTACAACTTCCCAGTGCAAAAAGCTTTGCAGCGGAAACTAAAATCAACATCAAACAGCAGCCCTACATTTTATCTTGTCTCCTGATATCTTCTCCAAAGTTCAAAACTGAGCTCTAGCCCAGAGTGACATGGGGAGTGATCTGATCAGGGCAAGAGAGGGGAAGCCCTGGCAGTGCTCTGTATTGCTGCTCCTTGTCTCCACTACCTCTTTGCTATTAATTAAACTGATAGCTTGTGTTTGCCGAGTTGATACAGAGCAAGGGCAAACGAAGGATTAGGCAAAACATAGGAAGCCTTCAATAGGCGTGTTATTAAAAAGCATCTCTCCCAACCTCCCCCAAACTGCCTCCACATCTCCTTCAGCAGAAGATTTCAACAGGAGAAGGGGAGACCAGGAGGAGGTGAAGATAAAGGGAAAACAGAACTGCTTTCCAGCCTCCTCCTCGGTTGCACACCCAGCCTGTACAGAAATGTTTTGCACACAGGCACTTCATTAACACCTCACTCTTGTCTGGCTTGAGCCACACATGTTCACCTCTACCCACGGGAAAAAGAAAAAGGAGAAATGAGGGGCTTTACTCGTGGGCACCCAAGCCCAGAAGGGCAAGATTATCCCAATGTAAGCTGGCCTCCAGGGCTATGAAGAAGCAGACTTGATCCCTCTTCTTCTAGGGGCTGAACTGGAGGGGTGAGGAAGCAAAAGTAGGATTTTGAGAGCCAACTCTTCCGTTATTGGCTGTTGTGATTGCCTTCGTAACTCTGCCTGGTGAACCTCCGAGGCCATCTTCTGCAGCACAGACAGGACAGTCACTGGGGTCCATGAGGTCCATGAACTACTCCGCAAAGCTACTGTTAAATGTACCAGACATCATACCTGATTGTCCAGAATATCTTATTTTAATGCTAATTTTCTAAGCAGAAATGTGTAAATCCTTCTCCATTTTACTATTTTTAATTATGATCCTCTGCTGGTGGGTTTTTATGTGCTTTTTTGAATCCAGGAGAGCATGTGAATCTCTGTTGGCCTCTGTGGGTTTCTCTCTCCATGCAGCTTGTCTCAATTACCAGTGATGCATTTTCCTCCTCTCCCTTTTACATCGTGCATGTTGCCCAATAAAGGTGAATAACTGCAAGATCTTTTATAGCTTCCTTCCTCACCTGCTTTAAATTCCATCCACACTTTCAACCCAAGGAAAAAAGTTCTTCTTCGTGCTCATGAGTCTCCCGAGTCAAATCTCAAACTAATAAAAATGACTGATCAGAAGGATCAGCTACTCTGGAAGGCAGAGCTCAGCTTTCGGGCCGTTGCTAATGGGCTACAGCCGTCCAGCCTGAGCACCAAGTTGCTGCAAGGCTCTCTTGCCTGCTAAAAGCAGGATGTTGTGAGCAGTTTAGGTCAGGGAAGGATGAAGCAGAGCGGAGCAGTTAGATGCTGTGACTGCTTTCATGTAGATAGGAGGGCACCCAGAACGGTGCTTTACAAGTCATTACGGTGTCACAGCTGCATATTAGAAAATAGGTGCAATTGGCCTGATAGAAAAGTAGGTGTTTAGGGAAAATTGCGCTCACTCAAATTCTCCTAACCTGTGGTGAGGTGGGTTTTTTTATGCAGCAGGATACAGGGGAACCGAGGATGGGAATGCTGACATGAGCTGTGTGCTGCTGTACTGCAGCCACCAGCACTGCAGGGGTTGCTGCTACGGAGCAGAGAACACCCCTGGCATTCAGGCTTGCCGTGAAGCCATGTGATGTTTGAATGACTCCTTCCAAACCACCTCGTTCACTCACAAATTAACCAGAAGACATGTTATACCCTTACACATTAATCACCTTTATTATGGTCATGCCTAGGACACACCGCCAAGATCCAGTTCCTGCTGCACTTTGTATACAAAAGGAGGCGACAGTCCCAGCCAGTCCCAGCCCTGAACGTTTCATAACCTCACAGGTCACGAAGAGCCCAGCAGAAGAAAGGATTAGCAGCGTCTCAGTGGCAAAGACTCAATATACCCACAAGAGACAAAAGCACCCACCGCCACGCTGGGGTTCAAGCTGTGAGCTCCCAAGAACAGCAGGTTCACATCTTGGCAAGGTCACCCACCAACCCTCAAGGCTAAGGATATTTATTAAAATCCCTTTCATTTCCAGAGCCCTTCAGAGGAGGGGTTTAGGGCAGGGGTGCCCAAAGGCCACCAGGTTATGGCCTGCATTCAACCCCTCTTTTTCCCATGAGCTTTTTAGATCCTTTGATAATAAGTGGATGAACTTGTATTTTGCACGGACGGGCAGGTGGGCACACTTGCTGCCATCTCCCCCGGCCCTCAAGGTCCTCAGCTCCAGCATGTCCTTAATTCCAAGCGTGAGTTTCATCCACCGGCTTTGCCGTGATGATTCCCAAAAAGCTCAGCCCAAAGTTCACCAGAGCAAACCTTCTCCTGCCTGGGCACAGCTGATGGACGGAGGAGGATGCCTCTGCTGCTCTCAAAGAGAGCACAGGGCAGGTGAGCGGCTGAATGCTGCTGCCACGAACAGATTTGTCTGGGTAAATAACAATGCAGTGTCAGTGGCTTTATGAAAAATATTAAAGGGGATGAGTCATTCTGAGGATTAGAGCCTGGAACTGAGGAACACAAGAATATCTCTGCCTGGCAATGGCATCCCGCTGTATCTTTTTTTTCAGCTAATTCTATAATCACCCTTAATCAGTGCATTGGAGAATAGGGCAGCCCGTACAGCTTTAGGATCAATTAAAAAAGGATCCAAAGCCTTCAGCATGCCTCAGCCACTTCAAATGGGCTGGATGATACCTGGTTTCAAATCAAACCAACCTCATGCCTGTACCTCAAGATGATTCACATTAATTTGTTATTTCATAGAAGAACTTTAACCCAGGAAGACAAATTAATAGCCAGAACTTAATTAGGAAGCATTTGAAGAAGCAAGGACTACTTTGGCTGCTAGCCATGTTATCCTGCAGCCCAGAATATCCCCAAGGAGCTGCTACTTTCAGCATCAGGGACCCAACCTGGAGACATGATATATATTGTTATTTGTTCACCATTAGCCATCTTTGCTCTTCTCAAGCCTTGCACTTGAGTTTAATGTTTCCAATAAGGAAGCTTTTCAGACTTTTAAACCAGTTCATTCTTCAAGTTATGTGTGTGTTTATTTGCCTGTGCATCCATCCTTCACTGTAAAGCAGACAGTTTGCTTTGTTTAAAAAGTGTAAACCATGATGATATTCAAATGCAATTGGAATAATCAGACTTCCCTTCAGAAGATAACAGTAGCTCCACACAATAACTCTATTCAAAGCACGCACAAGGCTGAGCCTGCTGAAGTCGTCGGGATGAGGAGCAAGAGGGGGTCCCTGTCCCTCTGGCTGATTGCAGCAGTAATTCCCAGCTAGCATGGTAATAACTCAAAAAGACACAGCTTTCTGACGTGCTCCACGGATATACTAAGTCTGAGTAGGACGCCAGTTGGCTGCGACACAAACAGGATTGCACGCAGATCTTGCTGCTCGCAGAGCAGCTGGCGCGAAACACCAAGACCTCGGAGCGAGAGGAGGGTTTCCCTTCGTGGGAGCTAATCCTGCAGCTCTTATCTACAGCGGAGCAGGACGGCTGGTGCCTTCAGAGAGCGATCTCGTGGCTGTGGTGTTAGGAGACGGCAAATACAGTCTTTGTGGAGGAGCAATTTCTCCCCACTGCACTCCTACATGTTTCTGTGTGCACTGGGGAGCCCCGAGGCTGCTGCAAACCTCGGCATCAGGCGATGCTCTGCAGTGCAAATGCCCCGACGCAGCCCCCATGGGTTGTCTCGGCATGGCCGGAGAGGTGCTCAGGACCTCACCTAATGGAGTTTGATGGCATTTTCTCACAAAAATCTATTGTCTGGAAGATGCTGCTTTTGGTCCTGCAGAGCAGCGGGCAGCGTAGGATCAGAAGGAAGGGCAACAGAGACTTTTCATCTTGCCTGCCTATCTTCATCCAGAAAAAAATGCTAATGAAATGTGTGATTTTCTGTGTATTATCCTCACTACGTCCAGAATCCCACTCCTGATTAAACCTAGATGCTTGGCAATTCTCAGCAGATCTCTGAGGATTCAATGCTTATTACCCAAAGAGCCTCAGCTCCTCTAAAATTAGTGTTAAAGGAAGCGCAAGTTTCTTCCTGCGCAACACAACCCGGTAGATGTTACCTCTGTGAGGGCCTTTAAAAACCATTAATGGCTCCCAGGAGAGCACTAATCATTTTCTACGTGTCCTTATCCGCTTAATCCCATTATAAAGATTTGTAGCATGAAAGCCGACCACTCATAATCCCAAGCTCAGATGGAAGGCTGGACTAACAGGGAAATGACACGTGGGAGGAGGAAGAGGTACATTCTGCTTGCAATGCCTGGACGCTTGCTGCGGCCTTTTCAGAAATGACACAAATAAGGGAATAAAACTGAATATCTCCAAAAATAGGGCAAAAAGCAGTTTTAAAGGAGTTACAGAGAAATGTTACCCCGAAAGTTTATACTCGAGGTCACCCCACTTCACATATCGAATAGTAAACCTGGAGCCACCGCTCAGCTCAGAGGGACACAAACGTTCATCCTCAATAGTCTTGTCTTCGTACCCAATAAAACATTTTGACGACTTTTGGGGAATTTCCAAGCCCTGCCTGAGCTTAGCGCGGAGGTGAGGATATCCCTACCCCGCAGATACGGCGAGGACACACCTCCGGCTGCTCGCCCAGTGACACCACCGGAGACCAAACTGGAGACCCCTGGCTCCCAGGGCTCCTCTCTAACTATCAGAATTGAGTTAAAAGGCGCTCTGCTAACAGCTTATTCAATGGAAATCTCATTACTCAGAGCTCTGCCAAGAATTTATTCAAAAGAAAGCCTTGACAAGGATCTTTGCCAGTAGTTCACTGAAAGGGAATCTGTTATGGGGTCAGATACTATTTTGTTCCAGTGGAAACCTGACAAAGATGGATGCCACTAATAATAGGGTCAGTCCTGCATGATGAAATGAGACCTCCTCTAACAGTCTAAAGCTAAGAAACACATTGAAAGCTTCTTACTCTGGGAGAAGCCCTAGCCCGCTGCCCACCTCATGAAATTACTGTTTTCATATGCCAGCAATGCAGTTAAATAAATTTGAGAAAAAAAATCTGAATATATACTTAGAGTCTAAAACAGTTTAGACTCCGAAACAGTCCAGCTTGTGGACCTTCACAATTTTCCGACAGCATCTTTATTCAAACCCCGACGACCCCGCAGAGGAGGTTCAAGGCTCCCAGGGGGCTGCAACCACAACCTGAAACCACCAGGTGAGGTCTGCTTAGCACCGCCTGCGTGCTCAGCCTTAGCACCAGCAGGACAAGTCTTCACGCCACGTACCTGTGCGATGCAGCCAGCGTGTCCAGGAAGGTGCAAACATTAGGACAAGGACTGAGGGAGATTTGTTTTTGAAAAATCTCAATTACCTGAGATTAAGTTTAATAAAAATGTGGGTGACCTGACCAGGCTATCCACCTCTGCAGCAATTTGGAGGAAGTTTTGATTTTGTTCTGTCACTAAAAATATATATGCTGGTTCTGATTTTGATAGTGGGGGAAAAAGTCAAGGCTTAGCTTTGCCAAAGCAAAGCTCCAGCTGGTTTACCTTAAAGAAGCTTTTTCTTAGGGCAGCAAAACTCAAACACTCTGGACCAATTTAAGATTTCGTTTCCCTCAGAGAGAGAGAGATTCAAAGACATGCAGGTTTAGTTTCTAAATAAGACATTGAAAGGCTTGAAAATGCCAAACCTTCTTTCCTCACTTGCTTAAACAGCAACCAGAAGCAGTTGCACAGATAAAGATCTTGGTTTACTGCAAGTACATAAATACCTGCCTTTATCTAGGCACAAGGCTGTAAATACTAAGAGCACAAGGGTGTTTACTGCGGAGCTGTGAGCCGCGTGTCTCAGTGGCACAGTGACACAAGGAGCAGGTAATCGCGGGTGCCGGAGCAGGGACGTCTCAGGCGTCTACCCGGTCCCACCTCCTCTGCCAAAGCTGGGGGACGCCCCCCAGACCAGCCCTGGTGAACCCACTCAGAGACCCTAAGGCATCCATAGGTAGCACATCCCCGTGTCCCACTGCCCTGACAGGCCCCGCATTTTCCCCCAAACCTGGCTTTGGCGTATCCCGCGATGAACAAACCCAGCAATGACTTTCCATACAACACCCCTCTTGCCCTCTGGGAACGGTATTTGCTTCTTCTCCTAGCAGCTGCATTGCATTGCTGAGCCGTGTTTTCATCGTGATCCGTGATGGACCCCAAATGCTTTTAGCACACGCTTCTGCAGAGTTGATTTTGAGAGAAAGATTTTGCTACCCTTTATACTGAATTTCATCTTGTGCAGAGCAGCAATGCAATGAGCCAGGGTCAACCTGAGTCGCAATCCTGCCTTCCAGAGTGCTTGCAACCTGTTCCACCCTCTATCATTCACAAGCTTTGTAACTCTATCATCTGTTATATCGTCCAAACCACTAACAAAAATAAACAGTGAATAGAAGCGGATCCTGGAGAGACCCATCAAAACCCAGGCTGAGCATGAGTAATAATAACCTGCTTGTATTTCTGGTAATAACGTCTCCTGTGAATACAGTGATATCCAGCACACTGCCAAATAGTCCGGGATCAGAGAAACAGGACTTCGTTTTTTGTTTTATTGAAAGAAATGAAGCTTTTCAGCTGCAGGAAAGCTGCAGTCATTTTGCTTAACGTAGCAACTCCAAAATGAAAAATTAGGGCTGGTCGTCAAAAAATGTAAAGATGGTTCCAACATAGCTTGAGATGGAGTACAGGTTGTTTAAATACCAGGGTTGGGTCTAGACCTTCAGTAGGTGTTGCCTGGATTACAGCAATAGTCCCAAAAGCGTACTGCAGCACATTCCCATAGTTTCCAGCTGAAAAGAGATCTCACCTGCTGGCTGAGCAGACCTCAGGAAAATTACCATTAAGGGCTTGATGGAAATTGCTTAGGTAGCCTGACTACAAGGCTACAAGTAATAGATGTGGAGTCTGGGTTTTACAATCTCAAGATGATGCATTATTAGGTAGAACATCAGGCATGACACAGATGCCAGTATTTTCCAAGTTGGGGATCAGAAGGGGACACCGGTTTTAGGTCCAGACCTGGCTTTTTAATGGAGCTGTGCATCATTGCTCTGATGGCAAGGCAGAGAAAAAAATACTCCAGCAACAACAGTGAAGCAATTTTCTTGCTTCAGCTCTGGCAACCGGTTTTGCTATAGGATCTTTCAGGAGCAAGGGGAATTCGGTGTCAAACTGACTTATATTTTCCCATTAGGAACCCCTTGTGCATATCTTTTGTTCTCCCCATTGAGGAGAGCTAAAGACTGCCAGATGATTAAGGGTTGTTATAACAATAATAATTAAAAAGCCCGTCAAGTTAAAACAAAACGTATTCACTGGCCCGGTGATTTTGCCAGCAGCAGCTCCGCAGGCAGTAGGGATTTAGGGGCACATAGATCAGCCTCTTGTTTGCTGTACCCAGCAGCGAAAGCAGAGTGCCTGCAGCAATGTGGGCAGCAGAGGCAGCTTCTGCACCTTGTTTTGCAACGACTCCTCGGTGGCTGGTGCAGCTGAACGGCTGCCGGGCTGTGGGTGCTCTACGAGGCCAAGCAGACCCCTCAGCGCCAAAATCCACGTGCACCGGAGGGTTCAGTCCCAAATGCCATCTTGCTCTGAGCGTGCATGTGATGGGGATAGATAAGCCCATCTTATTCCTGGCTTTTATCTTTGTGGTGGGCTGACCATCTTCACGAGGAGCCAACTGAAAATCGAAGGAGAAGATGGACTCCGTCCTCTGCTGTCTCCCTACCGCCTGCATGAGCTTCATCTCCAGCAGAAACCTGATGTTCACCAAAGATTTGCATAACCCTGTGCCAGTGCAGAAGTGTCAGTGGGTACAGGGACATGCCTGCCAGCCCCAGGACCTGCAGCCACGCAGCACAGCTCTGCCGTAACGCCTCAGACGACATTGTATCGTCGGGCAATAGATCCAGGCGTGATGAGAAGCAGAAGGGTCAATTGCTCCATTGAATCTGCAGCAGGAGTTTGGCCACTAGCTGTGAAGTCTTTAAATAGTTGATTAAAAGTAACTGTGATGCTGCCAAAATTACTGACAGACAAACCGACACTCGTTTCCTCCAAACCCAGTGTCGCGGGCTGCCGGATAGAAACGTGCAAGCGAGCGGCGTGAGCACCGTGCGCTGCCCGCCTCCTGCCTGCACCTCACCCAACTTCATGTAGGCCAAGTTCCTTGCAAAGAATTTTCTATTAGCAGCTCAGCTACACCTGTGACAGCAAGAGAGCCTAAAAATAGGGTTTTTTCTCCCTGGATGGATGGAAATATTCACAGAAGAATAAGAAGATGAACAAATTATTTGAATTGCATAAAGCCAAGACCTATCAGCGCTGCCAGAGAAACTCCTTGAATCCCAAATAACTGCAGAGCATTCTGCTGTTGCACATGACATCAGGACTTTCATACCCCATTCACGAGCTGCTAGCAAAGAGATGACACACTGCATTTGATGTAAAATGACGAAAGCAGGAAAAAAGCGCCGTTTTTAGACTACTTAACATCATAATAGAGCCATACATGCCGAAAACATATTGTGCTGCAAAGAGGGGGAATTAAAAATTCTCATCACGACTCCCTGTGAAATGGCTCTTAGCGATTTCTGACGCTACTGGAAATGGATTAGGAAACACTGTGTGGCCTCTTTGGCCAATGCAATGCCACGTGTTTAGCATGTAGCACACAGCAAGGGGTTAAAAGGGCAGGTACTGCACAAAAGCAGATTAGCTGCAGCAGCACCCAGCAACTGGAAGAACTGTGGCTCTGGCCATGGTTTTTGATCCAGCCGGGATTATCTGTGGCTGTTTCAGATCTGGAAAGCCAGTCTGTGATCCCAGTGGATGGCTCTCCACATCACTCCACTTCAAGGGAAAATAGGAAGGACTCGACGGGTTCTGGGCCAGCTGCTTTCTCTCTCTGTGGCGGGTTGCCTAGCCCAGCACCTCGCTCGGCTGGCACGAGGAAATGCACAATTCTGCTGCTTCAGGTTAAAAAAAGCCCCACCAGTTTTAATAGCTACTAACCTGGACTCTTCTGCAAATTTTAAGAAAGCTCTAGAGAGGTTGCTTGATTACAAGGAAAAGGGCAAAATGCTGAAAGAGAGACTATTAACACAGAGCTAGATAAACAGCTTTGGGCTCCCTTGCTGCTGGGAATGGCTGCCACATGCCATGTTGCGCTTCAAGCTGTGATCAAACACATCCTGGGCAGTAAATCAAGTGCAAATTCTGTTTTGAGGACAAAGCACCAAAATTCAGATACATTCCCGGAATGTATCAGGAAATGGCAGGGGTTTTAAGCACTATTTCTTGAACTCCTGCTGCCCCTTATGGTACATTCAGGTGAGGCGTGAGTCCCTCCAGACTGTCCTCCTAATGCACGGCTCCCAGACAACACCGACCTGCTCTCCCAGGAGTTAATGTGAAGGGAATTACATGCTGGCAGCTACAAGGCTATGTCTTCAAGTAAAATAACAATGCATGGTTTTGTCCTTTACAACAAACTACTTTGAAGTCTTCCAGACTTCAATCTCCCCAACAAGGTCCTTTATATGACCTAGTTACCCCACAGCTCCTTGCTCTTTGTCCTACAACCCCTCTCCTTTCTAGTTTTTCCAAAATACCAAGTCCCTTGGGTAGAAACAGGTGAAACCCAAGAGCTGCAGATGCACCCTGACAAAACACCAAAACAATTTGAATCTTTGTTAGAGTAGATGAACTTTTTATGCCTGTTAAGTTGGTCAGGAAACTTCTGGCGAGGTTGAGCTGCTTCTGCGGTTTGAAGGTCCCCACCAGAACAAGAAGAGTGTCTCAAGGTGACCGTTCCCCTCCACCCAGCAGCACCCAACCTATGTGAAAACAGGAGCTCAGGGAGCTGCAGGTAACAAGAGTTCATCTTCCTTATAAATGAGAATTGGTTGAGCTGCAGTGGGAAGAAAGCACTGAAGCTCTTATGAAAAATCCCAGACATAAACCTAATTCTCTGGCCTTTGCAAAGACCTTCCGGGCTTTGGGTCATCCTTGAGTCACCACTGTGAGTCACAGGGGCCTGTCTGCTCTTTTTCTGAGAAAGTTTTACTGGCTTTGGAGACATTTGCTGTTTTACAAGAGGTGCCGTGCCCAGCTGCTGGCTCGCAGGTGCTCAGCCCCTCGCCAGACCTCGCCAGACCTGCTCCTGCACCCACTCCGAGGCCGGATGACCCAAGCTGGACAATCCACTCCTCATTTTCCCCATTCATAAAAAATAATAAATCCAGTTCTCGTATTTCTAAAGTGATTTTTCTATCCGAGGCAGCCTTAAAAACGCTGTAATTATTGTTACCATCCACATAGTCAGACATGAAACGATTAAATGATTGAAAAGGAAGAGAAAAATAACTCATCCCAGCATTGCATTGATGTGGCAGATTCCCCCAACTCTTGCTAACAGGTCTGATGACAACCCGGCAGCTTTCCTGCTGCTGGCAGATCCGATCCTGGCGGGTGAAATGCTAGAGGAGCACTTACCCAGTCGTAAAAGCCCTGTCTCTCCAATCCTCACTGAATTAAGAGGAATGTGGTTTAAGATGCGTTAGCACCTACTTGTAAACAAAACAGTTAGGCTTTTAACACACGTGTTCAGTTTAAAGCAAGACTTAATGGGAAGTCTAGTATTTACTTTGATCTACTAACGGGAATAAAAATGTCTCGACCTGTGTTGTCTGTGTTGGGATTTTACGTTGATTTATTCCATTGAAAAATAGGCCCATTTTCCTAACACAGATAGAGTAAAATTGCAGAGGGCACCATCTATGCCATGCGCTGTCTCAGCCTTTGGAGAAGGACTGCAGAAGTTCACATGTCTTATTCACTAGTAGGAGGAGACATTTTGCTTTATGAATACAAATTCATGGCTGGATGGAGACCCGCCTGTAAATGCAGCCTGCTAAATAAGTGCACTTCAGGTATTTCATAACCATAAACCTGCCAGGTTTTTCTTTTTCTGTGGCTGATCAACCGTATCCGTCCGTATCCATTTCTGTGCCTGTGTCTGAAATATCCACTTGTCACTGATGTACGTTAGCTAACGCACAATGGTGCGTACCCACGGGCCACTGTCCTGATCATTAGCTCGCGTAAAGCGAACCAAGCGCCACTGTCGTTACTCAAGGTGTGCAGTTGGCTCCCGATGGGCGATGCACAGCAAGAGCTTTAAGCTGAAGTTACTGGGGGAGAACAACTGAGGCCATGGGAGGTAGAAAACCATGCAAGGGAAATAGTTGCATGTCCTGGAGTTATAGTAATAAAGAGATGTATCAATAACAATAAATAAATATATAATGGTGCAGGGTGCATGAACAGGGAGGTGCAGAAATAATCGAGAGGGGGAAGAAATCCCTAACCCAGTGCGCAGGGCGAAGGGAACGTGCGTGCGTGGGGCGGAGGTGAGCAGCATGGGAAAGGAAATGGAAGTTACCCTAAGGGTGAAGGCAAATACAAATATCTTTTTTTTTCTTTCTTTTTTTTTCCAAGTGTGGAGTATAAAAAGGGATTGTTGAAAGTGAGTCAAGAGGCCTCTGGAAATATGGAGGGATCAGATTGCTGACAGAGGAAATAGATGTTGCTGAAATATTAAGAATGTGTTGCCTTGGTATTTGCTGAGAAAGATGGGCAAGAGGGAGGCTGCAATTGTGACCCTGCAGGGGAGGGAGGGAGAAATAAATTCCACCACATGAAATAAAATGCAAAGTACAATTTAGCATAGAAAATCTCTTAATGAAGCCATTGCCCTGGCTGCAGCAGCCATAACAGTGAGTTGTACTAAACAGCAAATTACTATTAAATAAGAATTGTTTATTCCAGAGTTGTTATTAAGTAAGACGAGGCAAAATGAGGGAGTCACATTCTTAGGGTGCAAATCAGGTGCGGAGCATTGCAGGGGAAGCAGAGGGGCGGCTGCAGCTCCCCCAGCACCCGTGGCAGCCCTGGACCCCGAGCCTCGGCCAG
This sequence comes from Phalacrocorax aristotelis, assembly GCF_949628215.1. Classification (NCBI taxonomy): domain Eukaryota; kingdom Metazoa; phylum Chordata; class Aves; order Suliformes; family Phalacrocoracidae; genus Phalacrocorax; species Phalacrocorax aristotelis. The sequence continues at coordinate 2,844,955 of NC_134294.1, forward strand.
CTGGCCGGAGCCACCGGAGCATCCCACCGTTCTCCAGCAAAGTACCATTGAAAGAGGTTCAGAGAAAGACATCCAAAGCAGAGAGAGTTATCTGAAGCAAGCAGAAATCTCTGCAGCTTTGGAGATTGCACCTGTCACTAGAAATAATTGGAGCTGAGACTTGCTTCCATTTCTTTTTCAATTTTTTTCTTTCTTTTTTTTTCTTTTTTTTTTTTGCCTAACAGCTGTTTCTGTAGGTGATGCTGGCAGTATATGTCTGCAAATTCCTGCAGGCTACTGATGTGCTCTTCCTGCTTGGCCCAGCGCTCCGCAGAGCAGCAACAAATGTGATCAGCACATTTTTTTTCCAAAGGTGAAAGATTCATTTCAAGGGCTCTCAGATCTTGGGAATATTTACACTGCTCAGAACAAATCTTGCCTGTGTTGACATACTGAGCATATTCGCTTTATTTATGATTATTCTTTTATAAAAATCAAAATAGTTCGATTTTACCCAGGCAAACTGAGAAAAGTGCTGGTGTCACAGGAAAAGCATAGATGAGGGGGTGGGAAAAGGATGGATGGGGACAGAAAAAGGAAATGAAGATTAGAAATAAAACGGAAAAGAAAAAGCCCTTGTCTAAAGCTCAGGAAATGAGCTGGCTTCTCAGAAATATTAGTACAAGAAAAGAGCTAGGACAGATATGGATGACGAAGGAAATCACAAAACCTATCGATGAAAATAAGAAGGTTTCTGACATCTGAGGCATCATGAAACATGAAGAGTAACAAAGGGAACACGAATCAAGCCAAAAGGGTAGAGAAAACAGACTGGAGTTCACATGGAGAATGTGATTTTCTATTATCTGAATATAAAATATTAAAGCAGCAGCAGTGGCTGAGCACCAGGCTGTACATTCACCCCTCCCTCCCCAGGCGCCACCGTGGTTGATGTGCTGCATCCCGATACCGCGAGGTGGGAAGAAAGGTACAAAAACTGCGATAATTTAGGAAAAAGGGATTTGCCCACTTCTAGAAGAAGGGCTGCTCGGCAAAGCAAAATAACCACGCGCACCTGTGCAGTAAGCTTGGGTAACTAGGGAGAAAAATGCCCTCCTGTGATTTATCTGCCAGTTCATTGGGTGAAATTTTTGGTTTTTTTTTTTCAATCCTGAGTGCCCAGCACCAACGTTTTTGGTGCTGGCACGGGTTATTTTCCATGCTGTAAAAGCTGCTCCTCCCAGTTCTCTGTTCTGGTGTCACCGCTTCGTTAAGGGAGCCAGAGGAGCAAGCCGAGATGTGGGTTTGAACGTCCTTGTGCAAAATCATGCTGTCCTACAAAGCGGGTTTTCCACGTTAGATGTTATTCTCAAAGCCAGCACTTTGTCACTGCAGAAATGTTCGCCCAAATACCCCTGCTCCACTTATCCTTCTCTCCCTTTGCATTTAGCTTGGCACTTTGCTCACTTTGGCACTCGTGAAGCGAGCTGAGAGGTGCAAAGAAACATCGCTCCTGAAAATTGGCTGTTGAGTTCAAATGCAATTCCACAACTCCTGGTGCTCGTTACAGACTTACAGGGTTACAAGAGAAAGCACCAGAAAACACATTCCCTGAGGTGGTGTTTGCTCTGCTATGATGGCCCAAATACCTGAGCATGGAGCTCGATCCAGTTGGCGGCCGGTCACAAGTGGGGTTCCCCAGGGCTCAGTGTTGGGGCCGGTCCTGTTCAATCTCTTCGTTGATGATCTGGACGAGGGGATCGAGGGCACCCTCAGTGAGTTTGCAGGTGACACCAAGCTGGGCGGGAGTGTTGATCTGCTCGAGGGCAGGAAGGCTCTGCAGAGGAACTGCACAGGCTGCATCGATGGGCCGAGGCCAAGTATATGAGGTTTAACAAGGCCCAGGGCCGGGTCCTGCCCTTGGGTCACACCAACCCCAGGCAATGCCCCAGGCCTGGGGCAGAGGGGCTGGGAAGTGCCCGGCGGAGAAGGCCCTGGGGTGCTGGCTGACAGCCGGCTGGGCATGAGCCAGCAGTGCCCAGGTGGCCAAGGAGGCCACCAGCCCCTGGGCTTGTGTCAGCACTGGTGTGGCCAGCAGGAGCCGGGCAGGGATGGGGCCCCTGTGCTCGGCCCTGGGGAGGCCCCACCTCGAGTGCTGGGCTCAGGTTTGGGCCCCTCGGGACAAGAAGGCCCTTGAGGGGCTGGAGCGTGTCCAGAGAAGGGCAGCAGGGCTGGGGCAGGGTCTGGAGCACAAGTGTGCTGGGGGGCGGCTGAGGGGGCTGGGGGTGTTTAGCCTGGAGAAGAGGGGGCTGAGGGGAGCCCTTCTTGCTCTCTGCAGCTGCCTGAGAGGGGCTGGAGTGAGGGGGGGGCTGGTCTCTGCTCCCAAGTCACCAGTGACAGGGCGAGAGGGAACGGCCTCAAGCTGCGCCAGGGGAGGTTTAGGTTGGATGTGAGGGAAAATGCCTTCCCTGCCAGAGCGGTCAGGCCCTGGCACAGGCTGCCCAGAGAGGGGGGGGAGTCACCGTCCCTGGGGGTGCTCAGAAACTGTGCAGACGTGGCACTTGGGGCCATGGTTTAGGAGGCCTGGGGGTGTTGGGTTGGGGGTTGGACTTGATGATCCCAGAGGTCTTTTCCAACCTTAATGATTGTATGATTCTATTCCATTCTAAGAAGGAGCGGTGGGGATCACTCCCCGGACCCCCCATACAAAGCAGTAGGAATTTCTCCTGGAGGACCTGGTGCTTGAGCCACACCCACGTTGAGCATTAAAAATGCTCTTTTTCCCCAGGGAGGGTTTGCTCACGAGGACCCCACAGACTTGCAATGGCAGGAGGCAACGGGCATGGCTTTGGGTGGGCGTACACGGAGGAGACATGGAGAATACCTGTGAGGGGTCTTTGCACGGGTTCAGCTGCAATGAGCTGAGCTGGGAGCACAGCCGGCTCTCCGGCAACAGCACAAAACCAGGGTGACACCAGCACCATGGCTAATGAAGTGACAGACATGGGGGAATAACACAACTCCTTCCTTGGAAAATGAAAGCACCATTTTTTAGCAGTAAAAGCTATTTGCAAATAACACGGCAAACACAACTGAGCTGCTCAAAGGGATGAAACACCTGTTTTGAAACACATGCCAAAGACACTATAATTTCCACTGGTTTTATCAGAGGGTCAGAAGTTCACATTTTATCTGCAGTAAAGCAGTTTGTTCCAGAGACACCAGAGCTTCCCCGGCGGTGACACCAGTCCCACAGGCTGGATAGAAATAGCTGGATAGGACACCCCATAAACACATATAGATTGGTTTAGATGCTTCATAAATCATACTCTTTATCCCTTGGGCATCCTCCCAACTTCCATTATCACATTCTTATTCTAATAGGCACAATCTCCATACAGCAAATCCCCCATTTTCCACAGCTTTCAATCACAACTAAAGAGTAAAGATGAAAAATCTGCATTTCAAATCATTGTTTGTTGTTATGACAACATAGCATGAATTTGGTCCTCGCGGTCTCGGGCTTCGGAGCATTCCCGAAGCTTTTATGAAGAGAGCACGATTGTAAGACACACATGCCACAAAGCCGAAGAGGTTAGCGTCATGTGATGTAAAATATAGGGAGAAGCCACCTGGAATACAATTCCGGAGAAAATTATCTCAGCAGCTAAGCAGAAACTTCTCCTCCTCGCAAACTTCCCCATAATACGTCAAATTACACCCTGGTACAAAACGACCCAAGAAGGGTTTATTGAAAATACAAAAGGCAGCGGTGGCCTTTCTTCCCACCGGAGGAGGTTTTGGTCTTTGGGATTATTCAGTAGGTGTACGAGCCTCATCTTCTGCACCATAAAAATGTGGATATATATGAAAAAAGAAAAAAATAAAGTAAGTGTACAACCGGGACCTTTGGGTCCAGTAAACTGCAACACAGGAAAGCACGTCAGCAGCAGCTTTGCAGCCTTTAGCACCAAAGTCGATCGTTATGAGTGCAGAGCACAGGCCAGAGATTTCACCTGATGATTTCTGAGAATCCAGCTCAATTTATTACTAAACACCCCATCAACTATTTAAGTAAAGTCTAGAATTAAAGATTTTCCTCAGTGTCAATAAAACACACTAATGGCTCTCTCTCAAAGCGCCATCTCCCACCCCAGCCATGGTGACCGTAACCGTCCCGCACTGCCACGCTACCTCCAGCCAACAGTTTCCCCTGGATAAAATAGGGATATTATTGGGATATTTTGAACAGACACATTTTGACATGTTATTAATATTTTTTTAAATTTTATACGTTACTTAGAATGTTAAAGCCGCTCAGAAATCCCAGTTACCCGCGTTAACTCCAGCCCTTTGGCAGGTGAACGCGGTGCTAAGCTGCCTGCCTGGCACGCAGCAAACAGCACAGCCTCGCAACCTGCTGCCGGAAAAACCACGGGGAAATGCACACATCCAAGTAGCCACAGCTTTTATTTCATAAAAACAAAATAGCAAACCCACTTCTAATACATGGAATTCAGAAAACAGGTTTTAGCCCTATGCTGACCACGGACCGAGAAGGCAGAAACCTACGTACGGCGCTAGTTTTACACACCTACGTGTGTTCACGCATGCTGGGGGGTGTGCGAAGGCACAAGGAGACGTCTCCTGTCACCCGTGTGCGCACAGAGACGCCCAGGGAGAGGGGAGGGAGGTTACACAGAGCCACGAAGAGGAGCCTGTCCGAGGCTGACGGCGGGTCGGTGGGAGGAGGCAGCGGCTGCCTCTCCCAGACACTGTTTTGTAGATGGGATGACACACAGAGCGGAGTCCTGCACGGGCGACGATCATGTCTTACTCTGCCGATTTCATGTTAAAGCACTTTACAACAATGTTGAGACTGAGAAGCAGTCCCTACCGCGATTAATAATTAACTTAAAATACTCACATAAGTGAAAGCAGATACACGGCAAATTAAGACACTTAGAGAGACTTTTGGGACACCCTTTATGTTATTACAGGGAATGAATCTTAAAGGCGCCTTTTCTTACCTTTTAGTAACAAAATATTTAATCTCTGTTATTACATGTGTGTCCCTTAAAGATAGAGAAGAAAGGATCAAAGTTCTTTTTAGAAAGCACCACTTTTAATCAAAAGCCACTAAAAAGTATCTGAAAGGCAGATGCCTTGTAGAAAGCACCTTCAGCTTCCCTGCCTGGGTGAGATTAGAAAACTAATCTGGTCTTCTAGGATTTTAAGGATCTGGAGAAGTGAAAAGGCCACGAGGCTGGCACGAAATACATGGCTTGGTGGAGATTTGCAGAAGGGCGTCACGGGGATGGAGGCACCAGCAGTATCTGGAAGCAAACGCCGCAGCCCCTGCATGGACCCACAGAGACCGACCAGCGCCCTCGGGTGAAGCTGGGACTGGTCGCACAGGGAAATGCCGCGGCGATAGGGTACAATTGTGGATGAATGCGTCTTTGCAACTAAGGAAGATAAATAAGGAAGGAATTGCTAATCTTTCTCCTCCTAGCTAATATGGGAAATATTTTGAACTGTTCAGAGCCAGCCTGGCTCTGCAGGTTTCCATCGCCTGCTCTTGCTGCAGTGGCTCGCAGCAGAGGTGAGACGAGCTCGGTTATTTTTCATCACATTCCTCTTAAATGCAGAGCACTGGTCTGCCTCCAACCCATGCAACTGTCACCGCAGACAAACAAGGATAAAGGCAAACCCTTTGCCTAGAAATACAAACACTTACATTCTGGTCCCTTTTTTCAAAGCCTTTTTTAAAATTATTATTTTATTAAGAAAGACAGATCACCCAGACTTCCAGGAGAGGTGCCTCAGCAAGAGGGAGGTCTGAGGTGCACCAGCCATGTGCCAGCCCTGCCATTAAACGCTGTGAAACCACAACCAGACCCAAACCAACTGCATGTGCCGCAGTACAGAGGATTATTGCAACAGCCTGCTTTGCTGGAGGGGCAGGAGCATCTCTGACCTTTCCCAGGAGCACCTCCTCACACTGTGTACCAAAGGGATCGGCCAAAGCCAGGTTGCTGCTGGTGAACCTCGTTGGACTCAGCTTGGGGCAGCGATATAATCCCTGTGTTTCCAGAAACACCAGCAGAAGTGCAAGGACCATCAGGTTTTGGGAAGTGAGCACTGCCCGGTCTGGATGCTGTAGCACCTTGCCCTTTGTGTGGGTTCCTGGGTTCCCACACGCCAGGTGGAAAGAGGACATGACGCACGGACATGTGCTTTGGCTGCCATCCCCAGGGCCTCCTCCCCGTCCCTGCACGGCACAAACCTCCCCCTGGTTAAAGGCCGTTTCAGGTGTTAGCATGGGAGAGGGGGGACCACGGTGCCTCCCGGCGCCCGGCTGCGCAGGGGGAGCGAGCAGCCGCGGCCGCCCGCGCTGCCGGCCTCTCTGCCATTCGCACGGCTCTCGCCAGCCACTCGCCAGCAAGATGCTCCACTGCAGGAGTGGCAAGGGAGCTCGCCTTAAACCTTTCGAGCAGCTCTGCGTGTTCTGTGGATTCTTATTTCAGAAGCACTTGCTAAGTTTTGCTTCTGTGTGGCCGTGCACAGGCACAAATTCAGGGCTGGGAGAGGAGAGAGGTACCGATGGGTCTGTTAGCCTGGCAGGGAGTCAGATCAGCATCAAAGGACCTCTTTTTTGGGGGAATAAGCAGGGATTATCTGCTAGGACTAACAGAGACTATTTCAAGCTACCAACTCCCTGAGGGTGGAAAGACAGCGACACCCGAGGCTGGCCACCATCTCCTCCTGCACTGGCGCAGCTCTCGGAGGGGCTGCTGCTAATGCCACGGGCTTCATCCTTACGGGTGCCAATGTCCCTCAAATGCAACCGAAAGTCAGTAGATGAGGGAGGATGACCCGCACCTGACAAGGTGAAGCTGAAGGACTATGTTACAGGTGAAAGGGCTAGTGAGGAGCAAAGCGGGATCTCGGAACAAACGTGACAACAGGGGCTTTTCAGGAGGAGGAGGAGGAGGAGAGATCTGTGAGTCCTGGGCTGGTGAGGAAGGCATTCCAAAGGAAGAGTCCTGCAGTCATCCCTGGGGTAATGAGGGACTGAGCTGCTGCAAAGGTAAGAATCGGCATCTAACTGAAGTAAAACCAGTGACAAAGTCCATAATGGTTTTACTGCACTGAAGAAAGAAATTGTTTAAGCTAAACTATTGCCATCTGTCTTTAGCTGAATGCGTAGCCACACATCGATGCCAATTTATAAATAGATTGAGAGCCTTATTAAAGGTCAGTAAAATTGTCCTGACTCCTTCTCTCTCCTCTCATTGACATGAATAGCTGCCATTCATTCTGGGGAGAGAATTTTGCTTGTACTGAATAAAAAAAATCGCAGCACACGATCTGCACTTTTTATTATGTGTTTGCGGCATTAGTGCAGTTATTCAGCTACAGATGCTTTTTTCGGCCCAAGCCTAGACTGCGACTTTACTCAGCTCATGGAGTGAATAAAAGCCACCAAAAGCACCATGAAGGGTCATGCAGGGAAAAGCTCTTCCCTTGTTTTTTATTTCATACTCCCTGCACACGAGGAACCCGTGGCAGTCCCATGAGTCAAGCTTTGCTACATCTGAAGAGCTGGACCGCTTGCCGCCTCGTGACCCTTTGGTGAGGACCACAGCAGCGACAACCTGTTAACCACCTAGTTGCCACAAAACAACCCCAATTGCTTTGGCATCTGCAACACACCGTGATTGCTGGAAACTGTACAAAGCGGCAACTCAGGCTCCCGCAGCAAACGTTACCTCCCTAGGCCATCCCAGCAAAGCTGTGCTTGCATTACCGGTGCGTCCGGGCAAGAGGAAAAGTAAAGAAATATTTTGCTTTTTAATACGGCCATGAATACGGCCATTTTCCAAAAACTGCTTAAAAAATCCTTTGCACTTAAGCTTCTTGTAGACCAGCAGGCTACTAAGGCCCCATCTTGCATTACAGCCACTGTCCTACGAGGGAAGCATTAACTGGCTGTAGGCAGGAGGTACAACATACTGAGCGTCCGCGTGCTCAGCTGGCTGCTCAAGATTATCGCTCCATAAGATGCATAAAATGTCAAGCAACAGCAGCCTTATAAGATTTTGCAAACATCCATCTAATATATTTCATATGAGAGTTCATCAAAAGCACAATAAGGAACTCCAATTTCACAAAAGCTAGATGTATATATATTTAGAGTATGTATATTTAGAAGAAAGCACTCACAATGATATTTCAATCAGTCTAGCAATAGGATTATCTCAGAAACAGCCACATGCTGGGTTTTCATTAGCATGTAGCATGAGAAAGATTTCATCACCCTAATAATTTTTCAAGCTTCCCTAATATTCATGATTGCCCATTAGTTCCACTGCCTCAAAGTGACCCCTTATGGTTTTTGTTATTAACCAAAAAGACAGAAAACAAAATGAGATGCAACCTGGCAAATACAAACTAATGACATCTGGGGGAAAATAATTGGAAACAGAGAATCAAGGGGGAAAAGATGCCTTGGAGCCACAGTAAATGTGACTTAATTTAAATGGTGGACAATAAATAAGATATGAGTTTGCAGCATGAGGTGTGTGCGTAAACTGCCAGTAGGTTTTCAAGCTGCATAATAACAGGATCCCATTGCAAATCAGGGAGGATATCGCCCTGTTCTTAAATGACCCTGGAATAATCTCACCTTCACCTCGCGGTGGAGAAAAAGAGCCCAAACGACCTGTTACTGGAACACTCAATTACAACAAAGGTTAAAAAGGATTCCTAATACGCGCAGCATAGCGAGATGACGTACGGTGCAGAACGTGCTGAAAACATGCCAGTGCCGAAGACGTGGAGGAAATGAAGAGTTTGAGAAGGACAGAGCTAGAAACAAAGGGATGAAAGAAAATAAAGCAAAATTCAGGCTGGGGACAGGGAAATACACCCCCAAAGTGACACACACGCCTATTATATATATGTGTATATACTTCTATACTTATAACCATAAATATATGTATGTATATTTTAGGTTGAAGAAGAACAATCTAAGGAAAGGAGTGAAAATCCCCTGGGTTTGACTTCTGCAGATCCCTGGTGCTCACTATGACTTCCATAGAGGGGTGGTACAAAGGGATCCTTTCTGGATTGTCAGGGAGATGCTTTGATTTTCTTTTTCATTATCTTTTGCTACGAATGTGTCATAGGGGCATCCCCAGGCTAAGCCCCTGGATCTCCACCCCATGACGTTAACACCTCAAAAACGAAGTTCCTCAGCAGGAACAGAGCTTAGGACCTGAGATGACGAACACCCGTGTACGCTACTTTTTAGTAGATTTCCAGCTTTTGCTGGTGGCTTAGAGGGAAAATATCACCCAATGACAAACTGATCTAGATCTTATCCTTTTCTTCTCGCAGGAAAATGTCAGCATCAAAAAACAGTGATGTAGGAGACACTGAACAATGTGCTGGGTTTATTTTAAATCGGGGGAGTGTACAGGGGAAGGAACCTGTCTCGGGGAGGCCAGAGGAATCCCATAGCTGCCCCTGCACTCCCTGAGCCTCGAAGCATCTTCTGGAGAACAGCAATGACTCCGACGACCAAAATCAGACATAAGCCTGCCTCTACTAAAGCGCTAGAAGAGTTTTTATTACTTAGGTAAAACTAGAATTAGACCACGGTCAAATAAAGACATGAAGAGGGAAGTTCAGAGATGCCAAATTCTTTCCTTATTATGTTTCCTTATATACGCTATGCTAATGTAAACTGTTTAGAGCTCTGGAAACTCTGTGTGTACTAGCTACACCTCATTTTCCACTGAATTACAGCCAACTTTTTCCAGTCTATTTTATATGAGTTTCTTGCAGATCATAAGGAAATGTCAGGAAACTCGGTCAGAGTAGATATTTCATGGGCTTCCATTTTACAGATGAGTAAATAAGGGAGAGGGGAAGATAAAGGCAAAAAAAAGCCAAAAAATCTCCCCATCTCAAGGCCACTGTTCCACCTTTGGTGTATAACAAAATTTCAGCTAAAAACACAAATCACCAAAAATTAACAATTTTTGGTGTACAAAAGCAAGATAATAGATTTTTTCTGACGTACACATCTGCTCTTTAGAGCTGTCTCCCAGACCACAACAGCTGCTCGCTTTTTAAGAAACAAAACACTTCACATAACATTTACCAGAGGAAGCAGCAACAGAATGCGCATAAACAAACTTGGCTTAGAAATGTTTTGCCAATAAAATGTATTTAGTAAATTTTAACGCATCCCCTTAAGCAACCAAGCAAATATAGGCGGCTTGAATCTGGTGGTGTAGGCAAGGACAACGTAGCCTGACCTGGGGAAAAATGGAATATTCTATTATAAATTTTGCCTACTTTTGTGTTTTCAGTTGGATGGTGAATAGGTTACTTTGGTACGTCTCATATTAGTTTTAGAGTTAGGAAATCCGGGGGCTCTTTTTGCATGACCTTTTTGTTACAGCTGAGCACTGAAAAACTCATCTGATTTCATTAAACCGCCCGTTTCATACCGTTGTGCCCACGTTAGCTTCTGGTCGTGAGGGTTAAACAGGTCCTGGTGCCAACATTCATAATGATGTTTAGATGAGCTTTAAACATTTAAAATATTTCTAGAGGTGGTTTTGCAGTAGTTAATCGGTCCGTGACGGACTTCAAAAACATGTTTTTTCTAACCTTGATTTCACAGGACGCGACCTGACCACGAGACTTTCCGCCCCTGGTGCCAACCTTGCCGCTTGCCTTGTGTGGTTTTATGATTTTTATTTTTTTTTTCCTCAACCAGAGTATTTGGTCCTGAGTGGAAGGACTGAACTTGTCAGGTGGGTTTTAGGAAATAAATTTTGAAGAGGAAAGAAGTGCTGAAACACCCCTGTATCCTCTCCCCTCCCTGGAGCCTGCTGCGTTGCCTTGGGGCACATGCTCCTCCTCTGCTCTTCTCTCTCTGAATTTTCCATAGCCCTCCAGCCTCCTCCTTCTTATTTCTTCTCTTTGCCCGCTTTGATACTAAGAGACTGTGGAAAAGTCCTTGCTGGAAAAAAGAAAATGGGGACACACGGACCCCTCCAAAGCCGGTCGGATTTGTACATTGGGATTACGCAGCCCTCGGCTTTTATCGGAGCCCCTCACAGCGGGGATGCACCCCAGCAGGAGTCTTCTCTCTGTGGCCCTTTAAATGACCCCAAAATTTAAACAGTAATTTATGAGAAAAATGAAAATATAATTTACTAAGCACAGTATCTGAAATAGAGAAAAGAGGCTCCAAAAGAGATGCTGCTGGGGAAAAATAAGCCCCTGGGACCCTGAATTTATTTTTTAAAAGTATTCATTAGAACCATTGCCACAAGATTTTAAGTGCACAAAGGCAGCAGGATTAAGAAAAAGGGATCTGAATGTCATGCAGAGAATGAAAACATCCAGGAATGAAGTAGATAAACAAGTAATTTATAACCTTTCATGGTTCAGGGACTAAGCATGACATTAACTGCTTGTAGGTAGGAAGACACTTCCTATTAAGCAAATTATTCCTGCGACCCCTTCATATGTCCCAGTCGTCCTGCCTCTGACCCGTACTTATTTGCACTTCCCGACCAGACCAGCGCTTTCCTCAGAGAAAATTGTCGAGGGAAGCCGTTCCTCACACAAACACATCTGAATCTCGCAGGCGGAGCATGAGCCCAGCTACACCAGAGGCATCAAAAGTAGATTAAAAGCTTCAGGGGGGAAAAAAAACCCCAAACCTTCCGTGCCAGCACCATTAGTGATGAAAATAAATAAAGGACAAGAAATAAATAGCTATGTAAAGTTAGAGATAACTGTTTCTGAATTAAACACTTTCTGGAGTTCTCGCTGTGCCACAAGTTAGACCTCACAGCAGCGGGCGAGCGGCAAACGGCAGAAACGGGCATGGAGATGGCTTTCTTCTGGAGGGGATCAAAGCCACGGCAGCACTGCAAGCACAACCGTGGACCCCCGCACAAAGCCTTCAGTAGTAAGAAATCTGTTGCTTTTAATGACTTATAATCACTGCTTTTTGAACACACAATTACAAAAGGAGCAAAACAGATCCCTGGCACCTGCCATTTACCATTCCTGGCATCTACTGAGGACCACATAAAACCTGCCCAGGGACCAAGGCAATCAAGCACATGCAGCGTTTGTAGCTCACCACGATCATCTTCTGACCAGGTAAGTGAAACGCCTATCGTCGCACAGCTGAGCGAGGCTGCAGATGAAGACAGCTGGTGCGACACCAAACATATCAGAGTGTCTTATGAGATGTAACCTCCCTGCTGCTGAAATCCACTCTGGGGTTAAGTAGCACGTCTCTGATTTGCTATGGCCGCAGATCTGCAACCCGGAATCGAATCAGCGGAGCTGGACCACCATGCACGAGCTAACAGAAGATACCCAGCCCTGCTTGCCCGCACGTGTGTCCATCACCGCACGGACACGCGTGGACACGGCGTGCAGAGGTGGTGCAAAGCCCTGAAGTCAGTGAGCGTCCTGCCACCCCCCCAGCGCACTCCGCGCGAGTTAGGGGCAACCGGCGCTTGGCAGCTCGCTAATTAAAGCTGGGCCAGCATACCCTCTTCTCTACCACGGCCCCTTAGATTTGTGCCCCGATGAGGTTTGGAAAACAGTTTTTCAGTCTAAGGGGATGAAGGGGAGGAAGGAGGAGACAAATGCATAATTCTTCTCAAAACATTTCTTCACCTACTATTTTAAAAGTGCAAAGAGTCCAGCAGAAACTTTGGTTTTCAAAAGCAGCTTTGGAGAACTGCCCAAGCAATGAAGCCAGTTAATTTTCTGCATTATGTTTTTGCATTTGCATAATGAGCTCCCAGTCCCTACAGCCTTGAAGCTACAGTCTTCAACTTAGAAGGATTTTTCTGCCGCAAAGCATCCCGCGAAGCATCCCGCGAAGCCCGGGGGAGGCCTCATCCACCATGCAGAAGCACAGAGGAACCCGGGGGTAGGTGCCCGCGTTGCTGCAGGATGCTGTGGCATCCAGGTCTCATCCTGACACATTTCTCCAACGTTGACATCTCTTTGAACATAAACTTTCCCTCACCGCCCTCTGAGCAGGCTGAGAAATTTTCTAGACGAGCTGTGATCTCCGGGGCTAACCTTGCCGGGGTTTGCTGGTGATGAGCTAGCACGGAGTCCTGTGGCCAACCTCCTGCCTTTTAAAACATGTCAATTTATCTTCTCAAAGGCTTCAAGATCTGCAGGTGAACTACACGACTGGTATCTCTGAGGGGCACTAAGCACATACTTCTTATCCTCGTTACACCAGAAAATTCTCATTTGCCTCCCAAATAGTTTAGATTATTTCTAAGCACGTGCCCTTCTGCTGTGTTATATTCCCTTACTAAATTTTTGTTTGTAAATGAAACAGAATTTAGATAGTAATTAAATACGAGGTGATAAAATCCAGTCCACATGGAAAGCTGCACTAGAAAAATACTGAGGTTGAGAAGTTTGTAATTAAAAAGGGGATAAGAATACCCTACCACACACTCACACATACCTCTATTTCTACTACAGCTCCTGGATACTGGCCTCTGCTTTGATTAAATCACAGTGCGTCACCCCAGTGGCCGGGTGTGCTGGGTTAGGAGGTGCCACAGGGACAAATTCTCCCATTGCAGCAAAATGCACTTTCAGAGCCGCACGTGATGCAGGCAGCAATTCAAAGGCAGAGCTCAGCCCGTCCTAATGGAAACCTTGCACCACTCCTGTTCATTCATGCAGTTTGCGGGGTTCAGCCTCAGGCAGCTGAAGCTTGCCTAGCTATACCTGCTTTAACGGGAAATTAAAATTTCCCCTTTATTTCTACTACTGTGATGTCTGCAATGTTATGCTGAGGAGCAGCTGCACACCAGTGACCTGTGCAACTGCAATAGCAACAAAGAGGGTTTTTTTCACCCATTCTATCCCTTCCAGGCTTGTACAGGACGTTTTCCCTCCTGCCATCTGGGTGTCCCCGTGTCGGACAGCATGGCTACCACATACAGTACATTTTCCAAGAAGAGTTGTGATACAAGATGTTATATTCACTATTATCTGCGAGAAAGCAGGCGAATACAATGCAGGAGAAAGGGCAATTCCACAGCGCATCCACAGCTGGCAAAAGTCATCCTAAAGCAGGCTGGAATTACAGAATGGTTTAGTAATGTAAGAATTATTAAGTCGGGGGCAGGGGGGGAACAAAAAACCCCCACAAACTGCTCTTTTGTCCTCATATTTCTTTCCTTGGCTTACAGGCCTGAGATAACAATGACTGTTCCTCCCTGGGTGTGTGAAAGTTAGGATCTGGGGAGCCTGGGGAATGCCGGGGTGGAGAGAGAGGGAAGAAGAAATATTCCAAGCTATTCACTCTGGTGCTGAAAAGCCCAAAGCTGGCGCTTCTCCGAGGAGCAGCCCTGCCTGCAGCGGTCCCTCGCTGGGATGGCCGAGCGCAGCAGCGCAATTACATGTCTGTAATTAGAACCGGCTGCCCGAAGAAGCAGTCATGGCTGTGGACAAAAGGGCAGCCGTCCATGTGGGAAACGGCCCTGACTGCCTGTTCAAAGGAAATTTTCCTCCTTGCACGCCGCCGAATGCACGGCATCAACGCGCGGGGACCCAGCACCTGCTGCGGCCGGGAGCAGGGGGCCTGGAGAGCCATGAGCAGTCCAAGAGCTGCCTTTTCCCTTCCCTCCCTCTGGGGATGTGAGAAATGATGCTGGCTGTGCAGAGAGAGAAAGAAAATAAATAAAAAATGGGAAAGGCAGCTTTGGTCAAACATTTATCAGCCGTCTGGTTCTCACAAAGAGGGCTGGGGGAGCTGCGGATACAGCAGCCTCAAGACCTTCATGCAAGATTAATGCCTACAGGGACCCCTCGGCCAAAGCACGCATTTCGATTCGGCGCGTCGGGCTGGCAAATATGCAAGATGAACGATGCTCTGCTCGGGAGGCGGCGGCGGTGGCGGCCGATCCGGACGCGCGCCGGGTGCCACGCTGAGCCTGGCCGCAGTCCCAGCTCCCGCTCCCCGTTCAGTCATCCCCTCCAACGGTGGGAAACAGCCTGCTCGAACCGAGCATCGCTCTCGCTCACACCCGACCTGTCCTGTCGCCTTCGCCGTGTCTCACAGCGGGTCCCGCCCCGGGGTGGCCGCTCCGTGCCTGAAGCGAAAAATACTTAAGCTCATTCAGATGTTCCATATTACCTCGTTTTAAGGCTTTTGCTTCAGAGGCTTGCCAAAGGAGCAATGCACTCGAACACAGCACACGGAGAAGCAGCATTGCTAGGGCTGGCCCAAGAGAGCTCTCCCCACATGTGCTATGGACTGCATGGCTGGAGTCACTCTTTCTCCCTGCCTTGGTAAAACATCATTTACCTTCTATAAAGACAATGTTTTCATCATCTACCCGTGATAAAACCATGATAATAGAGCTGGACAGCCTGCCTTTCCAAATTACATGGAAACATCCAGAAACCCCTCCACTACCCCGCGGTAGCAAACCCAGACCTCCCAAAAGCCTCCGCATTCTGGCCAGGGGAACTCTTGCAAGACATCCGCAATAGAAAGTTCTGGTTTCCCATGATTTGTCTTTCCTTTTTCTTGCATCTTCTGTGTTTTCCCAAGTGCTACTCAACGTTTCAAGGGACATGGGCTTTTATTTTTAACTGGATGATTCACTTCTGGCGTGATCAATTGACAGGCAAAGCTGGGACGTTAAGAAAAAAACACACCAAATATCATGAGACTTCCTGATAAAATCACAGACATTGGCGAGACTGGATGAAATAAGACACTTCCCAGGGTTTGCCCTAGATACCAGATGCAAATCAAAGCTAAACGGGCTCTGAAACTTGAAGTGCGTGCAGCTCCCCACTGATTTCATCTGGAGCAGTGGGTGCTCAAAAATCTGATGCAAGATATTTAGCTCCTTCAGTAAAAATGAGGGCCCGAGGGTCTCCCATCAATCAGAAACCCTGTGCAACGAATCCCCCAGCTCTCGCAGCATATGCACAGCCAAATGGAGAAAAGCAGCAAAGCAGGAAACCACTTGAAATAGGGTTTATGAGCAAAATTGGCCGAGGGCTGCGGGAGAGGAATCTCGCCCGCCACGATGAGCCAGGTCCCACCGGGCCAGGCACAGGAGCCCCTCGAGCAGACGCTGTCGGAGCAGGCTCTCGCAGCTAATGCTTCTCATCACACTCATTGCCCACATGGATCTTTACATGAATAACAATGCGACACTTTTTGTTTTCTGGCGAAGCTGGGCTTTTTTGTCCCTTCGCAGGGCTCTCGCTCGCTCCAGCGTAGCAGATACCAGGACGATTAGTGTGTGCGGCACAATCACCAAGGACAGGTTATGCGCCGCATTAAATACCAGGAAAAGGGGCTGCCTAATCCTAACCCTGCTATGAAGAAGCAATTGCCTACCAGTCAAAAGCAAGTAGTTAACACATGCATAGAGGCCACATGCAGAATACTTGGTTTTTACATAACAGCTGGTATTTGATTACCTGAAGGCTAAAAAAAATGGTTTATTGTGGACAATAAACACACAGGTGCTCAGACGAACATAAGAGAGATGATCTCTACCTCCTGAATTGAAGCGGTTCTTTAATCTAACCAGCCAACTCGGGTGACTTTTCTGTAGCAGTGGCATTGTTTCTTTCTCCCAGCAGATCTTCTAGTAGGACAGGTGATTAGAAGAGCTGATAATGCAAAATGAAAGCTCTTCTGGAAATCTTTATAGTTTGTGAGTGCTACGCAGGAGCGGCAGAGTCCATTTACACAGCCTCTATATCTTATATATCTTATGGGAGAATAGTGTCACTGAAGGCACCCTCTCTCTCTCCGACAGCCACGTCTCTCCCATCTCCATGGGGGTTTGGATACCAGCCGCCCTGCCTGCACCACCGGCAGCCGGTGCCGCGGGAGCACGGGCAGGCCCGGCTCGGCTCGCCCGGGAAGGAGCTGGGTTATTTAGAGTGCAAAGAACAGTTTCTCAGCATGCTGCAATCTAACGAGTCCTGGTACCCGAAGGTGCTGAGATGCAAAGATTTAGTTTCCCAGGGTGGAAGCTGCTCTAAGCATCCAACATGAATTTCCATAAATAATCCCCTTTCATAGCTTTTTTACTATCACCAGGAGAACCCTGTCGTGTGACAAGAATATCCCGATAACCCGGCCGAACACGAACACCCAAAAGCCTCATGCAGTGTGGGCTTTGCAATTAGCCGCTCATTTCCCTGGAAAGAAAGAGTGACTTGAGGATTGTTTAATCCTTCTGCCAGACTTAACGCGATGGCCCGCGTATACATCAGAGGCACCTAGCCTGAGGCGCAGGCCGCTAAGATAACGGCCATGTACCAATTATACTTAATAATGTTCATATTCATAAAAGGGAACCAACCGTTGTGGGCATTAGATGTCCTTGACATTGTTTAAATAGATGAAGGATATAACATAAACCCAGCAGCTTCCTCTATTACACAGAAAATAACCAGTGAGAAGTAATAATCAAATGCAAACCACTGAGGAACCAGAGCTTCCTCGTGCAGATGGACTCGGTACCGGGGAAGAGCTCTCCGTCATGCTGTATCTTCCTTTGTTGGATGCCCTGCCCTGCTCTCAGCCACCCTCCCATCACCCAGATGAAAATAAAGACCTTCAAGTTCCCAGCGCTCTTTTATTTAGGCTCTCCAAGCACAAGGGATGAATCTGCGCTAGCTACTTTGCTGCAGATGAGGACGAGAGTCAGCTCCAGCTGACTCCAGCTCCAGCACGGGTTGGGTAGGGTGACTCGCTGACCCTAAGCAGAGCTTTGCTAAGGAAAAACGCTGCCGGTGCTGAACAGCCCCAGACAAGCTCTAGCCTTGGTTCCCAGTCCCGCAGAGACTGCACTGCTCACGCCCCACGGTCCCCTTCACATTACCTAGTTTATCATGCTTATCTATAAAAAATTACAAGAAGCACTTTTTAAAAATGAAGGCAGCAAAAATCCATTGATAAATCAAACACGGCAGTTACTCTCCAAACACTGAATTGCACCACCAGCTTTAATTAGATCTTGCAGCCTGACTGTGAAAATTAGGGCCTTTAATTTGTGAGTTATGGTAACTTGCTGGCATTTATTAACCTAGCACATTCAAATCCTAGGTTTTGCCGTGCTGTACATCATCATCCAATTCCTACTGGCGAGCTTTACCAAAGAAGTGGTTTCCAAAAATTCCGGAATCCTCAGGAAGAAATCAGAAACAGCTAATCACATCTTGCCTGTTGAAAATGCATTTTGTCAGTAGTGCTCAAGATTATCTGACACGTAATCTGTAACGATGGGGGTCCCAATACATTGAGTACAAAAGCTTCATTAACACCTCCAACGCCCTCGTGCCCTGAAAGCTCTGCCCCAGCCATAGGCTCTCCTGGGACGGACAGTAAGTGCAAAGGACATGCTTGGTTTTCAGCTTCATCATTTATATTTGCATTTATACTTCCCATTATGCTCACTGGAGCTGCCTGCGCTAGCGTGACGTTGGCCAAGGTTGCAGAGAAAGAAGCGCTGGTGGGCGAATGCGCTCTGCTCCAAATGCCGGGGAGGGCGCCTGGCAGCAGGGACGCCTTCATTTGTAAGTGGGCATGCAGGAGACGAGGGGGTGGCGAGGGCAGCAACCCCCTTGGTGGAGGCGGGATAGAGCCACTGCATCAGCCAAAGCTCTCTCAGGACCTGCTGGCTCGTCATCCCTCCTGCACTTGACACCCAAGCGAAGACTTCATCGGCTCTGCCCGATTTCCTATCTGAAGGAGAATAAAAGTCCCATAGGAGAGGGAAAGCACATGGTGGCTGAGCAACGGGGACAAGCTGTTGGGGTCCTCCTCCTCTGTCACCCAAGCTACGGCGCTGGGGTTTCTGTAGGACCAGGGACCATGTCTCCATCCTAACCCACCACAGGGGTGCCGTCCCTCGGGTGCCTCGCCGGCACGGGCATCCCCTGCAGCCAGGCAGCCCCAGCTCTGCGTGGGGAAGGCATGCCATCCCATCCTCCTGCCTGTTTTATTGGCTTCGCCGAGTTTCTGTAAATGGCTCTGTATTTAAGAAACAACAGACTGCTTTTGTATCCATTAACTGAACAGAATCGTTCACGCCAGGCAAAAAGCCACCTTTAAGCACATCTTAAAAACCCACAAATTTTCTATTCGTGTGCTTTTTCCCTCTGAACTTGATAATTATCCAAGAGCTTCCCGTACATGAAACATGAAGGAATAGTGCAGTAATTACCTTAAATGCTAAATCTCGAGGGAATGCAGGCTCATACCAGTAGATCATCCTTCCCTTATTGGTGGCTGTTCCTACGCGGTGCTTATATTACAGTAACAAACCCCCTACGATGCTATATGCTGTTGTTTGATTAACTCGGGAGCCCATGGCTATGGGAAATAATTATTTTCTACCTTCAGCTAGAACATAAAAATAATATGCTTATGTTGCTTCATTAAAAGGGATCCCAGACAATCTTATTCCTGACACTACAAATGAGGTTTGAGAAGAGCCTGTGCCGAAGGTGTCAAGCAGCATCAGTAATCAATAAGCATCAATAACCAAGGTCCCTGTAGGTTGCATAGCGCAAGGCAGCAGCAATGCCCATCTAGGTAATGGTCTAGAGACACAAGAAACAAAGTTTTAGTCTGAATTAATACCTTTCATTAGACCCGCTGGTGTAACTGGAAAAAGGTAGAAAAGCTTTTGGGTTCACAACCCCTTCATCAAACCTGACAGAGACTAGAAGTTAAACATGCACTTGAGCACTTGCTGAATTGGGGCCCTACATCAGTTCAAGGCCATCGCTCTTCAACTTCTCCCTTAATTTTTTTTGCTATTTGCTCCCTTCTCCAGAAGCTGCATCTACTAAAGGAGAGTCCTGCTGGATGCAATACATGGTTATCTAGAAGAGTCTTTCCGCTTTAAATGATAAAGAAACAATTTCCTCTGAACATAGCCAGTTGATTACTACACAAGACTTCATATCCTTGGTGCGAGTATAGCCAAAGCTTGGATAGCCTAAATCAAATGTGCTGCCTTACTTTAGTTTAACAAAACTGCCAGTACCTCATTTAATAATTTAAGTACCGAAGCATACTTTTTAATTCAGCGGTAATAATTCTAAACCTACCTGTTACAGACTTTACTTTTGCTTTTTTTCCTGTATAGACTATGACTATTTCAGACTCAATACCTGAAATATGCCAGCTATTAAAAATGATCACATATATAAAGACATGAACATGTGCAAGGTATGCAAACAATTGGACGGACAGCTAAACGTGCAGAAGGCGGCACTCCAAACCCGTGCCCCAGTCTCCATGGCTTCCTGTTGCTTGTGACCCTGTTTAAGGTGGCTCGATGTCTTTCACAACCATTCTTAGAAAAAGAAATGAAAAAATAGAAGCTGAGCTCAGGTTTCCTAATTCTAATTCTAATTCTTTCTTGCTATTTACAGTCCGAGAGGATTTTTGTAAAGCACTGATTAAATTAAGAGCTATTACTGGGCTCATATTTACAGCTGCTCCCGCTATTTCAGTTATTGAACCCTCCTCAGTCGACACGGGAGGCAAAGCAAACACAGGGTACCGCTTCTCCTGCAAACTGAGCCTGCGACATTCAGAACGCGTGTTGGATGTTTGTTCCCCATTGGAAAATTTCTTGCCTTGATCCTCAATTCAGACTGTTTTGCAGCTTACACCCACCCCCAATGACAGTGCGCTGCTATCAAAGCTAATGAAGGAAAGTTAATACATTTTTCAGCCCTCAGTAAAAACTCAGTTTGCCCAATTATCTTGTCTAATTGCATTACACATTGACAGATGAATACATGACCCCCTGACATTTTAGTTTGCCACCTATAAATCCACAGAAGAGATCCCATTCTTATTTAGTTCGTTTGATTTAGATTTTCTTTAAGTTGCTGTACCGAATTATGCCTTTCAAAATTAACTGCTGGTGTGCTAAACAAAACTTGTTTTCCCTGTGCCAAGTGGGAAAAACTTAGAAAACCTTCACCGCCTAACTGCTCTATAGGAGACAAAGTTAGGAGCTACTTGAGTAATGAAACGATGGAAGAGAAGGAAATGGGAGATGCCTGCTGAAATCACTGGAAGCCAAGAGCAGGAACCTTCACCCAGCTCTGATGGGAGCCAAAGCCATCAGTAGAGGCTGCGTGGTAACAGCGACCCCTTTAGTACTGGCAAGAAGACGACCAAGAATCTAGCTGAACAACATTCGTCGGGGGACTGTAGAAACAATTACACATTTAATGTGTTTTCCACTCAGAAATTATTCCCTGCTATAACCAGTACCAAAGGTTCAAGTAGGAATTCCCCATCTCTTGCCAGACATCGGTGTTCACATCTTACCCTGCCTCAGATGTGCACCTCCAGGTTGCACACTTGTCCAATTCCTTAGGCGATTAATAATGATGTTCGGAAGTTTACCTCTATTTTATCCATATTTTTAGCTCAGAAAATTACCCAGAAGTGCACTTTGCTATTATGTCCCTTGCTCTGAGGGTTACTGGACCACCCATATCTGCTTTTAGCACTAATACTCCCCACTGTTCTTCCACATGAAGGTGCATGGGCTGGGAGTGCTGTCACCAGCTTCACTCTGCTTTATGGTCTTAAAACAAACACAGTCAGTTTGGTTTGGGGGTTATTTGGTTTGGTGTTTTTTTTTTTCCCCCAAAGGTCCCTCTAGTTTTCTTGCTTAATGTCTTCCTCCTTTTATCCTGGAATTACAAAAACCATCAGATTTTCAGTAATAAAAGCCCACTGCCTGCCCTCTCCTTTTTTTATTTTAGAAATGCTGTTTGGACGGTCATTTAACACAGTAAACACTCTCTTTTCTCATTACCCATTAGTTGTCTTAGCACACTAATGATCAGGCTCCGAAAATAAATCTTGAAAGGAGATTTACCCATTATATAATATATATAATACCCATTATATATAATATCCATTATACGAGGCCCATTATATTCCCTGTTTGCTATATCTACCGATACATCCCGCTCATATAAGTAATCTTAGGGAAATCTTGCTAGTCGGTGTTTGCATTTGCCCTGCAGAGGGATCTGGGCTGCAGAGCTGGGCAGTCACCAGCCGCATGGAGCTGGTGCCGGGTGTTGCCCCTGGGGCGCAGCAGCCCTGGCTGCACAGCCAGCCTGGGGAGTGAGGGGCTGGGGAGCAGCTCTGCAGGGACCGGGGGGCTCTGGCCGACGGCAAGTTGAACAAGAGCCCCCAGCGTGCCCTGGCACCAAGGGGGCCAGCCGTGCCCTGGGGGGCACCGAGCCCTGCATCGCAGCCGGGCAAGGGGGGGGATTGTCCCGCTCTGCCCCACGCTGGGGCGGCCTCACCTCGAGCGCTGTGGGCAGGGTTGGGCGCCGCAGGACATTGAGGGTATAAAGGTACAGGAGAGTGTCCAGAGGAGGCCACGGGGGCTGGGGAAGGGTTTAGAGGGGAAACCGTACGAGGAGCGGCTGGAGTCCCTGGGTTTGTTCAGCTGGAGCAGAGGAGGCCGAGGGCAGCCTCATGGCGCTCGGCAGCTCCCTCCCGAGGGCAGGAGGAGGGGCAGGGCCGGTCTCTGCTCTCTGGTGCCCAACGCCAGGCCCCGAGGGAATGGCAGGGAGATGTGCCAGGGGAGGGTGAGGCTGGGCATTAGGAGAAGGCTCTTCCCCCAGAGGGTGGTGGAGCCCTGGCACAGGCTCCCCAGGGAGGCATCACGGCACCAGCCTGGCGATGTTCCAGAAGCCCTTGGACAAGGCCCTCAGAGACACGGTGTGAATTTGGGGTGTCCTGTGCAGGGACAGGAGCTGGGCTCGATGGTCCTTGTGCGTTCCTCCCAGCTCAGGACACTCTATGATGTATTGCCAATAAGCACAGGCGACCCCCCCAAAGACCCTGGCTATAAACTCACTAGGGAAAACAAACCAAGAAACCCCCAACACACAGCAGGAGGGAAAGCATCTTGTTAGCACAATGCAGTAAGTATAAATAAGTATGTCCATTTATTCAACAATGAGTTGTTTACTCATTGTTGGTTACTCTAAGCCATTTAAGAGAAAAAAGTAAAATTGAAATTCAAGCAAGTCTTTGACTAATTATCAGGCTTAAACTCTGTTTTCCTAACTAGAAGTCCTATGGCTTTTTTAACATTTGAATGAGAAGTTTAACTCTGCTCAGTACAGCACACCTCATTTGATCACAGTGTAATGAATAACAGGGAGTGGAGGTGGGGATGATGAATGCATCAAATTAGCCCTTTGATTTTTGACTGTCCCAGCACCAACAAATCCACCGCCCACGCTGCCAGGCTTAGATTTGCAGGAGCATATCTATCTTTTTGCCATGCAAAAGCCTTCATCTTCCTCCCGCGCTGGTGCTATGCTACTGCCCTCCATGCAGCCCCTCCTGCCTGCGGCAGAGGAACGGACACCAGGTCCGTGAACTTCAGACTCAATTATTTCTTTACCCATATCCCCAAAGAACAGAGCTACAAAGGAGGCAGCGGGTTTCACAAGCACTCGGTGACAAGCAATTAAAGTAGTTTGTGGGAATTTGGGATACCAAGGCATACACCAACTCTATCTGCAGGCTGAACCCTTTGGGACTGCAAGGGGCAGCCCCTAGAAATAAACGTCCCCACTCCTGGCAGCAGCGTCTCGGATCTGCAAAGATAGAGACACCTGCAGGGAAGACTTCATTTTCATTTGTCTAAAAGAGATTAATGTAGCCACTTGCTGCATTTTATCCTGTCAAATCGAGCTGTCTGCGGTGCTTATCAGGCAAAGCAATATACCTGCCAGATGAAAAGGAGACTTTCCAAATGTACCAAGATTTGTTTAGTACAACTTCACCCACCTGCCTTCCCTCCACCCCATAAGCATTTTTTGGAACTAAAAAACGTGATAGATTTTCAACCAGCACAGAATTACTCTCCTCCATGCATTTTGAGAGGTCTGGCACAATTCGATGCTCACTGATATTTGGCTGGATGTGTCAAGTTATTTAAGCCATTACCTTCTGCCATTATTGTTTTAAAGCAATGAACAATAGATTAGAGCAGCCCTTCAAATCATGAAAGTGCTGTATAAAATAATCACCCTGCTCATCCCAAAGCAAACACCAGCATGACCGAGGACAGTAATCTTTCTGTGCTTTACAGATGGAAAAACAGACGGTAAGGGTTAAGAACGTGGCCCAAGACCTCTCTGCAAGAAGGTAGCAAAGCAGGGATGAAGAGTCAAAAGTGTTCCCAGCTCTTGCTTTGACGCTCCACCCTACCACGTTTGGTCAAGCATCGTGCCGAGGGGAGGGCATTGGGGTTGCGGCATGCAAGGGGGAGCTGGGGAAGAAAAAAATGAAAATAAAAAACGGGGGGGGGGGGGGGGGGGGGGAAGCCCTTCTCACTGCATTTACAGAAAAAGTCAGATACTGGGTCCAAAAAGTCCCTGCCCCACTTTGCTGGCAGAAAGGCTCCAGGGCTGCGTGCTCAGTGAGAACCGCAGGTAGCCTTCCTGAAGACTGCGCAGGGCAGGAGGGAACACGCTCCCTGTTAGGGTATAATCATCTGTTTGAGTATATTATTGATTATATTGTTTGATTGTTGTGATTGTATTATTTGATCTTACCCATTATATTCCCCGTTCGCTAGATCGCCACAAAATAATGAGAGAGGCACGGCATCATTATTGATATTCCCTCCTCTGGAAAATGAAAGAAGGGTTTCCCTTCTGGTCAGCAGGTCCATGGATCATTCAGAGAAGTAATAAAGTGACCTCCGAGGTTTTTCGCAGGTAAACCAGTCCACCCCCTAGCAGACATAGCCTCTGAGCACCAGGACAGCGGTGGCTGCCATGAGCTTTCCCAGAGAGATGCAAGTACTCTCCAACCTAAATGGGAAGCTGCACCACGAACCCCACTGCGCAAAGCTTGTATAGGTTCCCTCTGACTTCCCACCTCATGGGGCTTTGCTGCTCCAGCAGGTTTTAAAACACCCCAATTACAACCAGACTCTGTAGATATATCTAATAGACAAACACAGTTTGGAGTTTGCAAGCAGGATATTCAGGCTGATGGTTTTTTTAAACTAATGGGATTCGTAGATCTCTCAGTTTAGGGAAGAGCCAACTGCTGCGATGAAGAGGCAGAAGAAACCACATTAGCCAATGCACTGCAGGGCTTTCCATATTACAGCATTAGAATAAAAATAATGCACTAGAAAATGCTGGTTTGCAGCAGATTGGATAGCACAGCATTTCCTGGCATGGTGCTGGATCAAAGCCGAATTCTATAGCATTAATTATTCAAACACCAATGAGATACATTTTGTCAGTTAAAGCAAAGAAAAATAATCAGATCAGTGTTGTTGCAGTGTGAAGAAGCAAAACAGATCTTGTGCAAACGATTAAATTCATTTGTGCAGTCACCCTGCACGTACGTTTCCTCCAGATTTGCAAGTTATTGCACCGGTTTTCTCAAATGTGAGAAAACGTGGAGCTCACACACAATGCCATGTCAGGCTCGGTGACAGTCCTTAAGTGGGTTTCTTTTTTTTTTTTTAATTTCATGACTTATCTGATTGGTGGGTCTCAGCCACAGAGAAGAAGTACCCAGGCACATACGTGTATGTTGTTCTCATCACGTCGGAGGGACAAGAGCAAAATAGAGCCTTTTTTTTTTTTTTTTTTAACAAAGCTCACTTAAAATAGTATCAAATGGCAACGTTCAGGTAGAAGAGACCAAATATCCACCTTCACATAGGAATGAAAATTATATAAAGCCATTTCTTTCAATGCAGCACACCTGGCTGAGAAACTACACACACAGCATTTGTCTGCAGACCTTCAATTGCTCAAAAGCCGTCAGCCCTAGGCAGAGACCGAGTTCAAGGACCTTGGGTTCTCTAACTCTTCTCCTGCCCCAAAGTGCAAGACCAGGGAACCAGGAAGGAAAAAACCATAAAGATCCGGCTTCAGCTAAATCATTTTGGAGCACTGGAGACCCTAGAAGGGAAAATCATGAAGACCCTAGTGAAAGACACAGGCAGGAGGCAATTCCCTGTTCGTCTGGGTGTTTGGGGAGCTAAGCGCGGCTCCATGGGGTGTAACTCTCACACCGAATGTCACCCAGGTTTCTGCCTCGGGCACTTTCTGCCCCCATGGTATTTCGGATTCACTATGAAACTCTTATTTGGAGCCCTGTCTACTTCCATAAGCTTCATCCTGCTGCCCGAGACGGCCTCTGCTTGTCAAATTTTAATTGCTTTGTCAGAAGATAATTACAGCTCTTTCACAACTCTGCCTGCTCTCTGGGCTATTCCACCCCAGATCCTGCGCTTGGTTCAGTTTCTTACAAGAGGCTCAGAAACCCTCACAAAAATCGCCAGCCAGTTCCTCAGCCTGGGATCACTCACAAATACCTCCAGCTGTTCCCTTGTTAGGGGGTTTGTTTAAAAATGCGTTACTCAGATCTCTCGTTTTCACAAGGAGCACAACGCGGAGGTTTCTAGCCTAGCATTCTCAGTTCACCTCCTTTGCCCGAGGCAGCTGAACGCTGTAATACCAAGTGCTTCACAACCAGCCTGTGCCAGAAATCAGGCTGCCTTCTGGCTGCCCTCTTTCTTGTGACACCTACGGAGCAAAGCGTTGCTTAAAACCCCCGTTATTGCCCTTGATGTATCCAGGAGGTTTCTTTCTAATGCAGCTCTTTACCGATCTATTCTTCTGCTCAGGGACTTTGCTATTTACTCCCGGTTACAAACACTGTTCAGCAATCACAGAAAGTCAACGAGCTGGACAAATGTAGCTTTTTTTTTTTTTTTTTCGGTGCCCACACTCTGTTCACCTTTAATAACTGGAGTGGTTACATGATGACAATAAGCCCAAGAGTCCAGCCATTTTAGAGGGTCACCCAAGGCTTCAGGGGGTTGCCTTTACTTCACAAGCCCTGCTCTCTTCCTCGCAAGCTCGCGTACAGCTTGTAACAATGCCCTCACCATGAGCTGCCTGTGTCAGCCTGTAACGTCTGGAATAGCAAGTGGGACCTGGGTCTTTAACATCTGCGTGTCTGTACGTAAATACTACTACCAAAAATGTTTCTATAAAAATAGTGATATCTACATATGGTAACCATTCGATCTCACATCTTTTATAAATACTGTAACCGTTTCAGAGCTATTGACTTCACCTTTCATTCTGTGACATGCCAGGAAACTGCTATTTCTGTATCGTAACTGTATTTGACCACTAACCCTACTTTTTCTTAGTTACAAGTGACCGTGTTTTAAAAATGGCAAGAAAAAAGTACTAACAGCACATTTGCAGCAATTGATGAAGTATCAAGAGCTTTGCTGTCTTGGAAGAAGGCTGCCTGTTGAAGAGCGCCCTTTGTAGAACCAGGGGATTTTCTTTCACACACCAGAAAGCAGGATGCAGCAAACCCGACGGGTGAACGCACCACGCAGCTGACAGCAAACGGTCCAGGCAGCAGAGACACTCGAAAATATTTAGCACTGCCACCTCACTAACCAGAAACATGCCCTGAACACCCCAAAATACACCTCGAAGTTATTTCCTTCTTTTGCTTTTTATTGATCCCGAAGTAATTGGAAACCGAGGCTCGGATCCCGATCAGCCCCGACCGGCTTTGCCGTGCTCTGCAGAGCTTTGCCCAGCCGGAGCTAAGCCAAGCACGCAGGATCCTTATTTTCCCCCATTTCCCCCGACTGCGCCAGCGCTGCCAACCCCTGCTTGCCTTTCCGCCTCTTCCCTGCGGCAAAGGCTCCAAGGCTCTAAACTGTGACTAAGACGAACTAATCATCGCTTTGTAGCTCCACGAAGGTCCCTCCTTTACTACCCAGGACAGGTTGCTGGTGAATACTGCAAAATCTGGGCTTCCCGCAGGAGGTGGGCACCATGCCCTCCCGGCGCTGGCTGCATCTCTGGCTCCCGGTGTTCTGCTGATAAGGCCCATCTGTTTCACAGCCAGGGAAAGACACACACGACTCGGATTGAGCGAGAGCTACATCCAGACGAGCAAAAGGATTTCTATTTTAGCCTCTTCTCTGGTGCTAACCCATAGGCTTGTTCTCAGCTGTTCATTTTCCTATGTTTTACGTAGGAATGTTATGGCCACAGTTCTGTTACCCTGTTCAAAGCCAAAACCTTTATGCCATTTTATTCCTTACATCCCCACGCAATATCCTACAGATGCAAGCTATCATCGTCTCCCTATTCCCCACCATTTGAAAGACCACGTAGGACGTACCACCTTCTCATTATGACTTCCAGAATGGGCGTGTATAATTGCTCAGCTCAGAAAATTCAGTTTTGATTGAGTTTCAGTGCTGCCTTATTGGTCCTTTGTTCATTGAGAAGCAAGCTACCATCGAGTCTTACCTCTTTTTATCCTCTGCTTTGGTAATTAACCAAACTTTGTGGCCAAAGCCCCTGTTGTATACAAAGCACCTGCTTTTCATCTAATAGGAAGCAGCAGTTTCCTAGCTGGAATGCAAGCACCTGCCTCTTGAAGCTCAGTAATCCCACTAATTGGCTCCTCCTCTCCATTTTGCCTCTAAATATGTATTCTGTAGGGTGAAAAGAAGTGCTGCCACCTGCTACCACTTTTTTTTTTTTTCATGATTCCCAGTGGATTACTTCTACATATTTATCCTGGGCAGAGAAGCTGTTCCCCCTCCAGGCTTATTCTCCACAAGTGTCATGTAATGGGCTTCCAACCTTGCGGGAGGGACACAGGAGGGTCCCAGAACCGCTTCCCAACTGGACCCGCAGCTGCTGGCACCTTTGGGATTTGAGAAGCCTTTAATTATTCCCCTTTCCATTGTATCAGCCGAACGCTGCCTCTGAGCACGTAACAGATTATCTTAGTAGCCTGCCACAAGAGATCTCTTGGAAATATAATTTAATTCATGAGCTGACATAGGTGTATGCTATTTATATTATAAACTACAGCTTTCATAATATTGGACTGGTCCCCAGTATTTGGGAGCTGACCTTCTGTTTGTGTTCCGTGGATGTTTGCGGTCCCCAGGAGTGTTTGTGTTACCGATTACGCAAGTAAAAAATGCATAAGCGTATTTTTAGAAATTTCAAATACCTCGCGGAAGCTTTTAAATGAAAAGGTATATCACCAGATACATCCATGGGACAAGTAGATCAGGGAATAGAAAATAAATCTCAACCACAAAATGTTCAGTTTTAAATAAAATTTCTAAAGGACTTGGTGTCCCTTCATCATCTCTAAGGTCATACATTACATTATCCAAGTGAAACACACAGTTCTCCTCTTACTGCTAGTGGCAAAATTCTGGTACCAAAATGCTAATTGATACTGTCTGCAGGCACCGGGAGTCCTCGCTGTTTTGGGCAGTTGCTTTTGGTTGAATTTAGATATTACTCTCTTCTAGACAGAACAGAGATAACATTTTAGCTACAGAAGTGAGCTTCATGGCAAAACACAGAACTTGTTAAGAGTCATCAGCATAAGCATTCTGAAGGTTTCTTGGGCTTCTGCCTGTTCAGCTTTGCCTTATTTGGGACTCAGCCATCAGCAAATTGCTGAATAAGGTGTCTACCAACGTCCTCCTCGGCGCGCTGCGGCGTGGGCTAGGGTGACCTGAGCAGGGTGAGGAACGTCGCACCACCAAAAGGCAAGGAAAGACACTAAATAGAAATGGACTTAGGCACAAGATAGAGATCGCAATTATGCACAAGAGAGAAATTTCTCAGAAGTGTCAGTAGCTTAGTCTCCTGAAGCTTACTCAGAAAATGCGGTTTGGCACCTACAGACCCATATCACTTCTCAACTCCTTCATATCTGATCCAAATCTTTACTTCCCTCCCTGCCTCCAGGAGGATACCAAATGCTTTTCAATACAGTACCTCTCGCTACTAAAAGCAGTCAGGAAATCATCCCTTCCTGCCTACCTAAGAACATCACATCTGCGAATCTGCTGTAGACACAAACCTTACTTTAAAAAAAAAAAAACAAACAACATTTTAAAAATATTCAGCATTTGCAGAAAGCTCTTCCCCCTCTAGAATGGGCTTGCTAATAAACTCCAAGCACTAAACACCCCAGGCTAGTTAATCATCTCTTTTCCATGACCTTCATCTAACTTCAGCTTTCGTACACAGAGTAGGAGTGAGTTATTTTGATTAACGATGATTGCTTCTTTGTCAGACCAGTAAATCAACTAAAATAAGAAACTCATACCTTGAAAGATTTAGAGGAGTTGCTGCCAAGTATTTTCATAAGGTCTTTATTCACTCCCCATTGTGTGCACTACTCTCAGATGTGCCACAATAAAATCCCTTGCACTATCAATTCCCCTTCCCCCTTTTGCAGACATTGCATTTTTCTGTTTTCGGTGGAGCCGATACATTAATACAGCCTTAGGAGTGGTTTATTTTCTTGTTTGTGCAGAGTCATCACTGACCATATGAGTAATGTAAGCGCAGTAGGAAGATTTGGGTCCGCTAATAATTTCGCGTTTCACAGGGAGGGTTATGTTAACAACAGAAGTGGGGAGAGCACAGTTATTCTATGCAACTTTTCACTGTAAACACTGTCCTTAAAACCCCTTAAACCCTTTTAAAAAAGCCCTTATTCAGTTTTTGTTTCAGACACACACACATATGAAGCCCCCCTACAGTACTTGCTACTGAAGTGTGCTGGTTTGTACTGTGCTAGACAGTAACCTGTGACGTTTTTCCACCTATGTTTTGGGTAGTAAGAGTTTAATCCTCCTCTCAAGTCCATACAGAAGATAACGAAGCATTTGGGTGGTTTGCTGAGGACCGACATGGGGACCGACAGCAGAGCAGGGCCACGCTTTGGCTGCAAGGACAATGTCAACTAATTGCAATGAGCAGCTCTGAAGCTTCCCCTTTATTTCCAAGCTTACACCAAGCTATCGTGAAGAATTTGGCTTCTTTTGCTGCACCAGGTTTAGCAGGATGTCAGTGTGGTAGAGAAGGAACCCAAAAAACCCAGTGGAAGTAAATGCCTACAGACCAACACTTATTTTGATCGAGTACCCCTTCGCCAAGTCAGAGAATTAAGGGAGGAAGATACGAGCAGCAGTTTCCAGATAGCTTTTCCCTTCTAGGATTAGCCAAGGAAGGGCTCTGATGAACCCTGCGCAGGCAGCAGAGCACCCAGAGCTGGAAGAGCCTCTGGTCTCCATCACCCCCAGCAGTGTCCCAGCTGTGGAAGCGGCAACCGGCCACGTGGAAAAATTGTAATTAAGCTTTCAGTTCCGTGCATTCATGAGAGTTACAGCGTCGCTGCCGCAGCTTTTTAACAGAAATTCAAGTGCATTATTCACAGTTTTTTTTAAGAAGTCTCTAATCATGGGAACTGCTTCCTTTATATTTTTAACCACACAGGAAGGATCTCGGAGTACCACTCCAGCTCCCGTTTCAGGCAGGATGCCATTTGTGTAAATGCAACTTCGTGTGCTGAAAGAATTACGTTGTGAGAATTCAAAGAAGGCAAGCTTTGGAAGTCTGGCCCACGTTTGGCCTACCTTGGACGAATTTCATCTGAATTAGTTCAGAATGACTCTGAAGCAGTTTGCTTTGGAATAGCAACCCTCGCCAAAGATGCCGAGGCTGGGAAACATCCCTGTTCTTCAGGAGGTCCCTTTTCGGTCCCCTGCCAGCAGCTTGAAGCTGTCGAAGAGGGAGGGATGGGCCACGTCGGACGCGGCCAGCTCTGCGGCCGCGATGTCCTTGCAGCACCGCGTGGGCATTCATGGTAAGATCTCCTGCCACCGTCTCGGGAACAAATGGAACGGAGTCACCTTTGATGCCCCTGGTTCAAGAGATCTGATGTGTCACAGGTCACCCCTCAGGACTGCACAGGCTGAGGATCAAACCACCGGCTTACGCTGATGAAAGAGTGGAACAGCACCTTGTTGCTTCCCGGCTCCCTGCGGGCACCTGTAATTGAGCCCGGGATGGGGCTCACAGGGGTTTGCCGTGGGAAAGAGGACGGCAAGCGGCAGAAGCGCATCCCATCAGCTCAACAGTCAAGGGCGCAAGAGAAAAAAGTTTTCAGCAAAGCAACGACGACCCTGAGACCAGGATCTGAACCTTAAATATGACTGAAATAGAGCTGAGCATTCATTGCAGTGGAGGCTATGAATTTCACGCTTTCTTTTAATGGGAGGCTAGTGAAAAATGAAGCCACTGTATTCTGTAAAAGCAATGCCGGACACAGATACTGTTTTCATGTAAAATCTTTGTGGCTTTTGCCAATATAAGACAAGCATCAGCCACAGATGTTAGTTAAGGACATCTTAATGTTGTGTTCACTGTGCATTCTGCAGCCTAATTACACTGCCTTCATTATTAATAATGTATAAATGGAGTAGTAAATAGATTAAGACAGTTTTCATTATTTTATTTTAGGTCTTTTGCAATGTAAGACAAAACCAGATGGATAAAAAGAAAACAAAAATCCTGAGATGAGTAAAGATTACGAACACAAAAACGAGAGATTAAGAATTTCAGAAAAAAAGACATTCCGCTGACTGCCATCCTGCCAAAAATAATGGAGACTGACATCATCTGGAAGGGAAAAGGAAACAATTGGGGAATATTAATTGGGGCACAGATCATGCAGTGGTTTTGAATTCCTCTACATAGAAAGACAGAGAGCAAAAAAGTTGCTATATTCTCTCAGCCTCTGGCAGTCTGTGGCCAGAAAGGGAAGGTCAGGCTTGAAAGAGGAGCCCAAGCTCCCCTGAAGCACATTGTCAAAGGGGGCAGCCCTCCCTTGCTTTGGGGGGATGCACGGTGCATTTGTAGATTTTTCTTTTTTTTTTTAAATCAGGATATCTTGACTTCCCCCAGGCTCCCTAGCCCTGTGTTCACAGCTTGCCTCTTTTACAGATGTACTTGCTTCCACCTGTTAACCTAGCCACTAAAATATTATAAAATATATCAGGGTCCCAGAGCAAATGTCTTTTTAAACTGTTGCAGAAAAGAATGGAGTTTGGAAAGGTATTTCAAAAAGAAAACTTTACTTTTTTGCCTTTCATATAATACATATATTCTCTATCCCTAAAGCCAATTTTATGGAGGTTTCTCATGCGTAAATAAGCATTGACCACTAATTCGCAGGCGGTGTGAAAAGTGTTCTTTTAAGAAGAAACAAGAAAGGTGGCCACTGGGCCTGAGTAAATCACAAGCTACTGGTGTGGGGCTGTCGTTACTTTTTGCATATTAGGAAATAGCAGCAAGAAATTCTGCTATCTGCTCCCCACGCCAGCCAGCCTCCCTTCGCTCCTCCAAACCCTCCCTCCCAAACCACAGCTCGCCAGACAGGAGTGCAAGAGACGCAGCGACGCTAAAACAAGGCACTACATCAGCATGACTGAGTGCATCGCTCGTTATTTTACCTTCCTTGATCACCTCGTGGTCTTGCTTACAAAAGGACCTTCAGCAACTGGAAGACGTTGGGTGTATTCTCATGCCAAGAGGGATAATTTTTCAGTTTGCTTGCCGCAGACCCTTTTATATGGGATATTTAAATGCTTATGGTATGGGGGGGAATTCAAAGGATTTAGGCTTCTAAACACCTAGGGCTGCTCCGTCCTGGGAAGACGGCCTGCCGGAGTGGAGCGATCCAGCTCTTCTTCAACATCTCCCCCATGTGGCACCAGTAATGTTCACAGTGTGCTTCCTGCGGCGCAATTCGTACTCGGCCACGAATGAGAGGGGCTGCCAGGGTTGCTGGTAAGGGGGAAATGCTTTCCTGTAAATTTGCACCTTACACTTTCTTATGCATTGATCTGGTTTGCATTCACATGGTCCTTTCTCCTGGCTCCATCCCATGTGTCATTCCAGGGTCCGGTGCTTTCCCCTTCCATATAAATAATGTGGACATCTTTGAAAGATCAGGTAATTTTTTAATGTGAGCTCTTTATTTACAGGGGATGCATATTCAGAGCCTCCGCATTTAGGAGAGTAAATGCTGCATGCCTGAAATCTAATAAAAATTTGAGTTGGGTGATCGAGCAGCAAATTATTGGATTTTCTATAAGAGCCGGCCTCCATGCTCCAGAGTGGAGATTAAGCGCAAAGAGCAGGTCAAAGACTACCAGCATTTCAACAAAATAGTTAATTAAATTCAAATATCAAAAGAAAAAAAATGATCGTTTCCTTATAATGGAAATTTTCATGTAACGTTTAACTCGCAGAAAGAGTGACTAATTCCATTTACGTTAATATTAAACTAGCATAGTTTTGCTTTTAGGTTAATCACTAGGCAACCAAGTTACCAGAAGATCGCAGGCTATCCGGCAATTATCACACAAACACATCTGGGGCTGAATTCTGTCACTGTACCATCAAAATCCATGGAGATTTTCCCAAGAGTCCCATGAGAGGAGAGTCAAGGATATGAAAACTGACATATGATTACATGTTAATTGGTCCCAATCCCATTCGTGGTTCCAGTCCCACTCAGAGCCTTTTAATTCATGGAAGAGTTGGGCAGAAATGATAACACCAATTATTGCTAAGATGTACCAAGGTGCATTACTTGATATTTATTATTAACAGCATCTTTTAAAGCAATTTTCATCCTAAGGATCTCAAAGCTTTTACACATTAATTAATGAAGAGCCTCACACGATCACTGTGAAGTAGGCAAATATTATTCCCAGCTCACAGATAAATGAGGAAGATGGGAATTAAATTACATCCTTAAATTTACACAACAGATAAAAGACACCTTTTCCCAATAGGGAGAGCAGATCTTAAGCGGCGACGGGGTCTTGCAACCAGTGAATCCATCTCCTTGCTCGGAAAATTTGAGTCCAGAGAAAAATCCAGTTTGCCAAAGCTCTGTGCAAATGGAATCAGAGCATATTTAACATGGGTGCTTTCACTGGAAAGCAGCTTAGCCGATGGCCTAGAAGGAGTTAAAGTATAAAGGATTACAACATCTGGACAAGATCTGCTGCCAGGGTTAACTCGCATGGCTGTCTTGAATATTTTTGCCTCTTTTCAGTGGGAAGAGCAGACCAGCGTTCTCTTTCAAAAACCAGCTCTTCCATTTGAATTTGCTTTCAAAAACAAGACAGCTTTTGCTTGCAAAATTAGCTCCCTATCCAGCATCCAAGGCATGAATTCAGAGAAATAGCTTCATTTTTATCAAGCAAGCGCTTAAAGCAACTGTTGATATACGGGGAAAGAACGCAAACGCTCACTCTATCTCGCAGAGCCATTAAATATTTATTAGCCTTTCTGAGACAAAAATACAAATGTGAAGCTTGGCTGGCTCGCACCTCCCAGATGGGCTCAACTTGACGACCCCTGATCTTACAGGTTGGAGAGAAAGTTTGCAGCTGGCTCAGGAGAAGTAATTGCTTCGCGATGGAGCTCCTGGGCTTCCCGGTGGCTTATTGCAGTAGCGCAGTACTGATGCCGCTTGCTTTCGGGGCTTAGTGGCTCTTTTTTGCTTGTTTGTTAACTAGAAACGGAGCAAGAGACTCACCAGGCAGAAGAAAACATATTGAGCGTTTGGAGGGAATAAAACATGTTTTCCTGAGCCTTCGTGTCCTCGACTCGTGCAGAAAACACTTCCTGAGTGCAGAGTGAAGCTGACTGGGATTTTCTGTTTCATTTGTTGGCTGCACAACTGGGGTTTTCTCTTCTTATTAACTGAAAACCTGCGTTGCTGATAAACTGCTGCGATAGCAGATACACTCTGGTCTCCCCTAATTGCTTCTTCTACACGTATGAAGGTACTTTTCATTTATCTCTCCTGAACTCCAAAGCTTGCAGAGCCTTTACAGACGCACACACCCCCCTGCTCTTGAATACACATCCCATTTTAGGAGACACCAAATCGCCATCTTCTTTTTCTCTGGCGTTCAGCAGGACTCTGCGTTCGAAGCGCTCTGTCCTGGAGCGGCTGCTCAGAGGTGCGAGGGCACGTGGTAAGCGAAGGAGCCAGAGAAATTGGGATTTTGGAATTATCAGGGACAAACTCGATTTGCAATATCTACTATCTGCAGACATCTGCCTGAGAGATCTCGGCTTCTTTATGCCTTTTCTCTTTTGGCCAGCCTTGGCTCCCCTCTGACTTAAAGAAAGGTGTCTATCTTGTTATCTCAAGCACTATGCCCTTTTATATATACACACACACACATATTTCTCTCTCTCTGAAGCACAGTGCTGAGCTGGTGCTATACAACGTCCAGCTTCGACCTCTCCACTGGCATAACCATTCTCTCTTGCTGACCTCCACACTGTAATGAAACATAAAAGTCAATACTAATTTATAAGCAATTAAATGAACAACAGACCTGTTGAGAATCTCACTCCTGCACCCTTTAAACAGGAGGCTGTGCTCTCCTGTTCGTACAAGTGATTTTTTTCATTTTTGAGTCTTCCATTCTTGCAGGGTTGCAAATATTGAAAGCTTTTCTGAGCTTTCAACCGCAATATCAAACCTAACTCAGAATAATGAGCATTTTCCAGTATCAAAGGAGAGCAAAACGAGAAAGAGGGAGAACAAAATCAGAACCAACCCGATGATGCTGCGTCGAACCATCTTGCACCCAATACATTACCATCAGCTCAGGTCTTACGGGACTTGGATGGTGACAAACGTAATGTTGTTTTTCAGTACTGTTACTTAGTGATAAAAATATTTTGCTGCAGTCATGGTAGGCAAGAAAATCCATCCTTTGCATGATCCCAGCTCAGGTTTGTCCCACACCGTGACAGAGTTTTCTATCCCCTCCTAAGTCCTGCTTCATTTCCAGAGTCAGATGATTTAAGCTGACCTCCCTGCCATCCCAGCGCTCAGCCCCGCAACACAGCGACGGTCTCCTCCCAGCGTTGGAAATTGCTTTTTCTCCGCTGCCCCAGCACGGCTGTACAGTGACAGAGCCGGCAGGCTGAGAGCTGCAACGCACACTGCACCGCGCGGGCAAGGAGCAAACTGAGAGCCGGCACCGCGATGGAAGGGTGGCAGGAGCCGCAGCAACAAGGAGCATGAGGCACCAGCTGAATTTAGACTCCCTGCGTGACGCAGACAGTCATGTCCTGTACGGATAAGGGTTTAGCACATTTGAGATGCCTGTTTCTTTCCAGTCCCAGGGGAGGACGGGAGGGGAGGCTGGGCAGGGTACAGCTGTAGCTAAACGACCATGGTGACCCTCAGATGACAACCCTGCCACACTGTAACACTGAACAGCGACAACTATTTTTACTCGGCATCCAAGCACCCGGCTGGCCACACGGATCAGTGTCAGAGTAAAACGCTGGACACACTGCTTCTTTTGCACCAGCTAAATGCCGAGCGCCTCGTTGGTGCCACGGGGCCACTCCCGTGTGAGACGTGGGGTGAAGGATGGACAGATCAAAAGAGTTGGAATTACAGCAAGAATAGGCTAAACCACACCCTGAATTGGCCATGGCCAACTTGCCTGAAATATGAGGTCAGCATAGATTTGTCGCAAGGCAAATTTTCCAGATTTAAATAACTGGAAATCAACTAAATCTAAATACTTGGAGAAACACTACCTTCAAATCTGGATTCGCTTTTCCTTCACTGGCAGAAGACACCTAAGATAGATTGGTTTGAACCATACAGGGCTTTTGGCCTCTTCACTCATGCACCAGGAGCTGCACAAACCCCACATTTTCCTCCATTTATACACAGTCAGGAAAGTTTCCCTGTCACTCAGCTCAGTACTAACTAAATGACATCATGCATTACACTAAAAATGAAGGAGAACATCAGCCTAAACCCTCCCATATGAATCAATAAATAGCAGGTGGCTAAATCCAGGTGGTGAATTATCAGTGAGCCCAAGGTATAACATTGAAGAGGATCACAGCTCCTACCAAGCCCCACCATTTGTGGGTTACTAATGATGTGCAGAGTGTGCTGGTGAAGACAGCAACCCGCACGTTACGGCGCACTTACTATTTTAAGGCTATCTTTGATCTCCCCTCATTATACGGCACATCATTCTCCAAATAAATGAAGCTAACGGAGGCAGTCCGCAAATCAATTTTTCTTCTCCCCGACGATGACGAGAGGCAGCGGGTTGTCAGGTACGCCTTTAGGGACAGGCACCACAGACTGGGCTTGTGTAATGTATGCCAATGATGCCATTAGACACAACATGGTCCTCCACGAAGCTTGGTAGGTTCTGCGTTGCAGAAGTTGAGAGCCTTTTGTGCTCCCTTTCAGACTAGAGGGATCATTAGAAGATGGGCTGCTGGCTCGGAAGTGGCTGAGAAGATTTCTTCTTATGGAAATGGGATGGCCAGATTAACATAAAAAATACAAGGTGTGGTGCAGCAAGTTTGTTTCTCAGGCTTTCCCCTAAATACATCCTGATTTTAGCTGAAGCTGTCTTCCAAGCCAAACCAACTCACAAACTGTGACGCTGAAGTACATGAAAGCCAATTTACAGCTGCGTTTTGATAATAGTCCTTAACAGAGAATTAGCATCATATCTGTTTCTGCGTCCTCCAAAACACATCAGTATGGTGAGGATGCTTTCAGAACTCAAATAATGTAAGTTTATTGAAACAAAGAGCAAATCCTCCCTTCCCTTTTCTTCCTGTTGATACTAATACGACCCACTTGTGTGAAAATAAAGGTCTTGGGGTTTTGTTCCCTGAACTCGGTCTGCTAAAAGTCTGAAGAGCAGATGGTGGAAAGTGTTTAACTAGCAAGCAAAATATTGCAACAACATGGTTGGTTCTGTACAACAGACCTCTGTAGAAAATAAGAATTATTTTTAAAGGTCAGTTCATGAAATAGCACTGCTCTGCTGCTCGTTCTGCCGCTATTATCACAGCTGTCTCAGTAACAGCCTGCCTTGGAAAGACAACAGAGACTACTGAAAAGAAAAGATTGCAACATAAAAGAGGTCAAGAAATTATTTTTTTGTTCAGATGAGAAAGGGAATGGAGGCTAATGTAAAAAAAAAAAGGGGGGGTGGGGGCAACCAAAACCAAAAATAACCAGCTGGTGGGATGTTGAAGGGCTAAAAGTAAGATATACTAAGTAGGTTTTTCTTTTTTTCCAAAACTGACAGACTGTCTCTCACCTTAAATGATTTATTCACAGGATCCCAGTCTCAAACTTAAAAGGCTTGTGGTGACGACAACTCAAATACTCAAATATTTTCCAAAGAAAAACAAAGTAAAAACCTCTACCCAAACCACTATCGACTTTCAGCAATACCCACAGACCTGTCTTGGTAAACACTTGCTAAAGGTTTGTCCCGCTAGTTAATGAGGGCTGGAGCCATTTTATTCAGGTAACGTTCTAGAACACCAGATTTTAAAGAAAAAAAAATATAAATGAAAAGGTTCTTTCCCCGATGATTTTTGGGCCACAACCATGCTGTTTTGTTAACAGCTTAGGCTTGTTTTCTTTCTTTGCCTAAGAATGAAATGAACCCCTCAGCGAGAAGCAACTGAATATCCCTACGTCCTCGTGCTTTCATGCCTAGTCAACAACTGAAATCCAATTAAATTTAAGCCAGGTGCCCCACAAGGTCACTAAGCTAATCTTGTTCCTAAGTCATCATTTGTGCTATGACTGCATCCGAGAAGTCCAGTCCAAACTAAAAGATAGTCCCTACGTCTATTTATTCTTTCTATAACAACTCCAGAGAGGGCCCCGATGATAATCACAACACCGCTGGGGAAAGAACTGAATGAAAAGATGCTATTTCTCCC
The DNA here is from genome assembly GCF_949628215.1 of Phalacrocorax aristotelis. Taxonomy (NCBI): domain Eukaryota; kingdom Metazoa; phylum Chordata; class Aves; order Suliformes; family Phalacrocoracidae; genus Phalacrocorax; species Phalacrocorax aristotelis. The sequence goes on from NC_134294.1 coordinate 2,884,756, forward strand.
AAAGAACTTAAAATCCACTTGAAGTCAATTAAACGCTTTATGGAAGTAACTAAATGTACTGGACTGCTGAAAGCTTGGATTTTAAGGTCAGCCATCTGGAAAAAAAGTCTTTTATTTTACACGTGTTCTTTCATATAAGAGAGAATATTAACCTGCATCTAAGGCAGATGCTGGTGCCTGGATGCACCTTTGCAATTCATTAGACAAATTGCTTCGGCAAACTGCTAGGTTAGAGATGACTCAGCCCTTAGATGTTACGCGCCTTCTGCTCCACACCAGTTAAGTCTCTCACACTAGCAATTAGAAACAGAAATTCTAGTAAAGCAAAGCAAAACAAAACAAAAAGTAATTTAGGCAAAGCTGGGGGGAGATTTAAAGTTTGAAGGTATAATGGATTCACGTCACGTGTGTCTCAGAAGCAATAAATCCTGCTTAGGGAAACGTCTGAGGAAAAAACACTGCTAGGCTATAAAATTCCACCTCTGAGGATTATAAAACAACATGCACAGAACAAACATCCTTTCCAAGCATAATAGGACTGTCAGAAATGATTGACAACAATGACAATCTATCATAGGGTGCTGTATCCTTGCGATAGCATCTCGCACGGGGCTGTCTGGCAGAAATGAAATTGTTTATTCATTCCTGTACTACGCGGAGGATGGAACATGTCATATAGAATTAATGCACCTTTTCTTTCCATCTGCTTTTATGCACGCGCATTATCTAAGTACACCTTTTAGTTCATATAACACTATTTCAATTTCCTCTCGGGTTTCTCCCCCCTTTCAGGTCGGCTATGCAGATGATGACTTGCTAAGTGCTGTTTAGGGGAACGTCATGCCTTTATACTTCCAGACTGTCGTCAGGAAGCTGCTGCAAACCTGAAACAAATATGAGAAATGAGCAATCTGGATGCAAAGCTTCAGCCCTCACTCAGAGGGAGGGTGATGCTCCCTTTCCAGAGCCCTGCCAGCCCAGCAGCAAGCATGTGGGTCAGCAAGCAATCCCTCCAACGGGGTATTTTCATGATGAGGAAATCCTATCTGGGGTGCGTAATGGATGGAGACCACTGGGGTCAAGAGATCCCAGCACATCGTAATGTCTTCCATTAAATTACTGTCTTCCCTGGGCAGAATTTGAGCTGACAGCCTATTGCTGAGTGACTCCACACAGCTTATTACCTACCCCCACATGCAGTTTAATACCGCTGACGGGGCCGCTGTACCGGCAGCCGCCTCTTGGCCAGCCCGCGCTGCAGCTCCAGGCACCGTGCTCACGCTCGTCTTTGCCAATGCTACTTCAGTCGACATCAGTGACATCTCTGTAGGCAGGAGGACTGCAAAATACGCAAGGTAATGCCCCATTCTCCATGGGAGAAAGCCCTGTCACATATGGGAGAGGAGGTGATTTTTCCCCCCCATGCAACAGCTGTTTCTCTATTCTGTTTACCAATAAGAGACCTCCAGCATGGCAAATTTCTCCTATAAAGCCATGGTCACTACTGTCACAGCTGCTCATACACCAGTATTGCCAAAACTGAGACATGACAAGCAGTGAAAGGTAGAGTAAATTGACAAAACAGATGGGGGAAAGAGGTTCTTCCAAGAAGTCAAGGGAGAAATAAATATGGTTTAATGAAGGGACTGGGCTGGCACTCAGGGGTCCATATTCTGGTGATGAAAAAATACAGCTCTGAGTCCCTGCACAAACTCCCAACGCCTGCGTGCTGTGGTTCCTCTCCTCCGCACCGGTAAGCATCCTTGCTAGTTTGTCTTCTCGGTGGTGTATTGCTGAGAGGGGGGACCTGCACCTTCACAGGCAGATGCACCCGGTCCCCGGTGTGGCCTGGCCTAAAACATGTTCACAGCATTTTCCAAAGTGGAAAATGGCGTTTGATGGGTTTCATGATTCATCTTCAGCCAAGAAAAAAAATAAGTCTCAAGATCAAAATTAGATCCACGGTGGATCCAAAGCCTTTGCTTTGGCCATACCTCCTGGCCTGCTGGTGTCCAGGCAGAGTTACTGAAATATGTACAATTTCTCTCCACACCAGAAAGGCAGTAGACAGGAGACATCATCCCCACAGGATGTGTTTTAAAAACAGGTTAATAGTGTCAGAGAAGCGAGAAATGCCCATTAACCTTCCCCTCTGATCAGTCACTTCTGGCGGGTCAGCAGTCCAGCTAATTCCTACCCCAAAATTCAAGCTTTGTGTTCTCTCCTCAAATTATCTGCCGGCCAAAATCAGGTCCCCACCAAGAGGGGATGAAAGGGAGTAAAAGGGCCAGACACCGGATTTCAGCTTATCTTTGTACAGAGCCTTGCACAATCAATCTTGTTTAGAGCTGCAGGGCTCCATCTCCCCATAAAAAACACTAGCTGGGAAGAAATGAGATCAGGTAAGGAAAGGGAAATAATTGCACTGGTGATATTTTTTCCTCCTGTGTAATTAGAGCCATTGGGCACTCTGCAGTCAGGGTTAGTGTGAACTTTATATGCACACGCTGGCGGTGATATTCCTCTTTAGGTAGCTTGTTGCCAGCCTCATGTTTCTTTCATTCCTCTGAGGATTTATTTTATTGGGTTTTTTTGTACTTGATGTTGTCACCTGTTTAGTTCCATCTTTTTCCTCATCACTACCATTTCTCACTTTGTGATCCTTCTAAACTGAAAATCCCAAGCAAAAAGCTGTCCTGCCCTTTCTGGGAAGAGATCCAGGCGCATCACGAGGATGCAGGAGCACTTGGCATTTCCCTATTGTTATTAGCATTTCCTTAATCAGACACTCTATCACAGGCAGCACTTAATATGCATTCAGGACAGCTGATAAGTAGTAAAGCAATTCTCAGGTGCTAAAAAAAGAATTCCTGCACAAGGGGATTATCAGTAGGTACCTTTTTCTCCCCACATTTATTTTAATCTGTGACACACAGACGCCTGTAAGCGTCTGCCTACTCTCATGCCCGATTTGCCAAAGGTATTCCCACCTGCAGCACAGGCTATGGGAGCAAATCCAAATGCAGCGTCTAACCCTTCGTGTTTCCCATGACACTGCAGCAGTGTCCCATCCGTTGGTTTGGGGTAAATGGAGGTGACTTGGCTAAAGACGTACAGAAGTGACACGAACACCATACCCACAGAAAGGAAATCCCAAGCACAGCTGCAATGGTGTGCTCACTGTGCACTCCGCGGCCTCCAAAGCCTGACTCCGCATGCAAAAATATCCAACACTAAAATACACGTCACTAACACCAGGGATTCCCAGGCCACTTCTCGCATGCAGCAAGGTCCCTACTGGCCAAAGTAGTTTGGACCACAGGCTTTGAAAGTGAGAGGAGCAGATACGATAACCAGACTCCACATAGGAGAATATGGGAATAAAACATGAAGATGTGTAGCTTTCTCTGTTTACGTTCTCCATTTAAGCACTTGTAAAACGCTGGCAGCGAGTCACAGGAACCGGGGCCCCGGGGACCAGTTGGTTAACGGAGCGCTGCGTAATTGCAGTAACACTGTAGGCACCAACCCACGTTGGTACTTGCAAAGGCAAGCCGGGCTTAGCATGGGATAGCAACCAGGAAAAGCCCTGAATAAGATAATTTTGCTAATCCTTACAGGAATAATTTCCTCCTCTTTTATTTTCTTATTAGGCTTCTCATGAGAGGCGACAGGCACAGGCTGCAATATGGGAAGTACCAATAAGATGTTCAGAAAAATGAAAAATCCCCCACGAGAGCGGTCAAAGCGTGGAACAGGGGCTGTGGGATCCCCACCCCTGGAGAGCTTTGAAGTGCTCGAGGCAGTCTCAGACCGGCTTTGCCAGCTTTTAGAGCTTATCGGAGGAGAAGGGAGAGGAAAGCACCCTGTTCTCAAAACAACCCTCCAGTACAAGCTGCCATTTTCCATCCAGTTTTTACAAATAAAGACTAAAAGAGAATATAAAAAATATATATACTGAATATTTCGAAGGGGTTTTTTTTAATAAGAGGAAGGAAGCACCCTGTAACACAGTAAACCTGTGGAGTGAGAGATTTTATGTCGAAGCAGCAAAGGCACAAAGGAACATCTGCACATCGTTTCATGACTTAGCTGGCATTTTAGAGCATGGCTAAACCAACAGCTCGGTTTTGTGTCTGGCACTTCTAAAACTGGCATTCAGCACAGGCGCTTAGCGGCAAAATGATTTTCGTTTGCTAGGGCTGACAGTGGATTCCCACCAGCGGGTATATTGCTGCCTTTTCTCCTGAAACTTCAGAGCGATTTTCAACCCTAGATCTGAGATCCAGGCCCATGACAAGCTGCACGCTCCGGGCACCGGGATGTCCTTGCTGAGCTGTGGTTTTCAGAAGCCAAAGTTGGTTTTAAACAAGTGTCAGGGACTAACAATTTCCACTGCTAAAACCTCCCATAAAAATGCCTCCAGATCCGTGCAACGGGCCTTCCTCGTGTCCTAACAGATTGGAGTTTATTGATTTCCTACCTGTGCATCCATTAGGAGGTGCCTCATCAACATCATGGCATTTTTCAGAGATTCCTTCTCGCTGGGCAAAAAGGCATCTTCGTCTTCGTCCAGCGTTTTTGACTTGTTGACGATAAAATGGGAGATCTGGTCGTTCAAGGAATGCAGCGACTCCACGGCTGCAGAGACAGAGAAGGAAAGCAAAACGGGAATGAAACCGTGCTGGAGGGAGCTGACACCATTTTCTCTGTTTGAGATGAGCTACAAAATGCACTCTCCTTCTGAAAAGCGTAGGTGGAATTGTTCCCCATTACCACCCCCGTCCTCTCTGCTGAGAGGGCCAGCAAAGGCACAGTAAAGAATGGTGACTACCATAAATCCAAATATCGATGGCGAACTGCAACAGCAACAACAGGATGCTGCGGTCTAAATTAACGCTACGGTGTTAGGTTTTGGCTGCTTCCAGATATCGGCCAGATTCAGTCAGAATCTAAACACCGCAGTCTCACTGCTCCCCCCAGTCAATCCACCTGCAGCCGGTTTTCCCTACGTGATAAGGTTTTGCAGCACCAAAGTTGTGGTTTTAATAGTAAATGTGTGCCGCAGTGGACATGAGGGTTATGAAAGTACTAAGCTATTGCTATAAGGATCAATAAGTGTAAATAACCTATAGCTATACATGCATCTATAGGTAAAAATTGGCTTTTTTTATTTTTTTAGCTGGGGTAGGAGAGAGCAGGACCAACAACTAAAATATTACTCATTTTATTTTTTCACGATTATCTGTATTTGAAAAACTGTTATCTTCTGAATTCCCCTTTATATGGTCAAAACCCAGGTATAAGTGGGATCCTGCTCCCAGTCATGCACCTCAGAAATCTCCCCCTCTGTGGCTCACAGGAGTCCCCCAGCAATTTCACACACTTTACGATGCTGCAATTTATACAGCCCGTAATGATACGAACTAATGGCAAAATTTCTTTCCGCCCAATGGAAAGCTTTGCATTTCTACGGATTTGGAAAGTCTGCAATGCAATTTGCTTTTAAACCATGTGAAGTTTTGAGTTTCGATTTTTACAGTAGGCTCATTAAATAAATGAGGCTCAAATAATTCTTCGGCGTATTTTCTTTCTGCCAGTGGTTCACGCAGCGAAACCCTTTGAAAAGCTTGCGGCTCAGAGTAACACATCACTGTCACACGCTGAACTGTGCTTCTGCAGCACACACTGCAAATCCTGATTTGCTCAGGCTGTTTATGAATAAGGCAATGTGTTATTTAGGACTCCCCTGACAAACTGATTTTAAGAACACAAGGCAATTGAAATATACTCGACCCAGTTCTGTCCAAAAAAGATCTCACCACAAAATTTGAAGCAGCAAAGATTAGCCAGAAACCATACTCATTAAGGAGCAAATCTTCCCTAGACACAAGGTCCAGAACAAATAACAGGTATGACTCCAAAATGCAGGAGTGAAAGAACAGAATCCTCCTCACTGAGAGTGTTTAATTTTGATTAATAAAAATAAAATTAAATCTGCGCCTTACAAAGCCTTGGGAAGAGCCTGAGGGGGTTGGGAGGTTTCCCAGGCTCAGAGTATTCATGCACCTCACTGCTAATAGAAAAGGTATTTGAGGCTCACCATGATGGAAGGGTCCATTTAAACCATACCATAAATAATATTCAAGATAAGGGCTTTGGAATAACTAATTGAAGTCATTCCAGCTTTCACAAGCGTGCAACAGCGCAGGCTTGGGGCATCAGTGGGTCATGCACGTGCACTGCGCTCACTGCAAAAACACCGAGGCTGCAGCCCGGCAGCCTGGACAGCAGGGCAGCCGCTCGGCTCCTTTGCCCAAGCCACGCAAATCCTGGGATTTCAGCTTTGCAAATTGCTCCACTGAGCAAAACAGAGGCTTGCTCCCTCCACATCAAAGCAACTGAGTCCTGCATCCTTGGCGCCTTCAAGGTACAGCAAGTCAGCATAATGACAAGGATTTAACTGGGGTGGAGAGTATATTAAGCTGGTCATGCAATAGAGCAGCAGCTCCTCTTGAGATTAAGCTTTTAGTAATACATGACCATCAACACACTTGGGAACTGTCCCCCACATCACAGCTTTTCTTCCCTCTGCAGAACACAGTTTATCATATTTATGATGTGAAATCTGGGCCTTCTTCCACGGCACTCTGCTCTGGTCATTGCCAGAAAGAGATGTGAAGGCTTTGATGCATCTCATGCCGCCCTCCCTCTGCACCGCAGCAATTACAGTCCGGGTGCCTAAAAGCCGCATTTTCCTCCCACAGTCTCCCCCCACAATTTACAGATATATTTCTTTCTTGCTTTGCTACTCTAAGGTTAAACTGGACAAGATCAAGAGCCGTTACCGACTATTCTGTAAGGTCTGCTTTTGTTTAGTTCAGAATGTCAATACCTCATTTTCAGCTGAATGGAATTAGAAGATGAAGGAGCCTCAAGAAAGACTGCCTGCAGCCAAAACATTTCAGTGCTTCTCTCCAGAGCAAAACTTACTGATAACACGCAGACAGAAGTCCCCTGCACCACAAATCCTCCCTCACCTTTCAGCCAGCAGGACCCAGCGACAGGGGACTGAGTGTCCCTTGCAGCAGACCCACCATCAAACCCCGCTTTGCCTGCGGAGGCGTGAACCGTCCTCAGAGAGGGAGGCAGAAGTGGATTTGGGGGGGTTCATTTATTGCTAACAAAGGCATAAAAGTGCAGTGTGGGTGTGCAAGGTGTTCGGAGAGGTCCGTGCCTTGCCCGGTCATTTCTGGTCTCCTCCTACCTGCATTTTGACATCGCGCATGTCCTGCACCGATGCCTGGGACGACATTTTTTAGTGTTCTGCCCACGGTCCTCTGGAAAATCTCTGTATCTATTTCCCATACTCAGCCATCTAAAAGTATAAGCACTTTCTGTTTTCTGAGCCCCATTACCATAGCTTTGTTCACACCATTATAAATTAGGTTCTGTCAGCATTTCTATCGTAAATCTGTGCAAGTCAGGCGGAAGGATTCATTCTAGCAAGGAGTGTGGTGCTCATGGGATATTTGTTTCCCCTTCTAATGAAAATCAAAGTGAGGAACTAAAAGCCACAGAGACCTTTTGCTTCTTAAAGAAGTACAGTTTATTTCTCATAGAATCATACAATCATTAAGATTGGAAAAAACCTCTAAGACCATCAAGTCCAACCCCCAACCCAACACCCCCAGGCCTCCTAAACCATGGCCCCAAGTGCCACGTCTGCACGTTTCTGAGCACCCCCAGGGACGGTGACTCCCCCCCTCTCAGGGCAGCCTGTGCCAGGGCCTGACCGCTCTGGCAGGGAAGGCATTTTCCCTCACATCCAACCTAAACCTCCCCTGATGCAGCCTGAGGCCGTTCCCTCTCGCCCTGTCACTGGTGACTTGGGAGCAGAGACCGACCCCCCCCTCACTCCAGCCCCTCTCAGGCAGCTGCAGAGAGCGAGAAGGGCTCCCCTCAGCCCCCTCTTCTCCAGGCTAAACACCCCCAGCCCCCTCAGCCGCCCCCCAGCACACTTGTGCTCCAGACCCTGCCCCAGCCCCGCTGCCCTTCTCTGGACACGCTCCAGCCCCCCAAGGTCCCCCTTGTCCCGAGGGGCCCAAACCTGAGCCCAGCACTCGAGGTGGGGCCTCCCCAGGGCCGAGCACAGGGGCCCCATCCCTGCCCGGCTCCTGCTGGCCACACCAGTGCTGACACAAGCCCGGGGTCTGGTGGCCTCCTTGGCCACCTGGGCACTGCTGGCTCATGCCCAGCCGGCTGTCAGCCAGCACCCCCAGGGCCTTCTCCGCCGGGCACTTCCCAGCCCCTCTGCCCCAGGCCTGGGGTGTTGCCTGGGGTTGGTGTGACCCAAGGGCAGGACCTGGCCCTGGGCCTTGTTAAACCTCATACACTCGGCCTCGGCCCATCAATGCAGCCTGTGCAGTTCCTCTGCAGAGCCCTCCTGCCCTCGAGCAGATCAACACTCCCGCCCAGCTTGGTGTCACCTGCAAACTTACTGAGGGTGCCCTCGATCCCCTCGTCCAGATCATCAATGAAGATACTGAACAGGACCGGCCCCAACACTGAGCCCTGGGGAACCCCACTTGTGACCGGCCACCAACTGGGTTTAACTCCCTTCACCACAACTCTCTGGGCTCGGCCATCCAGCCAGATTTTTACCCAGCGAAGAGCACACCCATCCAAGCCATGAGCCGCCAGCTTCTCTAGGAGGATGCTGTGGGAGACAGTGTCAAAGGCTTTGCTGAAGTCCAGGTAGACAATGTCCACAGCCTTTCCCTCACCCACTAGGCAGGTCACCTTGTCATAGAAGGAGATCAGGTTGGTCAGGCAGGAAAGGAGAGGAAGAAGATCAGGGCTTAGCATTCCTCCATTCACAGGGGATTTCTCCAGCACCATATCACTTTCCACAGTTCTAACAAAAATTTGATGGCCTGCAAGCAAAAGCTTATGCCTATCTTGACTACAATATAATTTTACTTATAGGTGGGACTTATATATGTCACACACTATTGTACATCACAACCCAGGCCAGCGTCATGTTTGTAAACCAGCATCTCCTTCTCGTGGGTCAATCCACATGACGCTGGAGGTTTCTCAGAGTGATGCTGTGCTGTAGACACTGGGGTCTGGGGGAGCAGCACGGCACATCGGTGTGACGGAAACCACGTGTAGCTTGGTTTCTCCAAGTCACCATGAAGCAATCATTTTATAATCATATGTCCTCACACCAAGCAACACTCCAAAGCCCCAGGAAGCTGTGGGTTTTTCATACAGAAGAGCAGCAGGTACATGACTGCACGCAGGCAGCAGCAGGTTTCATTTTCTCATCACTCCTAGGCTGTACTAGCATCTCTACCAGACACGTCAGTCCTGAAAGCCATCTTCCCAGCGCTAATGCACAAGTATTGATTCATCCCATCTTTTCTGACCAATGAAGAATTGAGGACTGATCAGTATTTTATACTCTGAAATTTTGGCTTAAGCCATAAGCCCACATCTGCTTTAAGTAATATGAATGTATACCAGAGTTATCCTCCCCAAGCTAATGGCTTCCTTCCAGATCTGCACTGACTGTGACCAGAAACTGGTACGTGGAGCAATTCTCCCAGGCTTTATGATTTTGAAGTAATTCAGAACAAACAAAATTTTATTATCCTAAGTTATTCTAACTTCCTTATCTGAAGCAATAGCTCTATATTCTCTGATATTTCTTCTCTTACCCTTTGGGAAGTTTAGTGTTGTTTGAGCAATATGTGGCACATTAAGCTCTGGGGGGCAGATGCTTCTCCTATTTGTAATTTTCTAGGTTTAGAGGGATGTCAGAGAAATCAGAAGAAATATTTACCAGTAAGAATGCGGAAAAAGCAGATCAGTATTTGACTTGCGCTGATTTTTATAAACAACTGCCATAGCACTATGTTTAAACTTGGCTTAGCAAAACAAATCTCTTTCCATGCAGCCAACGGAAACTGTATTTGAAAATAAAATCGTCTGAGTCTTCCTCATGAAAGGAAGGCATGTATTTCCGAACACCCGGCCTACAGACAAAGTAAAAACAAAGGAAGCCTGAAAAACCAAACAATTTCTGACACTAGTTTTCTGGATGCCCTGAGTCAGTCTGCAATGCAGCTTCCTAAGGGCCCTTCTCATAATCAGAACATATTTGATATTTATCACTTAAATCAAGAGGAACTTCCTGCTTGTGTGCACTAAAAATCTAAGCGGGAAGGATAATGAGGCAAACCCTCCACCCCTCTCAACATTAAGCCTTAGAGATTTCTGCAGAGCAATACTTCAGCTATAAGCACAGGTATGTTCAGCTCAGATTAGAAGATACTTCTTGATCCCCTAATAAAAAGGAAAGAAAAAAAGAAGAAAAAAGAAAAAAGACAAGAAAAAAAAAGAAAAAAGAAAAGAGAGAAAAAAGGGAAAAAATAAAGATGACAATCTTCCCTTGCCATATCAGTCCTCTGGGCTTCAGAATGATAACACATCAGTAACGCTTCAGGCGAGACAACCAGCTAAGTAAAAGTTACAGCTATCAAAGCCCCGTTGGCTTCCCAGCTTTTCCCGTTCTAATTTCACCATTTCCTCACTGCGAGGAACAATTTCAAGAGGCGAAGAAACCATAACAATCCTCCATTAGTGCTTTGACATCACCTACGAGAAGGGAGAAAATTATACATTTCGGGAGCGGTGTTTTTCACTGCTGCTATCAGAGATGATGTGCTGTGCTGAGGGGTTTTTTCGGGTGAGGACCGTTTGCCTCCCCCAGAAGCAAGAACAGGCCAACAAAGTTGGCTTTTTGCAGGGTGCTTCAGGGTGTGAATCACCGGAGACTGAAGGACGGACAAGGCCGAAAGGAAATTGCTTTCTGTCAGAGACGAAGGAAAAGATACACATGCACCAAAGACTACTTCAAGGAAGAGGCTGAAGCAATAAAGTTGTTCCAGGAGACCCCATTTCATACACTCCAGCTACTGCCCAGATGAGTACAAAATAAAATAAACTGTAGAGAATATATCCTGAGATCTACTGATAAAAGCCAGCAGAGTCTAAAATTAATTCTCGCTGGTAGGAGTGACTAAATGAAAGAGGACGGACGCTCTCATAATTTTAACAAGGGAAGCAGTATGAGGATTCCTGGGCTCATCGGCTGAGTCTGCTGCAAAAAATTAGAGAAGACATTTAAGTCAGACTTCTCTGTAAGCAGTCAGCACTTGCCACCGTGACTAGAGATTTGCTCTCACAGAGAGAAAAGCCAAAAAAGCCACGCTGCATGCACAGATCCTTTGAAAATCCGTCCCAGCCGAGCGCGGAGGGGTCTTTAGAGCTCCCGGCTGCCAGAGAAACTTCGCCTGCTAATGACTGTTTCTGACTATCCAGCGAAAGGCAATGATGTGTGTGGGCAAATTGTGCAATTCATTATCGCTTAATATTACCAAACAGCTTCTCGAATAACATCTACGGGTGTTGTTTTTGCAGAGAGGGGAAAAAAAAAAAATATTCGAAGTGCTTCAGGCCTTTCCTTTACGAGCTCTCCCCATTTGACCTGCACTGCCACACCAGAGTCAGCCACCGGTGTCTGTAACACGCGGGGCCCCCGAAGCACCCGCTGCCTTTCAGCAGAGGACTTCAGCATTTCCCACATTATGAGTCCCAGCTGATACCTCTTTGTGAAGAGCAGTTAAAACTGATTTGCTCAGCCCATCGACTAAATTTCTTAGGCTTTTTCTAATGATCAAATAACAACCTTGTGTGCAACTTCAGCCCCAGGAACAATGGCCCCTCTCGCACCGAGGATGCTCTCCAAACGCGCTCACTTTTCACCAAGGAAAATCCAGTCTGTTGCTGCTCTGAGGTTTCATTTCCCAGTGTTTGGCCACAACCCTTATGAGGGAACCAGCTGATACCAACAGACACAGCGGGGACCACTGAGCACGAGGCTTCCCCTGCTGATGCTTGGGCAACCTGCAGATCCGGGGCATTAAGGGCATGGAGAGACCAGCAGACCAGATCACGCAGATCAGCAGCGTGTTTTCTCCTTCCTCTAAATCAGAGCTGCTTCCCAAATACTCCCTCATCATCCTGGCAATGACTGCTTCTCTCCACACAGATTTGGGGAGAAATTAAGTGTTCTTGTGAAAGCTCCAAATCCTGACTTTGGGACCAATAAACAGCCAGCGCTGCGGGTGTAAGCTTGGAAATTCAAGGCAGTTCAGTGTTATTGCATGTAGATACATGCAATGTATAAAAAGATGATCTTTATAGAGCTAAATTATAAATAATGTCCATCCTTATTTATATTACTGAGGTTGGCCGATGGGCCTTTTGCTGGGTCCAAAACGAAAGGACATGCAAGACATGTAACAGTTCATTTTTGCCCGATTAATCATTCCGATGAGGAAACCTTTCCCACTGTAGCATTTGCTAATTGGATTTGGACACATCAGTTCATTTATTCACTTAGTGGTTGAAGAAATCTCCCTTTGTAAAAGCCAAACTCATGAAAATTACTCCCCCTTCTCTCGTACCAGTACCGCACCGGTTTAACGCCTCTCACTTTCAACAGGATGAGAAGCTGATCTACAAAGCTGCAAAGCCCACGGCCATGGGCATCACAAGGCGGCGGCTCTGTCTGAGCGAGTGAGCCCATTTTCCTTTACCCAAACTGTCCCACCTTGCAGCACCTGCCCCATCCACTCTCTTGTGCCAGCCGCCGTTTACATGACACAAGCTTGGATTCTTACCTGCCTGGAGAAACGTTGGGAAGAACTAGATCTGAAACACTCCATAAATATTTTCTCCTGTTACTGGTAAGAAGAGACCTACAGCTTTTTCCTTCCTTTGTGGTCTTTAACTTGTTTCAAAGGAGGTATTCAATGAGCCCCCTCGCAGGAATAATTTACCACACCATTAACTGAAGAAAAAGTATCTGGTGTCTGCATTAGGGGCTCAATCACCTTTCAGAAAAAACACTGTGAAGAACTCATTACAGTAATTACTAACGAGCTGGCCTCTTTGGGCTGTAAATGTTTTGTGTGTAACTGGCAAAGAGCTGCATTCAGAGCTTCCCAGATGCAAGAGCAAGCCATCAGACCAATAAATGGCCCTATAGTTCCTGAGGAAAACATGCTCAAAAATGAAGCTGGCAATTTTTTCAGCTTATTAGTCTCTCCTTACAAACCTGACCTTTCTGGAGATGAAAAATGACATCAAGAAGTGGAGCGCTGTGGAGTCGTGGCAGCTCTTTAATAACCAAAGTTTTTCACTGACACCTTTTATTTAATGGTGCAGAAGCTTCTTTCAAAGTTGAAATTTTAATTATTTCAATTAAAACGCCAGTTTTAAACTGTCCTTAAAAACATGGACATGTTTTGAATCCAGCAACACAGGAACAAATTTGGTCATTTCTCATTACGCTCCCCCTCCATCGAAAAGCAGATACGTTAGTGGGCAGTAGAACAGGGATGGGCGCTTCAGGACCACGCTGCAAGGACAGATGTCCATATTCTCCTTGGAGAAACCACCTGTTGCTCAAAGTCTCCAGAGGTTTTGTCCCCCAAGGTAGTCCTGCATGGAGCAGGGAAAGAAAAGCTGTTGTATTTTGCTGTGTCTTTTCTATCAGGTTTCTATCAGGCCTTTGGAAAGAACTTTTCTTCTTTGCCTCAGTTTCTTCATCTGTAAATTGTAACTAACGCCGCTCAGTAGCGAGCTAGAGTTTGGCCAAAACGTTAAGAATTAAAAGGCTCTGTGTTTACCCTAGCTAACACACTGCCAGGGGTCATTTAGAAAATAAACGCTATGTTTCTCTTTGGGTGATAGTCCCACTAGACCTACGAGAATATCAGCGAGCTGAAGAAGTGCTCCCATGCCTACTTTCCTATCCCCCACACCAGCTATATTAGTTAGACTAATAAATAATATTACCACTCACCCTAAAAGAAAAAACCAAAATTAAATTTCTCTGCTATGTTTATGTGTACAACGGGGAGACTGAGTCAGGGCATAAAGCTGCCAGCGATGGGGTCCTGCTGCTTCCGATAGCGCTCTGAGCCGAAAGAGCCCACGACGCCTCCAGCAAACTGGTCTCCAAACTTTGTCAGCTGGACTATTGTTGTTTACAGAAATATCTGAGATGTTTCATTCCCCAGAGAGCTACAAACAGCCAGGCCAGGAACAATGTCAAGCTTTGAGAAATACAAAAGGCACGATGCCAAAGCAGTAAATCTAACTTGTGCAAGAGAAACTCAATTTAAATTTGCCAAAAAACCAAAAAACCCTTTGAAAAGATGGACAAGGCACGGTGGCAGCCAGCTTTACAGCTGCTCCTTTCTTGTTTCTATTGGGTAATCATTTATTTGTCACTTCTTCAGCTAATTGTGCAACTATCGTATTTCATAAGCAATAGCTACTTTATTTAGACAAAAAGGAAGTGAACAACAGAAATTATGTATGCCAACACAAAAACAGCACGGGCCAGATATCCAGCTGCTACAAGGGGACTTCAGAGGAGTGATGTCCATCTGTCCTGTCCTTGCGTACAGGCAGTGCCATGGCGTGGCTGGGCTTTGGATAGGGTACAGGAGGACTGGTTCCTACTCTGCCCAAAACTGGGTCCAGGATCTTGGATGGGTCACCTAAACCCTTAGTGTTTCAGCTTCCCATCTGTAAATGCAAGTTCTACAGCCCACAGAAACATCATAAACCACAAACGCAAGATGCCACCACCGGAGAGGGACTCTGTTGGCTTTTCCCTGCTATTCAGCTGCAGATCAGGAATTGTTCTGGTTTAACAAGCAGCCCCTGGTGCAAAGAGGATGCTCCATCTCCTTGGTGTCAAAGATGGAAGAGAACACTTCCTGAAGGGAATGTAACAAATCACAGGTTTATCTGGCTTTTGGATGAATTGACATTGTTAGAAGGCAACTGAGCTTGATTTATTTCCCACCAAACATCTGAAAGAGCGTGAAACAGAGTTACGTGTTGTTCTGAGCGTTGAGAGACTAATGAATATTGTCTTGCCAATCTGCTGGGGACGCAATAATTAGAGAGGGCAACCACAAATCCTGAAACTGGCTTAAAAAATAAGATGTAAAAATGAAACAAACCGGGTTTGTTCACATCAGCTCTTGAGATCTTTGTTTCACCCTTAAAATTGCCCTTCTCTTAGCCAGAAATGTTAGAAACATTAAAAAATAACATTAAAAAAACCCAACTAAAACCAACAGATTTGTCACATAAGAAAAATGTCAACCATTATGAGATTTGCAATAAAATATGAAAACTGGCAACATGCTTTAACCTAGTTAAAGCAAATATTTACATTTCCTTGGGAGCTGCCTTCCTGAGCAGTTCTACTGCTTAAAACTGTAAGATGTGACACTAACAAAACGCCGGGCTTAGCAATTCTGTCTTAAAAAAAAACCTGTATCGGAAAAGCATTATAAAAAGCTAAAATTCAAACCCTGGAAACATACAGGTTGATAAACCTCGGCTGAGTACAGCGGATCAGAGGGTCAAGTTTTATCAAGCACTCGCACAAAACCAGCTGTCTCAGAGAGCCTGGCAGGGGGATTTGGTTCCCGCTGCAGATAAAGGTGACGCCGAGGACCACACCAGATGCTACACCTGCATTGATACTGCCAGCAGAGCCACACGCTGTCAGTTCCTGCCTGCTAATTGTTTTACTCCTGCGTTTCCTTCTCATCCAAGACCCTTAATCCACGACGTTCAGAAGTGGTATTACCTTGTTTTGTAGACTGGGGAATCCAGACCTTTTTTTATTCATTTAAACTATTCAGTTCACGGCAGAATGGCAGCTGTGAATGTGCAATGCCATGGACATTTTGGCTTATTTTTAATTTATGCAATCTTGATATTATTGCGTCAGTTACTGCCCAATTCTGACTTGTACCTGCTACGTTCAACATCACCAACCCTATTCATGTGGAATAAAAATAAGCATCTAGAAATATATTCATGCAATTGAAGTTAAAATGAGACTATATTTAGCATTTTAAAACTGTGACACGATTATATCTTTGGAGCAAAAGCATCACATTCAAGGCGCTTCTTCAGTACGTCGTTTATTTTTATGGGCACAGAACTGAACAATCTTGTCCTAAAATACAGCAGATTTTTCAGACCAGTATTTAAGCTTGTTATTTCTGTTAACTGCATCTATAAAATGCAGCAAGAGAGTATTATTTATTTTATCCCGTGATCAGCTATGCCTGTATCTGCAGCTTCAAACAAAACTTTCCCTGTAAGACAGAACAAGGAGCTCAAGCAGCAGTTTTAGAAAACCTTTCGTGGTTCTATTTCTTCAGCATAACAGTGCACTGGCCTTTTTCCCAAGCAGTCAGAAAAGCTGACAGGCCTAACCCTCCAGAAAATGGGATTTCATAATCTTTAAAAATAATAAATTTTGTAATCTTTAAAAATAATTTATGATTTTAAAATAATAAATGGGAAATACAAACTGCAGGGAAGGAAACTACTCCTTCTACGCTCCTTTGCAACAAGAACAATAACACAAGTCTTGCTTTAGGTTCACGAGAGGCTCATGCTTCACAGCCAAAATAAAGATACCCAAAGCTCCCGTGTGCTTCAGGGTGGACGAGGGATGACTCTGGAGCAGCTGCCCCGACCATGGGAAATTGCTGTGCCTTCCTCATCTTACCTAACAAGAAATTTTGGAGTAGCTCCTGACACGGACAGGGGTAAAGACGAATGGCAGAAAAGATGTCAAACTCTTCTTGGGTTTGGTTTAGGGATTTTTTTTTTCTTCCTACAGAAATGCTTCCTTCACTGAAAAACCCCTAATTTTGAAAGGCATGTCAATTGTGAAGAGTCGTTTGGAAAACACACAAGTCTTGATGATGTTTCAGCGTACCCTCCTCGTGTGTCCGGGGTGGCATTCTAACAGAATTTCATGAGCACTTCCCATTTCTCTTCAGCGATGCTTTCATTCTACCTGAGCACGATCATTTGTCAAAGTTATGATGTTCCCAGCAAAACAGAACAAGTAGAGCATTCAATACTAATTACATAGTATTTAAATGTTTGTCTCAGTTGGAATCATTATTTTTTATTTATTAGGTTTTCTAGATGCTCCCGCCAAGGTACTTTCACCTCCGTTGCAATCAATGGGATTTTCAGTAGGAAGGGAGCACCTCGTGTAACGTTCTTCATGTGGTAAAGCCTCATGGAAGAGCTCAAGTGCATTCTTCTTGTTGATGACCAGTGGGAAAATCATTTGTTTCTAAACTTCCCTGGCTGCAGAAGACAGTGCCTGCTTTGTTTTGACTTTCCTCGGCTTTGTGATTTAGCTTTGAACCTCGACTTCATGGCCGACCTCACATTTTATATCTAAACTACTCACACTGCATTTGTAAACATTCGCTGGTGGCATTTATTTCAGCAATCGAAAGCAGGAAAAAAACAAATATCCCTGCAGACAGGGATAACATATATTGCATTAACCTCCTTTCCTCACTTTCATCTGTAGCCTTTGCAGCAAGATTGTTTGGCAAGGCAATGAAATTAAACTTTAATAAAGGACAAGAGGAGTAACTGTCACCAGTATGAAACCGGGGATGCAGCATTTTGCAAGCAACGCTTGGAAGGACTGGGATTTTCCATCAGCCGTGTTGCTGTGCCAAGTCCGAGCGAGGAGCTCGGACTGCAGCCAGGCACTCAGAGAGATGAGATCATTGCAATACCCCAGCAGCGTGTGAAGCAGGTAAAACCAGAACCGCAGCAGTAAAAATGCCTTCCTCTCCTCCACAGCACAATATATTAGGTAAATAGAAAAGGTTTTCATTAAAATGTTCAAAACCCCTGAAGTGACTCAGAGACTCGTTTCATTTTCAAGCACGCCCACGGTTCTTCGGCTCCTGAGCCTTGGAGTAACTGTGGCATTTTGGCATCTAACTGGCTTTTGAGGACAGAGCTTAAATCCTTCTGATGGTGCAGCTCAAAGAGGGCAGCGATCCTGGGTGCCCCCAGCCCTTGACGGGTGGGAGATCCCTCAAATGGAAGCACATTTACTTGTGGCCACGACCACTCTGCCCTGACAGCCCATCTACCCTGCAAAACCCCTGGAGCCCATCAACACATCCTACAATCTCACTTTTTGGATGCTGAGCAGCTCTAGCTCCAGGACTTAGAGTTTCTGAGAGCCTTTTGTGTTCCTGAGGCCCCCAAACATAACACCACTAACATTAAAAGTTAATTCACCCTGATAATAACCCAGCCCATCACTCTGTTCTCCCCTGGAAGCTGCCTGAGGGAACAACCATTCTCTCTGGCACAAGCATTTATCAAAATGAAGAGAAAGCATCTCATTTTGACACTTGATTGACAGGAAGTGTCCCTGTTAATTACAACCAAAAAGACAGAAAGAGAGGAAAATTATAATACAGCTCCATAAACTAACTTTGGTGTCATATTTAGGGGGTTCTTAGAAAATGGGTAGGGTGAGCGAAGACTGCACGGTGCAAGCGTTTATTTACTCTATTTCTTACAAATTCAGGGTGAGATCAGTGTTAAACTTGCTGGAGTGCAACAGCAATGTAAAAAAATATATGCACAGACTTGTGCAAATAAGAAACAACCTCCCCAATACCTGCAGCCTCATTGAAGCCACATCTATGTTCACCACAGGAATTTCAAGGTCTTTGGTGGACTTCATCCTTATCTACGCCAGCGTAACGCAGAATGATGTGTCTCCCCTCTGCGTTGCTTTTTCTCAATGTCTCCAATGATTTCAGGCTCACAGAAGGCCGACGTGGCCAGGGCCGAGTCAGCAACGGCTGAGCGAAGCGCTGGGCTCCAGACACCCGAGGGGCTGCTCTGCCAGCTTGGGGAAGGGAAAAGCACCGGGAGACCCTAGCATAAAAAGGACCCCATGTCTTTTGAAACCCCCTCCTCGTCTCCAGCTTCCAGTTTTTCGCTTCCACCTGCTTATCAGAAATCAAGGATGGAAGGGGAGAGCCAGAGGAACTGTGTTGCTTGCCCGGTGAGAAACAGCACACCCAGAGCAGAGACTGGCGCAAAACCCTTCCCTTCAAATGAAGTCTCACAAAGCCTACAAAGACTCAGGGCAGGTTTCTGGGGCTCTCCCATACAAATCTCAGACCGACAGACAGTGGTGGCTCAAGGAAAGTCCCGCAGAACAGCCCTCTGGCTTCATTCCCATGGATTTCTGCACCCCATTAAAAAGAAAACGACCCCAAGCCTATTTTCTGCCTCCCTGCCAAGGCAGCATTCCCTCACCTGAACTGCACGCTCTGCTCTTCTTTCCAGGTTTGCCATGGCAACAAGAACACTGCACATTACCAGTGTGAAACGGATGGGTTATGCTTTTATATTGTCCTTCTGTCTCTAGCCGGGTTACAACATCTCCTAGCTACAAGACGTGCAAGACCGGCAATACACTCACTGCCAGGAAAACCCAGAGCACAGTAAATCCCAGACGGTAAATACATAATCAGCTGCAGGAGTGTGGGGACTTTGGAGACCAAGAGGAAGCATGGTTAAAAAAATAGGGGACATTGGCTTCCTGTTTAATTTTGTCGTGGGCACTGCAGGGCTGAGCTGGGCAAGCTGCGAGCGAAGCACACCCTCCTCTGGACAAAGCGGAGAGGCTGAAACACAAGCGTTTCCATCAGGGAGGCACTCGCCAAACTGCAGAAGGACATTACGGAGGCAAGCCAGGGTTTCTTAGCAACAGCATCGCATACAGGTCCATTAACTCCAAATTCCTTTGCGAGTAAATCCTGAGCTAGGAAAACCTTCAGATGCTTATTGATAGTGCGAGCTGAAGCGTTCATTTCGTTCAGTCCGATAAAGGGGAAAAGAAAAGGTAGCCATTGAAAAGCAAAGAGCAGAAATGACTTGCATTTTGGGGAGGACTCTTCAGACATCTTACAGGTGTTGGACTTGCAGGTGGCTCCTAATTAGGTTATGGTGAGCTGCCGCGGTGGGTCTCTGCAAAAGCCTCAGCTGTAGAAATTGCTCTTGCAATCCTGCGAGAGGATCGCTTTGGCCAAGGCGGCAACAGAAAAGCAGCTCATAAAACACAACAAAGAAACACACAGAGAGACTCAGAGGGCAAGAAGTGATTCAAGTATTATAGCAGTTTGATTTTTTCCCCTTGCAAAGTGCTTTGTATTTGTGGGACTCCGTTGACTCGTTTCATTGGCATTACTCCTGATTTACTGGATGGAGCAGCAGACTGAACAACAGCGAGTCCAGACGAGGTGGCCTGAGGCTCCTCCTCTTCCCTTTTAACCACCATTTGCAATATTTCTATTCTGATTGTAGCTGACAACCACTGTGACTTTACTTCACCTCTAAGTAGCTCTTTATTTTCTCAGAGCCCATCTCTCGGAAACATGCAATGGTTTGAACAGCTCTGCTTCGGTTTTGGAAAGCTGCAGCTTAAATGCAGCTGAGCGCAGACAGAAAATGCCAGGGTGAGAATCAAAGCGTGTATTTTAACCACATTTCAAAGACGATTTTAAGACACTCGCAGAGGGGTGGGAGACGGCTGCTGTTTGAACCGTCAGCGTCTGAATGCGTGGAGGTGGCAATACTGCCCTTACACGTACAGCACAAAACCACACAGGTTGTCTGTATGCGGTATTTTAAACATCCACATTTTCACAGTCTATTCAGACTACACGTATTCTGCGTGTCTCTCATTAAAAGGGCCCTTTTGCTGATGATCGTTAAGTTATCATCAGAAGTTATGAAGTTAACAAGAGAAAAAGGCAAGATAAGCACATTTACAGGCTGTATCAGTGCACCAGAAAGTTCCCTCGCTTGAAAAGGTCAGCCCACTTTAGATGGTCTATTTGCATAAATTTTCAGCTGTCAGCCCTTGCTCTTCCTCTGATAGGTATGGGAAACCTGTATCAGATATTGTTCTCAGACCAAGTTACCCAAAGATACTGCTTTTATACTGCGACAAACACAAACACCTTATAAATTCATGTCTACTGTGATTTTGATTTTACTCTATTAATACCTTTAGGAGTAAATAGCTTAAAATTACACTTTAAAATACTTCCATTTGTATTCTGACAAGAATAAAGATAGATTTAAATCTATGAAATAATACACAGAAGAGAAGTAGCCGTGGTCAAGAAGTAATTTGCTCTCATAATCTACGGCACCATCTGCCTAAAGCATATTTAGGTGCCAATTACAGCGCACGGGTCCACTAAATTCACTTGATCAGTTCTTCAGCTGTGGATCAAATCCCTCCAACCCCTTTGTGATTTGCATGAGGAGTCGAAAGGATAAACCCTTTAATAATGCCAACAGATAGCACGCGCTGAACTAGAGGAGAATAGATACAGGTTTCTTTAATGAAAAGAACATGAGGTTTATCATGTTTTTGCTATTAAACTCAGATGAGATTAGGCTAATGAAAAGCGAAAACAACCTCCCTCCCCCTCAGAGTTGCTCCTCAGCCTTAGAAATGTTCGCAGCGAGGAGAGTATCACACACGTCCTCGCCGGTTTTGCTCCGTGTGACGTGTCCCCACGCTCCCACCACCGCCAAAAAATAACCTTTAGATACAGGACGGCCATTTTCTCGCTTTCCCACAGCCTCCTCCTCTTGCTTTTTCTAATGGCTTTTATTTATATGTTGAACAAAGTAAAGGAGCAGCTACACACACACACAGATTTTTTTGCCACATCTTAAACCCTCAAATAGCTCCTGTCCTGAAAAGAGCCTTCATTAGCGTGCGTTTCCATACCAAGATGAAAGAAGCGTGTGAGGCTAAAGTTTTCCCTGGAAAAGGAGAGGATCTCAAGCTGTTAATATGTCATTATGTTTCTGTTCATTAGCATTTCTGAAAGCTGACAAATATGTTTTTAATGACTTCTTTTTTTCCCTTAATGCTCTTTAAAGTACTTTTCCCTTACTGCAGTACTAATAAAGTGTTCTTGTCCTGAAACTATACACCATACCGCAGCTCACACTCTGCTGCAGTTTCAATAGGAAAATTTTCTCACAAATGCAAATTAAACAAAGTATTTACTGGGACACAGAGTCAACTTGTTAACACATTAAAACTTTCCACAACCTATTTAGTCAAGATTCAATTTCCAATGCGGTTTAAATAAAAATGTATAGGAGATTTTTAGCAATAACATAGGAAGCTTGGGCTCGCGTAGAATTTTTCACTGTCACAACTCAGCTGGTAAAGGCTTGAATATATATATTAAAAAATAAAATAATATTAAATAATGCATTTTAATATCTATATATAAAAAACCAACAGTACTGCCTGCAGCACTATTCCCCACGTGGAGCAGCATCCAGATTGAAGCAATACTACTTAATATATCTTCCTCATTTGTTTGCAGAAAGCAAATGATTAAATGAAGAGTGCTTCAGCAGTATCCGCTGATGCTGTGGTTCCCTCTGTGGTTCTCTGGCGAACCAACGATCTTTGAATCGAAATACATCTTTTTGTATGGTTTGGACAGTTTTATAATTTAGAGCCAGATTCCAGCAAGAAAAACTTGCGTCAATGCAACGCTTTCCAGAAGATAGATGTTAGCACGATGTCAAATCTAATCAGGAATGACACGCTGCTGCTATTTGATTCTCCTTATCGAATTTATTTATCTCCAATTGTTGCTTTTTGCAAAACGCTGTAAGGTGGGAACATCTGTCAGTAACATCAGTGAGGGAAAAGTGCGATTAGCGCACAACTTTCCCCACCTCCAGACCATTCAAACAAGTGCTTATTTTAATTCTTCATAAGTACAGCATTTTAAAGCACATTTAAGTGTTTTGCTGAAGTGGGTTCTGGATTGTGATAAATGAATCATTATGAGAACAAATTACTGGGTCATAATCGACCATGCTATGCAAACTCTGACCGTGAAGTGGGGAAGCAGCGAGTGACTCATCCAGCGATAACAGGAAAGAGACTGATTAGTGCAAATGAATACGGAGGGCAAACGTGAAGTTATTCAGAACGTAATCTGAAGAGTTCACAGCTCTCACCGGCCCCGTATGAGGTCTTGAAATAGTTTGAGGAAAACTAGGAAAAGCAAGGATTAGTGATCCCCATTTTGCAAAGTCCATGTGTGCTTAGCACGTAACAGACAGTGCGGTTTGGACACAGCACTTCAGCTGGGGAACGTACCACAAACCATGGCGTGGTCCTTTTTTGTTTGGGGAGGAAGGTGCCGGCAGGTTGGAACAGGGGTATTTGTAGGAGTAATGCTGATGATAATAAAAACAAATCCTCCTTGCTTAGCACGTGAGCTCCTGGGGGGCATGCCCTGTCCTGTACGTCTTTAAGGCACCCAACACTTTGGAAACAAAAGGTAAGAATACAAAACGTAAATGTAGATGCTTCTCATGCCGGTTATTTGCATAGTCTAAATTATCATAAGAAAAAGAGGAGGACATTCAAATGAGGTTGTTCACCAAAAAAAAGACGGGTTTTTATACAACGTGAGGTATAGACAGTACTGCTTCTTCCTTTAACACGCATGGTCTTGGCCATCCATAGACGCGTATACTGACCAAGACAAAGCTCTGCTCCTGCACAGAAACCTCCCTGCCCCTTGGCAAACCCTGCTTTTGGCCATTGCTCAGCAAAGGAAGACTGCAAAAGCACACGAGCATCCCCTCCCGCTCTGCTCAGCTTCTGGGCCAAGGTAATCCTTCTTCACTTTGAAAGGGGAACAAAAAGGAAAAACATCATCCCGTCCACACAACTTAGTTCAGAGCCCTGGGTTTGTCATCTGCCTGATGGGCGAGCGGCTTTTTTGGCTTCGCGCGAAGCACAGATGTGCCAAACCCCACGTCTGACTGTCACAGATGGAAAGCAAGGTTTGGAAGAGCTTTACATCAGCCCCGAGCATACATGGGAGGAGGATGTTGTCACAATACCCTAAGAAATATAACAGAGAAGCAGCTTGAGAGACAACCCTTTCATCCCTGCCCTCCCCTAATCGCATGCAGAGATGACGCAGAGTTTCAGACAGAGGAATTAATTATTCGGTTAACCCAGCTCCATTTAATGTGGCCAATGCTGTCTGTTGATAAGGAGCGAACAATGAGATTTCTCCTTTCCTGAGAAAGCCTCCAGCCTGTTTTCCTTTGGTTACTCCTACACGTTGCTTTTCCTGTAACAGAAATATCTGACATTTTTTTCTTTGATTGGGTGAAATAATAAACACAAGATGAAAAAAGGAGAAGGGCACCCTTTTGGCTGGAAATCTGAGAGCATGGCTTCCTTCTGCTTCCAGCCACATCTTCTGAAGTTGCCTTAAATGAGGGGAAGAAAAAAAAAAAAGCTGGAGGAGTCATGAATTCATAAAAAGCACTACAATGGACTTAGCCAAAATCAGGTTCCTTTTATACTCAGTATAACTGATATCTGCTATTTTCAGTAAATTGGTAGCATTGTAGATACATCAATTCTCATATGACTTAATTAATTATGCTACTTCCAAGTGGCATTGAGATGGGAGAACACAATGGGTGAAAACTGGTGTAAACCCAGAGATTGAGTATTTTTCGGTCGGTGGGTTATGATTTCCCAGGATGCACAGCAGGTTGCAAGATATGGGAAATTATATTATAATTTCAGGCAAACAAAGCTCAAACTAACTCCTACACCTTTCAAGGTCAAACAACCTCAAGTAGCATAAAATTGCCGTCTCATTAATGTATTTTTATGCATAAAAAATTAAAGAGAATTAGAGGCATTTTAATTTTAAATAAAGGGGGGCTAAACCTGAGGGGGGTAAAAAAAAAAACAAACGATAAATTCAGCTCTGGATTAATATTTGGATAAGCCAAGGACCGACCTCGTCATCTGGCAAGTCCCACACGTAGGATGCTGTAGATGACAATGAGCAATGCACACGCGCACACACACACACGACTCCTTCGTGCAAGAGCCTGGAGCGGGGAAGGGCCATTTTGTAACTTTACACTTTGACCATTAAGTTTCAACAAAAGCAAATAAATGAGTGCAGGTGGAACTGGGCACCAGTTCGGGGTCGAAACTGAAAGGCAGGACACAATTTCACATCCTGAACGAAGAGCGGTGGAGAGGACCTGTTCAGGCTGGAGATGAGCAAACCTGCAGCGGCAGCACACCAGCCTCTGCTGCTGTTTTCTAAACACGAGGGCAAGGTTTCTGCGGGACATTCGGGGGGAGCAGAGGGTGCTGGGGAGGGGTTTATCAGGCGGTCCCTGGCTCCAGCTGAACTTGGGACTCTTGATAGCACAGGTGTTGAGACCTGCCCACACACCTGATTCACTAGCAAAAGGACATCACCCTGTATATAACATTTAGAGGTCATTAGTATATCCACGGCAAATATTAAATTAGTGCATGCAAACCGTCCACACGGCTGTTCTCTTGAATCACAAGCACAATCTTTGGTGTCTGGGGATCAGTTCACTAATCATCATTCTGGAGTCAACAGGACTAAACCTCTCCCACGTCGAAGTACGTAAGTTGTCCCCAGCAAAGGGAAAGTAGCTCAAAGGCCCGTGTTTCTCCTTTAAATTATTTGTGCAGCACTTGGTGCTCGAGGAGATACTTATGTCCGAACCTGCGGCAGATTGAAGCTGCTCCTGAGGCCAGCGCCTGTTGGAGTCCCTTTCTGCAGAGGGTGCTCTGGCCTTTGGAGTGACAGATTAGGAACAGCCTCCTCTGCCTCCCTGCCACTCGCAGAGAATTTGTTTACCAGAAGGTAAGAAGCGCTGGCGGTCACAGGCAACGTTACTTCTTTTTTCTACATTGTTGGGGTTTGGGGGTTGGGTTCCCCCCCCCCTTTCTCATTGACTTGTCCCCTTGTACGCACTTGACCCCTCAGAAATAAAAGAAATAAAGCTGACAAATTCTGGAGAATGTGTCAGGCACAGAGAAAACACCGGGGCTCAGAGGGGATGGGGAAACAGCAGGAATTCACACAGAGATGAGCACTTTCTCGAAGACTTCATAACAACTTATGGATGGAGTCAAAGGAAAAGGGAAGGGCAGGTGCCCCCAACCCGAATTGCCCCGCAGCTCCTCCAGAGAGCGTCCCGCGCGCTCAGGACAGGCTCAGCTGGTGATCACCCCAGGGAGGGGAGCAGCGAAACTCAGCTGTGATGCCTCTGACTTTCCAGACAGTTCAACGTGCGCTGCTCCAGACAGCCCCAGCCCCGTGCATTGCGTCCTAACGGCGAGTTGGGCAGCGCACGTTAAAGACAAAAGAGCAAACACAGAAAAAACTAAAGTTTAGGGAAATTTTGTGCTGTTACTTTGCAACATTCTTACTTTTTTTTTTTTTGTGGAAATTGTGAATGTGGCCATTTGCCTGTCTATAATGTCCATTTCTATTCAGAAGGGTGTTTTTCTTAACCGTGTTGCTTGCCTATAGGGATCTTTTTGTGCCCGAGCATGTTGTTGAGCTCATATTTTCCTTGCAAAATTTAGAGAGTTTGCTTTGAGCTTTTCTCCAAGTCATGCTTTCTGGTAATTTTTCTCACAAAGGTTTCTGCTAACGGCATTTCTCAGTCTCCTGCCATAAATTATATTTAT
This sequence comes from Phalacrocorax aristotelis, assembly GCF_949628215.1. NCBI lineage: Eukaryota > Metazoa > Chordata > Aves > Suliformes > Phalacrocoracidae > Phalacrocorax > Phalacrocorax aristotelis. Next base: position 2,911,349 of record NC_134294.1, read on the forward strand.
TAAAGATCAGTGAGAAAGAAGCCCACTTTAAGTTCCTAAATACCTCCTCTAAAAGTGGGAGAAAGCAGAGACCCAGAAACTTGTTTCTTTTATTTTTGCAAGCAACATACCAAAGGCCTGACACCTTTTTATAGCTTCAGCATGACCTCCCTCTCTTCCCTCAAAGAGTGACTTCATTTCTAAGCTATGATGGGGGCTCCGCTGCAGCGCGATACACAGAGCACGAGGGCCAGGCAGTGCATTAAAATGCAATATTCCACAGGCTGTGATTTATGGTCTGTCACTTAGAGCAAAGCATCGTGCATCTTAATTGTCTGCTCCTTTCCAGCTTCTCGGTTTGGTTGGGAGATGAGAAATTTTTCATCCACCATGAATTTTCACGGAAATACAGATCTTTGAAAGGTACAGGAGTTAAAGATGCAGAAATAAAACAGTCAGAGCTGCATACCTGACAGTCTCTCTGTGCAATGCATGAAAACATATCATAGGAAATAATTATGCATTTTTCTTTGCCCGATTTACAAGTTTCAGGGATTTCCCCAACGGGATCGGCTCTATTAGTCCATAGAAACAAAACCCACACCTTTGCAGCCAGCCCCAGGGAGCTCACGGTCAGCAGATCTCCAAAATCCTCGTGTTCACAGAGGTCATTAACTACTTACAAGAATCCACACAGACCCACTGAAAACCAAAACACCTCAACTTTTGGTACGGCTCATGTCTGACACGCAACGTGCCACTTTCAGGTTATAAGATCATGTAACTTTTAAATGAGACAGAAATAGCGTGCGCTGGCAGTGTCCTACTTGAAGAAACTTTAATCTTCTTCAGCCACATAGATTTTCAGTTAAAAACTATAGACTTGAAATTGCAAACACTGTACAGATCAAAGAAATGCACATCTAACATCAGGGGAAAGGAGTTAATTGTATAGAGGATGGTTCCACGAGTCAATTACAGGGCTGTTATTTACCGATTTGCACCCAAACCCCTTCTTCTGGACCACCCTGTGGTTGTCTGTGATAAATTACGTGGATTGTGTTTTCCATGACCTTTTCAACCCCCTCCTTCTCAAGACATTTTATTGTCTTCAGGCTTTTTCTACATCCACATAATTACAACCATACATCATTAATTCACCCGGAGTGAAAGCAATCTCATACCAGTGAGCCTCCCTTGGCTGAGACGGCCCGTTCTCAGGGCAGGAGAACATTAAAAGTTTGCAAAACACCGGACAAGAGGGTTTGCCGTGGCGTGTCGGACAGCCGCCCACCGCTGGCACTGCCCACCTCACCGCCGCAGAGCGGCCGCTCCGTTTTTCAAGTCTTGCAGAATCACGGCTGAGATGAAGAAGGTGCCTCCGAATGCCCACCCTGTCGGCCCGCCTTTGGCACATTGATTTCTCCAGAGCTGCGATTCTCTGCCTTTTCCAATGAGCCTACGCAACCCAACCATTTCTTTTGCAGTGATTTAGTCTCTCTGTTAGATTATTTGATATTTTGTTTGTTTAATCCTTACAATATTGGTATTTTTCAGGCTGACAGCCAAACAAAACCTTTGGAGATGTATGACATACATATCAAGAGTCTCATTGCCCAGTAAATCAAGGGTACAAGTTATACCACCAAATCTGATGAGCAGCTCGTTACAGTTGGCGTGTTTTAGCATCACAGCGTTTTGCTAAAAGAGACTTAATTCATATATTCTTGTGTGGAATTTAAAATTCGATCAGCAGAACCACAGAGGGGGATTACGTTAACTTGGACTTGAATTCAATTACATTTTTAATTCTATTAAACCTCCAACCTTGCAAAATAATATAATTTTATACAGTTGATTAGGATCTTAATTACATGTTTCCATATTATTATATCTGTTTTAAAACTTACACAAGGTTTCTATCCCTTGGAAAATTTTGGGAAACAAGGTGTTTCTTATAATAGTGGTGCATTTGTACCGAGCAGAAATTTAAATATACAAGACACTAAAGTGAATAGCGTGATTCTGACACGACGGCAGCGCTTTCTCAGCATTTTGTCGAGTCCTACTGAAAAATAAAATTGATACAAGCCAAAACTACACTTGACCCCTGAGGGTTTGTGCTGGCCAATTTAATTAGCCCATTAAAAATTAAATGCTAATATTAGTTTAAGTATGCTCACGCTTCACTGTGGCTAGAAGACAGACTGGAGAGGCGACACATCTGAAAGCATGTGGCAATGCCACAGTTTCTGAAAATAAATAGCTTTTGACCTGGCACACTGATCCTCGCTATTACTTAGAGGTTGTTGTTAGCCTTAGAGGGTGTCTCGGGGCTCCTTAGCTGGCAATCATTGACCCAGTAGGGTATCGCTCTTCAGTGCGGAGCTAAGTCAATGCACGTGCTACTTCTTATGCAAACCTAATTGGAAAAAATGGATAAATTAACTCATTTCTTCCATTACTTTGTGCCCACTTGAATGTTGCAAGTTCAAAAGTACATAAAGAAGTCTGGGGGGCCTGTGTCCTGAGATATCACGGAGCAACAACTAACATAGGAAACAAATTCTGCTCCAAGACCTGGGACACTGCAGACCTAGCGCCTGCCGTCCCTGAACAAAGCCAATTAAGTCAGGTTTTTTACTGGCTGAAGACTAAACCAAGTGGCTGTAGAAGGTCTGTTTTCTCTCATATCCTTAAAACCCAAAACCTTGGGCAAATTTGAGAGCTTTCAATACCTCAGGAAGCAAGTCCAACACTCTTCAAATCTTATCTCCCCCAGGCTCTCAGCATTGTGAAAAACAGCAATGGTGCAGGGCGTGCACAGCTCATTAGCACACTACCTCGTATATTCAAAGGGTCTCTTATGGGAACAGCTCATACTCAGAAGGTATTTACCCCACACATCATCAGTTTTAGATGGAATATTGAGTAGCGATTACCAAAAGGAAGGTGTGGAGCAGTCAGATAAGCACCCAAAATGGCAGATGAATGTACAAAGCTCAGTCTCTAATTCTAGCAGGTTTCCAGACAAATGCAGCCTGCTAGTTAAGTCTCACTCGTAGAAATATTAATGTTCACAAGAGCTTTATCACCTCTGAGGGCTCCTGCTCTTCGCTGACCTTCTCGGGTGAGTCCTAAACTCCTTTTTTCCATTCTAGTTTTAGAGAGAGAGAAAGAAAATGTAAATAAATGAACCTAAGGTTTTCAAAGCTTAGTCAAGGTTCAGGGTCACTCCTTGGTCTGTATAGGTACATCAGTCATCTAGGTTTAATAACTCAGATTCCATGGCAGACAGTATATAAAGACAGAGAAACCCAACAGACATAAATCCTCATCAAGTTAACTGTCCTATATTCTTTCTGCCAGACACAGTTTTGCCCGAAGCATAGAAGGCTTTGTTTATAGCACAACCTCGGCAAAGAAAATAGCTTCCTCCATCCCACTGTCCCCACTATATCTCCAGACTCGTAATTTTTAATTATCCCTTCTGTCAAGCAAGTAATCAGAAATGTATGGAAACAGGTTCAAGAGCAGGGTGTTCACAGAGCCAAATTCAACCTCTAGTACAACTACTCAAAAAAAAAGCTTAAAATCAACAAAACCCAACACAGCTCCGTCCCAGGTGTAGCAGTGGGGGTGCTGTTGTATTATACCTGAAAAAAGGTGATTTTCTGGCCTGGGCTTTAGAATTTTGACTTTTGCAGTAGAAATTTGACTGTAAGCCTTTGCTTTCCCAGTAACCCAAGAAGCATGAGAGCTGCCCCCTACCCTTGCGGGCAAGAAGCACACTGGGCGAGCGCTGGTGCTTACACGGGGCACCCTGTGATTCCAGAGTCAGTTTATAACCAACACCACAGCGACTCAGAATAATGCAATAAACTGGCAGGAAAATCACCCACCTCCCCCATCTGCAGAGCAGCAAGAGAAAACTCAAGGACAAACCGGGCTTTAACGACAGAACAACCTGGAGCACTCGCATCAATTTTAAGAGGATTAAGCAAGGCTCTCTCCTGCAGAGGCTTCAACAGAAGCTTCCCCAGGTTGGCGGGATACAGTATGAAAAGCAATTTAATGTCTTCCTTGGCATTTATAAGTAATAAAAGCAGCACCGGGCAGCTTCCAGAACCAACTGTTAGACTTTGCAAGGATTTTTCTGGGATATACAAGACAGGCGCCCCCATTTTATAATTTATTTGTAAGCAGGGCTGTGCTCTCTAGCTCCCAGCCTGTGGTTTCCATAACCTGTCTCAGGTCCTGGGGGTAGCGTAGAAAAATAAATAAATAAATAAATAAAAACAAAACCAAACGACTACAAGTATTTTAAAGCCTCATGGCAAAAGCAGTCCATTGCAAGAAAACTTTTAATCCGAGTCCGTTCAGGGCTCCTCGCACAGAGCGCAAGCAGAAACCATTCCCACCACCTAAACCAACAGCAATAGATCCATCTGCAACGTTTTTTTTCCCCTCCCAGTGCGTTTGTAACGCAGCCCTCGCTACCAAATCTGGTCACCCCCGACTCCTGAAAAAACGCTCCCAGGCTGCTCTCAGTAACCCTCCCACTTCTCACAGAGCTAATGAAAGCAGCAGGACGGACCTAATCTCTTCACACACAGACGGATGATGGCTTTAACTGGCTAATTACAGTTACAGTGAGCAATAGCTGAGAAGCTCTACAGTTGGCAGATGCATTTATTCAGCTATTACTATTAGATTTTTAAATCTGCCTCATTCCACAGATAACTGTGATGCTTGAAGGAATTAAGCATCCAATTAATAACATCCAATAATACAAGGAATACTGAAATTCCTCCGGTTGCATCTACAACACAAGTAGTCCAGGATAAAGAAAATAGAAAACTCCTTAGGGACTACCAAGGTGAAAGTGTCATTTGTTTGCCCGGTTCCTGACTGTTCTTCTGCAGTTGTTTGTGAGAACACGGCCCTGTTTTGCTGGGTAAAATATAGAAAATGTTTCCTCTTCCACAGTGCTTCTGTTACAAGGAAACAAAAGCCAAGAGTGCGGGAGCTGAACTGCAGAAAGGAATTTGGATGGGAGAGCGCGCAAGCGATTTGCTCAACAGCACCCAAGGAGTCCTTGGCAGCGTGAGTTATGGAAAGTCAGCAAAGGGAAAACATCTGCCTTTGGTTTGGGGTGGGTGCGAGGGGTGGAAGGCTGTCCCTGCAGGCAGCTCTCCCACATCTCAGCCCAGGTCTTCACCCACGGAACAATTCCTCTTTTTACTGCTCTCAGAGAGAAATCCAACCGTGCCGCCTATTTAACTTCAGATGGGCTTATTCCGGCTTTGCTGCTGGGCGAGATTTTCCAAGGCACTGCCAATCTGCTTAGCTCTGCTCCTGCTGAAGAGCTCAGCCAGCACGGCCCGCTTCCGAAACACCGCCCGAGGCGAGAGATCCGACGCCGGGACTGTCATTTGTTATATTCCTCTGGCAGCCGTCGCCAGGCGGTGCCATTACCCAGGGGTTTGCTCAACCCCTCTCTCGGAGCAAAGGGCGATTTGAAAAATTGCCGCGCTGTCGTTTTGAAATTAAAGTTTCTTGCAGAGTTTCCTGTAACAAATAGCCAGGGGGATTTCCCCGGCACTAGTAAGTACAGCCAATTCCTGAAGAACGTTCGAGGCTTTAGGAAGGATAACCTCCGCGGGAAGGGTTACCTTCTTGCACCTTGGACAACTTGGGTCTGGTAGGACTAGGGTCTCTCAAGCCCTCTATTCTCAACAGCAGACAGAGTCATCCAGAGAGACATTCAGAGCAGAAACTTGATTTAGCCCAAATGCCCCTTATTCAGGAGGAGCCTGCGAAGAGCATCACCAGACCAGTCTCCTTTAGCGAACATCCAGCTCTGATCACCCGCCTTCTAGAAGAATCACGAGGAACATGCCAAGACACTGAATCACTGGGTTTTCTCCCCTCTTTCAGACTTCGAACCGGTGCTGCCGCTGGCCCCGAGGCTGACAGCGCACGTGCATGGCGCCTGGCACGGCGCAGCTCTGGGCCGCCACCACATTGATGCTGCCGCAGCGCAAGTGCTGCAAGAGTATTTCTGGGATACAGAAGATAGGTACCCCTCGTTTATAATTTATTACATGCCAACAAAAGCCTGTTGTTGGGGAAAAAAAAAACCTCAAGCATCTGGATGCTTAAACAAGCACCAGAGAAAGTTCATTAAAATAGAAATTGAAGTTAATTAACTAAGTGAGGGACTCCTCGGTTCCATTTGCTTTAAAGCCATCCACATCCTTCCCTTGGTCTACTGACTAGCTTTATTCAGTTCCAGTTAGTATATCAAAGTGATGTATTCTGCTTACAAATTCAAGGCAAAGCACATTTATCTATTACAGAAGGAGAACGGATTTACATTTAAATGGGTGTTCTTCATGTATCTAATAACTCAGTTGAGTAATCAAAGAAGTACAATCTAAGCAGGAGCGTCTTTGTGTTTGGCATTAATATAGCCCCAAAGATTCACTCCACACATTTCTCCCGATTTATTTATTTCATGGGTGGTGAGGAACAAAATGGGAACGTTGTCATTCACCAGCTACAATCAGCCGGCAAAAAGGTTAGCTAGGAATTAACAGACTGCTTGCTTCCGCTTACGTTTCAGCTAAAAATTCAGACTCAACAGGAGAGCAAGAAATCACCATGGTGCACGGACTTTCATTCCTTGAAAAAAGTAAATAAACAAATAATGCTTCAAAGGTGCCAAGGGAAGTTTGGCAATGAAACTGTTGCTGCTAAGAGCAGCAAGATATCTTAGCTTCACTGTATTCAGTGAAAAATTGCAAGGGTTGCACTAACCTGAACCAAGCAAAACAATTTGCAACGTGAGACGCTCTTGGAACAGGAAAAGCCAGAGAGCAAATAAAATTCAGAGTTATGGTAATCAACTTTTTAATTCCTTCTCATTGGGCTACACTCGATTCATCTGAACGTATGCAGAAAAAACGTGTGCACGCGTTTAAAAACAAGTAACTATAGCTTAATCCAAAAACACTAGTAACCTTCCTAATGAATGGTTTTGCAAGTGTAGAATTTGCTATTAGATTTTGGGCTGTAGCGATTTCGATGGCAACTTGACCCCAAGACCCTATCAAAAGCCAAGTCAAAGATAAGTAGCAAGAAAGAAAACACATCTGTTTCAATCAGACAAGAACAAAGCAAGTTTACATGTAATATGTGGTTGTAGATGATATCCTCCAGCAAAGCAATTACTGTCTCCCGGTGATGTGTGAGGCACAGCGATGTCATTTTGCAGGTGCAGGACAGCATTTTCTAACTCTCACAGGGGTTATCTTGCAACATGCAAGAAAAATAAAAACATAAATATGGCATGTCCCAGGTTGCCCCATAGCCCTTGTTATTCGCTGGGGGGGTGGGAGGGGAGATCTGAGGGGACGGGGGGGCTAGAAGTCATCTCTGAGTGAGAGAAGACAGAAATGCCTCCCTCCGTTCTTCCTCACAAAAGCTTACAAAGTCCGGTTTGTGCGCCCCGCTCCTCTATAAAATCAGCATTCCCTCCTGCTATACTCTCCATAATTTCCTTGCCCAATGAAATCCTGGAGGAGACAAAGGAAATTCCGCTTTCCCCAGCTGCTGAGTATCGGCCTACTTTTCACTGCAGCAAAAAGTTACAGCAGCTGAAGAGGTCTACGAAAACATGCAAATTAGAAGAGTTTGTAACTCAGCAGATACCCACTGCTGTTTTACTGCGGGGACCGTGCAGTTTCCCACCATGTCGGAAGCATATGGGCTAAATAAGGCTAATAAAGATTCATTAATGTTTCTGTTGCCTTCCTTGTAAATAAGATTTCCCTGTGAGCTACTAATTTATCAGCCAGTTTCTCTACAGCTTATGACCCCAGATCAGAAAGCTGCGTATAAAACGTTTAAGTGTGCTACATACATCCACCATCTTTTCCTCTTTGTCTTTCTTCAGGCTAACGCGGGGCACGTGTACCCACAGCAACTGTTCTGCTCCAAGAATTCTGATTTTTAGGAGGAAGCCTTCTACTGTATGCGCAAATCTAAAGAATGGATTTATCTGCTACTGAGCTCTCAGAAAGTTTAGGTTTAGAAACAACTCTTGGATAAACTTATTATAGACTTTTTCAGTGACCAGCTTGAATCAAAGTATTTTCTCAAGTCCCCCCTGCCGGCTGAAGGTACGCGAGCGAAGCGCGGAACAATCCTGTGTCATTTGGCTGCCCCTGCGCCAACAGGTGCGCTTCATCCGCTCTGCACTACGCATGAATTCTTCTCCGCCTTTTACTGCCCTAATGCAAACCAGCGGTACTGGGAGGAACCCGAACCCCCTCCTCCCGCAGCAGAAGCGCGAAGAGGAGAGTGTGACGGTGCCAGCGCCGGAGGAAACGCCTCCAAAGACGACCAACAAATGAAAACATGATGTGCTAAACAAAAACAGTTCCGTTATCAGCATTGCTTTCCACCTGCAATTACAGTACGTTTCAGCTGAATATTTTTTCCTGGAAATGGAAACAGTTTCATTAAAGTTTAAATATCTGACAAGACAGATGACTACGGGCTTGTGAAAAGCAATTATTTTGGACACTGATTACTTCCCGCGCAGACAGTGAGTATTGTAACTGCAGATAGCTGGAAAAGGCCGCGGCTCTGTGTGATGGACTACAGTATCTGGAGGAGTTAATTAATGTTGTGGGGCGAGGAAGAGAGAAACTCCGCAAATACCCAGCTTAACATTCAAATTAATTGACATGAAATAGCTTCATATGTTTAATTTAAATGCAATTAATTCATTAGAAAAAAAAACCAGTCTAGGGACAGATAGCTGGTGCATCTGGCGCAGCAGCTAGAGCAACATCAAGTTCCCATAGCAACGTATTTGTTAGAAACAAGGCAAACATACTTAGGATGATGCAGTTTTGTTTTTAATCCACGAGAGTGATGACTACTGTACCAACAGGATTCAAAATATTGAGATAAAATTGAAGAAATTAAGAACAGATATGAAGACTTATTTTCTTCCTCTGAGCCGGGAGGGCATTGCAGAGAAATCAAAACTAAATCTGGAAACGCAAGTGCTAATGTGGGTAATTGCGAAACCAACTCAGCGCTGCACTGCATCAGTACGTGGGCTTTGTACAGCTCAGCCCTAGCAGATTTTAGCAGATTTTAACATCCCACCCCTGCAGACAGAGGTGACTGCGTTCATGGATGCTCCAAGACCGGCTGATGTCTTGTGTCGAGGTTCAAAGATCCTCCTTAAAATGATTTCATTAATGAGAAAAAAGGCACCAAAAGCCAAAAACCTGTCCGTTACTGCTATAATTATTTATGGATTTCAGTGAGCCATGTCTCATGCTGTTGCAAAAAGATGAGGAATGCTGGTACATAGGAGCTCATTATTATTTTTCAAATAAGGCTGCACGTAGATTTTGTTTCCTAAAGCCTTCGGCAGATACTATCTTCTTTTATGCCATTTTAGAGGCTGGGCACTGAGCCACAGGATGGCTTTAAAGGTTTGCCCAAATGAAACAGGAGGTGCCAAATCAAGGGGAGATGCTAACATAGATCCAGGAGACCCACGATGTCCCTGAGCCACTGCCTACCTAACACAGCTTGTTCTTCATTCTGGCATGAGCTTTCAAAGCAGTTCAAGTCATGAGCCAGCAGTGCCCAGGTGGCCAAGGAGGCCACCAGCCCCCGGGCTTGTGTCAGCACTGGTGTGGCCAGCAGGAGCCAGGCAGGGATGGGGCCCCTGTGCTCGGCCCTGGGGAGGCCCCACCTCGAATGCTGGGCTCAGGTTTGGGCCCCTCGGGACAAGGGGGACCTTGAGGGGCTGGAGCGTGTCCAGAGAAGGGCAGCGGGGCTGGGGCAGGGTCTGGAGCACAAGTGTGCTGGGGGGCGGCTGAGGGGGCTGGGGGGGTTTAGCCTGGAGAAGAGGGGGCTGAGGGGAGCCCTTCTCGCTCTCTGCAGCTGCCTGAGAGGGGCTGGAGTGAGGGGGGGGCTGGTCTCTGCTCCCAAGTCACCAGTGACAGGGCGAGAGGGAACGGCCTCGAGCTGCGTCAGGGGAGGTTTAGGTTGGACTTTAGGAAAAACTTCTGCACCGAAAGGGCTGTCAAACATTGGCACAGGCTGCCCAGGGAGGTGGTGGAGTCTCCATCCCTGGAGGTATTTAAAAGAAGGGTAGACGTGGTGCTTGAGGATATGGTTTAGCGGTGGGCTTGGCAGTGATAGGTTAGCGGTTGGACTCAATGATCTTAAGGGTCTTTTCCAACCTTAGCGATTCTATGATTCTAAGCCAGATCTGGGACAAAGAGGAAACCTAAAATACAGCAATATACAAGGCCGGGTAGACCTTCCACTTCTGGCAACTTAGAGATTTAGGTGTTGGGGTTTTTTGAACCAATTATATGAATTTGGGCTTCTGAAACAGCACTGAGGAATGAAGGTCAGAAAAACAAACAAGCTACTTGTAACAATGGTCAAGAAAGGAAAAGAAATTTTGACACCAGAGTGGTGGGAAGCACCCTTGAATCTTTCAATGCCTGGGCTGCATGTGGCAAGCTGTCTTTTAAAGGTCTCCCCTGAATGGTGTCTGTTTATCTCCATAGAAAAATAGCAGGCTGAGGCCAACGGGCAGGAGCTGACCTGTGGATCCAAGAAGCGTTTATCTAAACTTAACGTTTAGTTGCAGTTTATCTGTTTACCTTTCCTGAGGAGAGTTACAATGCAACCTTTGGATATTTTATTTCCATGCAGGGCAGAAATCTCCATCCCTCCGGGCTGATGCTTTTCTGCTGAGAGGATACCCTGAGCTGCTGGCAGTAAATTTCTGTTTATTGGGAGGTGAACATAAACAGGCAAAGCTCTTGTTCTCAGTAAGAAGCAAACTGGGATGCTGGCAAGCAACTAAACTCAGTCCCCTCCTCAGATTTTCCCTTTGCATTAATATAAATGGTAAGACACGAGCCCGGATGTGGCCAAATCCCTTCCCTAAGGGACTTCTAGTTTGCCGCGTTTTGGATGCAATTGAAACCCTCTTGCCTTCCTGGGTTGCTGCTGATGCATTAATTTTATGCAGGTAGTAACAGAAACATTTTGCCTTTCTAAAGAAAGTCCTAAGTATAGGGAAATATTCTGATTTGAACCAGACAAAGTGTAGAATTTTCTCTCTTTTCCCCTCATGCCCCTCAGCCACCGGGCTACCAGCCAGTCTGGGTGTGCTCTTCTCAGCCATTCCTCCCCTTTGCACAAATAATTGAGTATTTAGTACAGCCACGATTTGAACATAGGTTTTTCTCCAATTACAACAGTTTTTTCTTCCCTAAAGGACGACCCTCACGTCTGCCCTCTGCCGCTGAGGGTAACGAACGGGCAGCGTGCTGTCCTGCTCTCCCGAGCATTCACCTAATCCGTGAAAGAGGACGTATTTACTTGGTTCTGTGTTCATACGCAGCGTGCATTTTTTATTCCTCTTCCTTCTTGAGTAAGGTCCAACCATTCATCTTCTTGACTTCTATTCCCCAAACTCAGCTATGTTTTAATTAGTTACGTGGGCTTTAAAACTACGAATAAGGAATTCATTCACTCCTCCCCACTGACAGGCAGGTGTTTTGGCACTGTCATTATTCACGTATCATCATCCTCTCGCTCTGCCCTTGCCTCTCACGTGCAAGGGCGATGGACAATCATTAACCCTAATCTATTTTTCTGTTTCCTCCTGTCTACATCTGAGCCCGCAGTGCTGTTTCAACCATTCCCGTTTCTCCCCCGGCGTTACCAGTCAAGCCCCCCCTCCCTCCCACCTCCCTCACTCTCTGCCTTTTCATAACCCACTTTCACTCTTTCTAGAGAGACCACCCCAAGGCACCTTTCATCCTCTGTAGGTCACTCTATATTCTGGGGCATCTCCAGGACTTCCCCCAGGTCATCTTATTTTAAACGCTTTGCACAGATAAAGCAGTGAAAGTTGTTTGATGAATTTATTTCTCCTGAACTCTGCCACCCCTAGGGAGATGCTTAGGAAAGGGTTTCCAAACATATTAATTTGGGCAATTCCTGCTACCACATGCAAATTTCATAGGCTACAGAGCTTTTCAAACATGGCACTTGTTCTGCCTGGTGCGATTTTTTACATGAAGTATTCACCAGGATTAGGAATTACAACAGCTCAACTGCTTTTCTGAGAAAAGTTAGGCCTGAATTAAGCATCTCTAGGAGAAATTTCTCATCACTAGAAGTGGGGGGAAATATAAAAAAAGCACTAGAAGGTATGTACCAGTCCCAAGTCCTTCGAATATACTGAAATTACCTCACACCAAAGACCTGAAATGTGCTTATAACCTTTTTTTCCCCCGCTGTCCCCTTATACTGGCTCCCCGGCTACAGAAAGTATTTTGCCATGTAATATACACATTAGCTTCCAGCAGGGAAATGTAATTACCATAATAAGATTTCTTAAAACTTGGCTTTTATGTTGGCAACTGCATTAAAATTTAAATCTTGTGCCAAGTTCAGAAAATGGCTCTAAAAACGTAAGAAAAATATACGGTAAAATCAATATTATTAAGACTGAAATGGACTAAACTGGAGGCAATCAAGCTTTCATTCCCTATGAAAAAAATACTGTAAAATTAAAACAAATTACTTTCATTTTATCACGTGGTAAATTGCCACAATATCGGCGTCGCTGTAGCAGCATTGCTCTCTCTGAAGGAGCGCTTCGCCACTTCGTTGTACGAATCTGATAATATTTGCACTTCTTGAGGATGCATCTCACGCGTAACTTATTCTACAATGTTAACATATGTTTTAAAACCTCTCCTATGATGTTGCTCCTGGTATCTTTTATTATTTAGCCACTCACCCGCTTCCTCCTAAATCTTCAGGCCAGTTCATCTCAGAACCTGCAAAATCCTGCTGTCTGGCGCTTCCATACACGAGTTCAAAAGCAAACCTAGACAAGTATTGTGGGCCTGTTTTCTTTTGTAACTGCTTCACTTTTGCTCGGTTACAGGTCAGCCTGATGGCACCAGCTTGATTTATCGACAGTTTATCAGGGTGCATTTTAGGGATGATGAAAATTAAGACAAGTGATCATACTACCAAGGTTTAAGGATGGCGTTTCGTGCGATGTTGATACCAGCACCATGCTCTGCTGCACCAAAGCAACACAGAGAGCATTGCCCACATATTTATGCCCAAACCTTCCTCCCCTCCCATTGCAATAGTTTACGTTCTTGTTCTCCTCTTACACTCATCACAGCAGCATTTGTAGATGCACTGGTAGCTGCTTTCTGCCTCAGATTAAACTGGAATTTAATAGTACGCATTTTATGCATTCTGGACAAAATTTCATCAGCCACATTGGAGAGTGAGCTGGAGCGACAGCAATGAGCTGAGCTCGAGGGGGACGTGCTACTGCCACCCGGGGACAAGCCTCTTCTTGCGCAGCTACCTCTTCTCTCTTGGTAAATACAGCACCTTTGCAGCCCTCCCAGGTTTAAGAACTTCCAAAATTGTTGACCCTTAACGTGCTCCTTCCACCGCCTTTGCTGACTAGCGAACAACTATTTCCAAATACCGATGGGTCGGCTGTGTAGCACTCAATCCTGAAAGAAAATGGCAATAATTTTGCCTTGAGGTCAAGACAATAAAAGGGCTGCTGTTGCCAGTGAAACAGCAAAACGTCATGCCCGGGGGTGTGCAAAGAGCCCATGGGATCGCACCACCGTCTCCCAAAACCTCTCAGGCAGTTGCTGGCTTTCAGCTGTCGACCCTACGGCCAGCGGACAGCACAGCAGGACATCTTGTCGAGAAAGATTTCTTTTCATTTATCCACAATAAGTAGACAAAAAGGGATTGACCACAGGATGAGAGAGACTGAATTATTTTTTACCCCTGAAAAAAGAAATAAAATACCCGGAGCTTAGTGACCACCCAGAGGAGGTGCTTCGCAGCGTTCACGCGGACGGGCAGTTTGCTGGCGGAAGAGCCCTGCGCTGCTGCCGAGACACGTGCAATGAGTGCCTTCCCGCGGAGGGCAAGCGAAAGGCAGGGTCTGGGGGTTTTTTTAAGTAACAACTTGTTGCATTTGCTCCTTTCTCAAGCAACAGTTGCATGGCGTTAATTAACAGGAGAGCAAAACAAATTGACTCGGTGCAAACACTGTGGTTTTATTAGCGAGCGGAGCTGCTGCATTACCCGCTGCTCCTCTGAAGGCAAACCTCGGGAGGCCACGCCATAATCCCTCCGCAAACCCAGCAAAGCTCACGGCGGGTTTAGGCTCAAAATCCTGCCAAACAAGAATCCCCCAGAGCAGCCCTGAGCCCGGATCAGCCGGCTCCGGGCAGACCACGGCAGCACATAGCTGCTGGCTTCCAGGCACGCCGGCCCCAAAGCAGCAGATGCAGATTTTCAAGATTCTCACGCTGGGGAGAGGGATGCGATAGTAAAAGTGTTTATGCAACAAAAAGATCCCATACGTATCACAGGTAAAATATATAGTCCTGCTGTGACATTGTTCTTTCCCTTTATACATCTCAAAGTTATATACAAGATTATTAAATAAATACAAAAACTTTAACTTTGTCACCGATCTCTAAGGTGGGATGATATAACCATCGCTCTTTTGCCTACAGACAGCGAGGTACGCCAAGGCAGAGGTAAAACAAAAAAATAATCATTATTTTCTGAAATATTTGGGAAACATCTCACTTGTCTGAGACTATCAGGACCAGCATCTTCAAAGGATTTGCCTTATACTGAATGTTAACTGGTTTCCAGGGCACAACCCCAAGTAACCCCAAGTGTCGCTGCAAATTTCTCAGCGCTCCTGCAAATAACTTGCACTGAAGAAGCCGACTGTTGCTCTTGGATGGTGTTGTAGGCTTGATTAAATTTGACTCATTGCAAGGAAGTATAAGTTTTCGAGAGAGAAGAATTCCCTGTTTTACCCACAAAATTATAGCCAAGCGATAACGCAAAAAGCCCCTCTACTGAACTCTCCACTAAAACTCTCACCGAACGCAGCCACGCCTGGATTTTAATCCCGCAGGCTTTTGGAAGATGAAGCGATGGCACAAGAATTCAGAGCTACCGGCGTTTTGCCCCCTAACGAGTCCATTTTAAAATAAAATGAAAAGATCCTTAAGTGACAAACTTGCACTGTACTTCCAATCGGTTTCAGACAAACAGAGATAAATTGATGTTCTGACCTTTCTCAGGGGTGCAAGACAGCGTGATTTCCCTTCCCCTTTAAACACCATTAAGTGGATGTGACGTTCTGTCAAGATCTTACTGACACGCAAATATTCCCCACGCAATTACAGACCCCGCTCACTCAGCTGCTGCTCCTGCATCAGGGATAACGACAAACCGGAGCGGGCGAAACACTTCGCGTGCATTTAACTACCGAATAAAACTGCTGCTCGGCTTTTTAAATTGCAGTTGTGTCATAAACCTGGTCCTTTCCTTCCCCTCCTTTAAAAAGCACCAGCACTAGAATTCGCTCAAAATAGTTTTAAAAGGGGAATTTTCATCCTTGTGCCGCATTTGCTCATTAATTATTTAGCAACACATTCAAAATACAGCAGCATTGATCGCAAATTTGTAATTAAGGCCGACTTGTATTTTGCACTTAAAGCAGACGTGCGTATTCTTTCTGTGTCATCGCCCCCCCGTTTTATAATACCGATCCTTTTAATATTTTAAGAATTTACTAGAATATTCAGCAATTGGTTTTACACGTGGGTCCTTCCATGAGCGTGGCTGTTTCTTGGCTGCACGATTTCAGTTACGGATCAACGCAGACTCCAGTATCAGCGCTTTACTGAGAAAAACGCAGGTGGTTTTGACTTAGTGTTGTTTCCTCTAATGGCTACGATTACCCGCTGCGTGAAGGCTTCTCTACCCCATCATTGCATTCTCCAGAGATGAGACCACAGAAAGATAAAAGGCCAGAGGATAATTATACTGCTTTTCATTTCCACTGATCTCAAATTATTGTGTAACACACATAAATGCCTCCTACACACGGGCGTCTGATCTAAATGATTACCTGGTAAATACAGAAAGATATGTTTGGTTATTTTTCAAGGATTAATATTAGAAAAACTCTATCTCCTCCTGAAATATTTTCCTTTTGCAGCTACCCTATTAGCTTGGATGTAGAAGGACTTGATAACAGAATTACCTCGAGCAGTACAGATACTTCCACCACAGCAGAAGCACAGATAAATTTGGAAAGAGAACCAGAATTACGACGGCCATTTCCACGTACGTTC
Source organism: Phalacrocorax aristotelis (assembly GCF_949628215.1). NCBI lineage: Eukaryota > Metazoa > Chordata > Aves > Suliformes > Phalacrocoracidae > Phalacrocorax > Phalacrocorax aristotelis. Next base: position 2,927,617 of record NC_134294.1, read on the forward strand.
TCCCCAGCCTTCAGATAAAACCTGCGAAGTTTCCAAGCTAAAAGAATTGATCCCATAAATACCTTTCTCCGACTTCCAGAAATCAGAATGAAAGGTCTCATGCTCAAAATTCCTCAGACAAGGGTGGGATTTTTTATTTAACTCATGTGATGGGTAAAACAGGAGAGTCCCCGCTCGCTTATCCGCAGCCGTTCCGCCCGTGTTGCGCCAACAGGGCAAAAAGCAGCTTTTGTTCCTAAACCGAACAGAGCAGATCTCTAGCTAAGCTCACAGTTAAAAGTGCTTTTGAATAAGGAGCTGCCTTTTTACGTAGTTTTGTGATTTACAGCTCCGCTTCAAGAAGCCCAACCCAACGCTGCAATTCCCAGGCCGGCGGGCGCAATGAAAAGGGGAACGTATGCGCAGCCACACACGCGGGGAGATCCGTGCCCGCTGTTCTAGCGCATCAACCAAAAGATATTATCACCTATTATACCATAATGGTCATAACGTTTTCATCCGTAGTCACGCAGATGTTATTCAGACTTCTTACACCTGCTTCTCTGCAATTCAGAAATACTAAACAGCCCCTGAAAATTAAGTGTTTTTACAGAGAGGGGAAAAAAAGAGGCTATTGCATCTTCCCAAAGAAACAAAAGTCAATCAGATTTGCAACCAGGAATTGAAAAACTCTTATTTCTTTACATAATGATTCTTCTACTGGGATATCAGGCGGGGATAATCAACAGAAGCAGATTTCTCTTTTGTGATTACATTATCATACGGAGTAATTTTTCCGTGACACAAAGGGGATTTCTCCTGATAAGCTTTTGAGGAGAGCAACAAGCATTTGTGTCTTTGACACCAAAGGACACTTTTTAAAATACTACTTTATTGGTTTTTGTTAATTGGCACCTCATTTGTTTCCTTCTAAAACAAAGGCATGAGCATGTTTGTAAAGTCTCTCCAGGAGAACTAGAAGGTTAGATTGAAGAGTGTTTATTTTTTATTGGAAAATAGGTCACAGATAATTATTCTAAATATTTCTTATCCCCTTTAATAACTAATGCCTGTTACAAGGCTACTACAGTCAACATGTCCAATACGTTTCTACTGGCACTACATGATTTAAAAAACCAACCAACTCCATATTTGAGTCAGGTAGAAAAAAAAACCATGATGAAAAAATCAAAATTACCAAAATTATCTATAGTTCTTCAGCTGGCAAAATGCACATCTGCGTTTCTTTCTTGCAACATTTCAATTTCTTTTTTCTTCCTGAAACAACTAGGAACACTGAAAACGTGGGGTCGGATTTTCTCTTTCATTCATGGGTCTTTCCCAAACGTGCTGCTGACCCTGCGGTATTACCAAATGTAAGATGAGCAGCAGCTTCTCATCCCTGGCGAGGTAAGAGCATGGAAGAGGAGCATGAATAAAGTGAAAAACAGCAACCATGAAACAACTATATTTAGGAAAAAATGAGAGGGTTAGTTGCTTTACTCATTTTTAGTTATGTGACATGATCTAGTGAATTAAGCAAAGACAACCCTGGAAGGGAAAATACGTGTCTTGGGGGAAGCAGGCAATAGCGGAATCGCCCGTTGACCTGGGGGACAGGGAACGCAGCCGCTCCGCGGGCCCCGGAAAGCGCACGCCCCGTTTCCAGCCGCCGCCGCGGCACTGCTGGAAACTCCTCCACAGACTTAATGGACCGGTGAGATCCTGGTGCTACATCTGGAGTCCCTACAGACATAGCAAGTAATTTCCAGAAGCATTAGAGAGAGTTTAGGATTCTCAGCGCTTCTGAAAATAAAACACAGTAACTAGACGTAACTCACTTTTTTTTCAGAAGAGAAAGAAATAATGTTCAATTTCCTTGATTCTATTCTTTAAAACATGAGGTTTAATGCTGTTCAGAAACCTCCATGCTGCAAATCGCGTATGCAAATTACTACATAAATGGTGACTTCGAGTAACATCATCCCCACCTTCTTTTTCGTGTGTCGTACATTGAAAGACGGATTTAGATTCACACTAGCAAACTCCATTTGAATTTCCAATCAGTTATAACACCGAAGTTTCTGCAGTTTTACTGTTACGCAGTCAAGCATTTCTAATGTTATGTGTGTTTTAGACATATTTCGGAAGAAAGATGGAAAGAAAAGCAATGAAATTAAATACTTCTCTGCAGCTCAGAACTTCATGCTTGAACGGGCTCCAAAATGTCTTAAAGTAGGAAAAAGGCATTTTAAATAAGCTCTTGAACTACCCAGCTTCATACCCTCCACCCAAAGTAGCCTCCAAGAGCTACAAGCCTCAGAGCTGCATGGTCCCTGCCAGGAATCTTTACAACCACGTATATTTTTCCCCATACATATTTCCTGAGCATCCTGCGGACGGGGTGAACGGCCGCGGCAGAGGGCAAGCGTCTGCTGGGCCAGATTTTTTGGGTAAAGGAGGAGGTGCTGTGGCTTATGCAGATCGAGAAGAGAGTGGCTCTCCTCCCATGGGTGAGGACTTTTACCCACTGGTCTCTGAATATTCATGGCTGCAAAGCACAGCTGCGCTGGAGCCGGCTTGTCTGCACTGTCTCACACTGAAAGATCCCTCAAGACTTCACGTCGTCGTTTTTATTCACGCTTCAAAGAGGACATGCTACTCAAAATGCAAGTTGGTTTATATTTAACACTTGTACAGGCTCCGTTATTACAGTTTGAAATAGACGTAGCTTCGCACTGCAGACCCTGTTCCGAGCCTCAGGACCTGAAGCACACAGTATTTCAATAAACTGCAAAAAGGCGTTCAGGAGAGCTGTGAACGTGGGTTTCCCACGTCTCGAGCGGCTACAAGTCAGTCATTGTGATAGTATAAAAAGGGATGGAGATGCACATCCGCAGGCAGCCGTATGCAGATGGCCGCATAGCAATACGGCTGGGATGTAAAGCATATTTTTTACCAGCACGGATTGCATCTCCAAAACCCACTTTATTTCCAGGCAGCTTGTTTTCAGAGCGTTGCTGCAAAAGCAAGAGCATAAATTTCTCTAAGGAGGATAGAGATGTTCCTTCCAGAGCTCTGATTTTACGTGTCATTCAACAAATAAGATCTCTGCTGCCTTCCCTGGCCCCCCACTATTGGTGTTCCCATAACAACAGCGGAGATGGCTCCACCGACACTCGCTCCGCTCGCTGCTCATTTACAACCCAAGCAGCAAAGGGGAACCAGATCTGCTAAAACACTTTCAGGATCTTCAAGGACCAGATCCTTACCCAATAACTCAGTCTTGCAGAGAGTGAAATACCTCTGCGTTAGCTCTTATATTCATCCAATATCCATTTAACGGGGGCTTTATATGAATGAAAACATAAGCCTGTAAAAACCAAATAAATTCAGGTGCAAAGCTGGAGGGGAAAATCATTTAGGCTAAAAAAAAATAATCATCTAAGAGAACCTCAAGTTTTGTAGCTCTTAATTCCCCTGAATCACAGTGAGCTTTATATATTTAATTCCCATGGGGTCTGTGCTGGGTCCAGTCCTGTTCAACGTGTTCATCAATGACCTGGACGAAGGGACAGTGTCCCCTCAGCAAGTTTGCTGACGATACCGAGCGGGGAGGAGCGGCTGACGCACCAGAAGCTGTGCTGCCATCCAGCGAGGGCTGGGCAGGATGGAGAGCTGGGCCCAGGGGAGCCTCATGGGATTCAGCAAGAGCCAGTGCAGGGTCCTGCCCCTTTGGGAGGAACGACCCCCCGCACCAGCACAGGCTGGGGGGGACCTGCTGGAGAGCGGCTCTGCTGAGAGGCCCTGGGGGTGCTGGGGGGCAGCGAGGTGACCCTGAGCCAGCACCGGGCCCTTGGGGCCAAGGGGGCCAGCGGTGCCCTGGGGTGCATGAAAAGCAGTGTGGCCAGCAGGGCGAGGGAGGTTCTCCTTCCCCTCTGCTCTGCCCTGGTGAGGCCACATCTGGGGGGCTGTGTCCAGTTCTGGGCTCCCCAGTTCAAGAAAGACAGAGAACTGCTGGAGCGAGTCCAGTGAGAGCTACCAAGATGATCAGGGGGCTGGAACATCTCCCTTGTGAGGAAAGGCTGAGAGACCTGGGCTTGTTCAGCCTGGAGAAGAGAAGACTGAGGGGGGATCTCATCAATACCTATAAATATCTAAAGGACAGATGTTGAGAGGATGAGGCCAGGCTCTTTTCAGCGGTGCCCAACGCCAGGCCAAGGGGCCACGGGCACAAGCTGGAACACGGGAAGTTCCCCCTGAACATGAGGACAAACCCCTTCCCTGTGCGGGTGCCAGAGCAGGGGCACAGGCTGCCCAGAGAGGCTGTGGGGTCCCTTCCCTGGAGACATTCACCCCCCGCCTGGACGCGGTCCTGTGCCCCTGCTCTGGGGGTGCCTGCTCACGCAGGGGGTGGGATGGGATGAGCTCCAGAGGGCCCTTCCAGCCCCCACTGGTCTGGGATTCTGTGAATTCCATCAAGCAGTTTTACAACTCTCTACATCATTTTCTAAGTGGAATTATACAGTATACAATAACAGGCAAAGCCTAAAGCGTTGCACAGGAAAACAGAAATCACACCATACATGATGAGCTGTAGGGGTAAGGCATAAGCGGTAAAACAATAAAGGGTATTTGTAAGATAAATACAAACAAAAGACCACCTAGTAAAGTGAACTGGAAATTCAGCAAGGAAAACAGCTCATACTTGCTCAAAGAACCTTGCTCTTCCACAGAGAATCGGGATTTCCTCCAAGGGTCTTAGCAAAAGGTCTGCCCAACTTGGTCATGTGCCCACAGACTGAAGAGTGAATTGTGTGTGAATTTACTTAAATGGATGAAATATTATTAACCACCCCAACCCTAGAAAATACAGCAAGCTCTTTTCTTTACACATTACTATCTACTATAATGCAACAATCCTAGAAACTCCTTTCTCATGTATGCCTGTTTCTGTTTATTAAAGGAAATAACGGCACCGCAGCAGATACTCGAAAAACATTTCACAGTGCATGCAAAAATACACCCTGAAGGGAAGCATCTTACAGTGAACACTTCTTTCCTTGTAGTAAAACAAATGAAAGGAGCCATTCATCAGCCTAATGACTCCCTCCAGCACCCAAGAAAGTCCAGGAGATTATGGGTTTGAGGTTGATAACAGGAGCGATTTCCAATAAATGCCTATCGTTCCTCATTTCTGCTGCAGTCTGTCACTAGGTCAGGTTCATACTGTGCCGTGTTCCCTCCTCACAGCAGGCTTTGATAGGGGAACGCAGGTACCTAAGGGGAAAGCGGGCGGCGCGCTGCTCCTTATCGCATCGACCTTTCAATTGCTTGGCACTTTGATTAGCTGTTCTTAGCAAGAGAGCCATAAAAATGCTGTCACGTCTCAGTGACAAGACTACAGTTGGGCTGAGCATACCATCAAGCCACAAAGAGTCATCGTCTAGATAATTCATTAGAGTGCTAATGGCTTAGGCTTGTAAAGTGGGGGGAAACCTGGTAATGTAGACAGAAAATGGCAAGTGGAGTTTGTTTCCTTACAAGAAATGTCATAACTAATTCTCAGGCTGCTTATGGAGAAAGGTTAGCCCAGCCTCAGGTGCATTTGCTGACAAAAAACAATAATCAGCAGGTTGAAGAAGCGCCAGCTGATCAGCGCGCTGCGCCCTCAGCCTGATCCCCCACAACCCCTCCTGCTGCCACCCAGGAGGTCTAACAGCCCCGGGGCGTGCTGCACGAGCACCCGCACCTCCGCCGGCGTGGCGGGCGTCTGCGCCGCTCAGGTCTGGAGGCAGCTTGCTGTGATTTTAAGGAATACTCCAACTAGTTGGAAGAGTCCTTTCCTTCCAGGTGTTCAATACCACTCCTCGCCAGTCCAGACTCAGAAGACACCAAGAGTCACACAAGGGTCGTGTTTTCCCTAATTCTTTTAAATAAAAAAAAAATCAAGGCCCTGTCATGGCGAGCTAAGTGCCCGCGTATCACCCGCACGGGTGGGCAGAGCACAACGCCGAGTGAGAAACGGCAAGAGATGCCGTGCTCTGTGCTGGCAAACGGGGGATGAGAGAAGTTGTTTCCAGATGAGCTATCAGTGTGAAAAACCCTCACGCTGAGAGCTGGCGGCTGCGTCTGAAACGTGAAACAGTACCTCTGCACCCTCTGAAAATGGGGAAAAACCTCCATTCCTCAGGTATGCCCTGTGTAAAATGGGAGAAAACAAATAACGTTTCCTTGAGACTGTTGCAATATTTATTAATCCCTCATGTTAGTTGAGCTAATTAGTAATACAAGAGTTACCGAGAGCAATTCCCCAACAGGATTACCACTGAATTACGAGAGTAATTGTTCACCAGAACTTTATTTAGCTAAAACCTCTTCTCTGGCAAGAAATTCTATGTGCAGCTTGCCCTAAGCTTCAATCACATAATTGTTTTATGGCGAGTTATTTCTGACCTGGCTAGCTCCATGCTTCCTTGGGGTATTGCAAGCGACACCAAGCAGCAATTTCATTTTCCTTGCACGCACCCACGACGCAAAGACTTTTGTCATTTCCTTGGTCACGCTGTCCTAGCATTGATCCTAAATATGCAGCAGGCAAGATCCTGTAATCAGCACCGTGCATATGCTCCAGGCCAGTTTGAGACCATCTACTCCAATATGAAGCTGAGTTAAATCAAATGATACAGTCCAGAAGAATTTGCAAGGTTGCCCGGGACCTCAGATAAAACTTTTACACAGGGCACAATTAGGTAAAAACTCACTGATGAATTTGGATTGATCCCCAGAAGCATGAGGGGCCCTTGATGTGACTCTTGTAAGAGTTACGGTTTCCCAAAATATCCTTTATTTTCTTAAAACTTGGGTTTTTTTAAACACAACAAGATGGCGGATAGCAGACCTGTTGCTAAGAGAAGACCAGTTCTTCTGTTTGGATTTTGCTGTTCAGTTTGGGAAGCCTTGAAACTTTGTTTCATTAAATTGGCATAAATTCTCACAGTAGGAAAAGCCGTAGACCCAAAAGCTCTGATTTCCAAACTTCGATCCCCCCGCAGGTGAGATCACCACCACACCATTTGTACAGCTGAGCATTTCTTGGGCTTAGATTCTCAGGATACATTTGATTGGTACCAAAGGCGGCCTATTTGATAAACCAAATGCTGCTGCTTGTAAACATCAAATTACCTGAAATTAGCCTAACTACCCTGAAAGGACCGCAAATCTGTACAGATTAGCTAACCTGAAGCAACTATCATCTCGTGGAGTTAGATTTCAGCCCGGGATCTGCCAGACGCACCTGCACACCGCGAGGAGCCCCCACCCGTCTTGGGGTAGCCACGAGCTACCAGCAAAGGCGCGTTTGCCGGCAGGAGCCGGGCGGTTGCTGTTACTGCAGGCTGAGTGAAGGAGAGGCTACCTGGAGCACAGAACAGCTTCACCCGATGCCATAAACGAGGGAGAACCACAGCCAGCAGCCCGTATTGCGGGTGTGCTGCCACCAGCAAGAGACCGCCGGCGGCTGCGGGGAGCACAGGGAAGCCCCAGCCCCGCTCCCTCTTATGGGCTTGTGGTTTTGATGCAGTCCGAACATTTTTGCCTCCATAAACTCAGCCAAATTTGAATCAGACTCGAAGCGAGCTCTGCTTTGCGGCGTACTCTGCCTCCCTCTCCTGGCTGGTTCCCAGGCACTGTATAAATCAAACACTTTGGTGCAACGTTAAACGAAGGCAGCATTAGCCAGATTAGGCTATTTGTCTGTTTAAGGTGCCCAACCCCTATAGATGAAAACAGTGGAGCCCTGAGGAAATCCTTTCCATCATTAACCTACCGACCCTGCTCCGAGACTTGCAAAAACGGATTTTGCCATGGACTGGCAGCTGTAACAAATGCCCAAGAAAAGGACTGATACCAGACAAGCCAAAACACAACTATCCCTGTTTAAGACCACAACCACGGGTATCAAAGCCTAACATTTTCTACTCAACCTCTCTTAAAAGAAACTATTACAATCACACTCTCTCATTAATCATTTTGAGCTTATAACAAAATGCACGCCCCAAGGGAAAGGGTGGGGGAGAAGCATCAGTCTTGAGCCATTCCTTAATTCATCCAACAGGAACGAAAGCAGCAAACCTCAAGTGAAACATTTTCAAGCTCAATGGAAGTTAAACATGACAAAATCCCTCTCTCCACAGGGAAACCGTAACTTTCCTGGCGTGCAGCCCAACAGAATTGGGGCATTCCCAGTAACTGGGGCCGGCTCAGTTAGAAAAGCTGGAAGGGAAGGGGGGAAAAAACAACTAAAACCAACTAAAAAACCCTGTTCAACTGACAAGGCAAAGCAACAGCTCCCACCTGCAGTTGCATTTTTACGTGGATAAATGTAAATATATGCTTAATTGTTGGCATCGTTCGAAGTATCAGACTTGTAGCTGTATCTGCAATACGGTAAAACGCTCTGGATCAATAGGATAACAAGCAGTAGGTGCAGTTAGGTTCGTGCAGTTAGATTCTTAAGAATCTCATATGCATTTTAAACTCTCCTGTGTGTACTTTGCCATCAAAGCTGGAGATTATGTTGCCTTTGCTTTTTCCACATGGTGAACAGTAGATATTAAACGGTAGAAGGACCCTCATGAAGTGATGGCATTTGTTTTGGCCACCTCTGATTCTAAGGAATATCAAATTTTAAACCAAAATGTAGAACCTCATGGAAAAATCTCATGCCTGAAATGTCTGGGGTTTCTACACGTGTATAAATCTTTGCAGGAGTTAATCCAGTTTAACCAACTGGGAATATTAAATTACCCTTCTAGTTCATTTATAGTTTGCCTTGAAAATAAGAGCTTTTTTGCATCTGGAAAAGCAGCATTTCACTGTTTACAAAAAACCAAATCCTAGCTTATCAGTTCAGGTAGCTGCATTTATAACTCTTAATGAATTTGCTGTTCTTATTTACTAAAGCCCTGGTTCTTGGCAGGGACAGAGCAAGAAAATCTCAGCTTTCAATTAAGAAATTGCATCTATTTACTGAGAACATTTAGAAACATAAATCCAAGCCCAAAAATGCCTTTTTCCAACTTCTTTTTTTAAGCATCCAACTCAGCTGGGGCCGCCCGTAGCCTGCCTCAAATCCATAGGAATGCGTGATGATGGCTCATTGCTTTTCAAGTCAGCACGTTATCAGCATATTAGCAAACACACAGCAAAGGGCGAGATAAGCTCGTGAAAAAAACTGCTCTCAGTTCTGCAATAGGCCACTGGAAATACATTCCCCAAATTGAATATACTAAAAAAAAAGGCAAGGATTATGTTTCTTTGAGAATTTTTGTGCTCCCTTTCCGAATACATTCCAAGAAATAGACATCCATCCCCCCTGCCCCCCCCCCCCCCCCCCCCCCCCCCCCCAAAAAAATAAAACCAGCCTTCTTTTACTACAGAAGAGGCGCTTGGTAGGAAATGAGGATCCAGAGCTCTTTTCCCCCTGCGCTGCAGGAGACGCCAGCACAGCAGCCACCGGGGGTCAGCACCACAGCAGAAAGGACATTTATTTTTAAAACACCAGCTTCTCTAGAAAAACAGGATTATTCAAGTTGTGGGTACCGGCCGTAGCCACACACAGATTGATGGGGAGCCACATCTGACAGAGCGGGGCTACGTGATTTAATGAGATCTTTTAAAGCCACGGATAAAGCTACTTTTAAGAGAGTCCTTTTGCCTTCATGACATGCCTGCAGGGGAAAGAGGGGGAACCCCAATTCCTTTGCGATCATAAAAATGACATGGATTTAACCTGTTTGACACGTAACTGGAATCTTCCCAGATTAAACAGAGCCCTTCAAACACACTGTGCTGGAGATTTTTAACGCAGGAGGACAAATAAGACAACTCTCCTGGCAACCTGCTAATGCAATGCCCAGTGAAGCTGAAAATGTTTTTAACAGTTACTGGAAGGCATATCCCCAGGAAATGCCCAGAAAGACTTTGCTCCCTCCAGATGAGCAGGTAACTTGGCAGACAGACTGCGATTTGCCTGGAGCACGAATCTGCACATCAGGAGCAGGGTAAACACCTGAGCCAGTACGGGTGCTCAGAGCTCTACCTGCACCAGCTGGGAAATAAGGATAAAAAGAGTAAATGAACCTACGCAGAGCTTGGTGATGCCACAGCCAGGTCTCTTAATATTTCCAGTTCATTTAAGGGAACTGAAGAATCTTTGCACCACCTTGCCCCTGCCCTGCAAAGCTTACAGTCCATTGGTGAAAGCATTAAGCCCTTGTTTAAAGCCTACAGAAGTTACACGTACACTCCCAGTTAAGCACACAAATACTGTTTATCATGGAAACACAAAGGCCTTTGTGTTAGACGTTCGCTGAACCAGCCTTGAATATTGAACATAGACCAATAAAACCAAGGCATCCTCCACGTATTAGAGCACCCCTGGCAACCACGCTTTGGAAGGGTTAAGCAGGGTCGGAGGGGTATGTGGGGATTTGTCCTGCCTTCCGCTGCTCAGGCAAACCGCAGCCAGAACAGAGCGCCGTTACCTGTAACTCCCAGCCCCTCCAGACACAGCTGTGTTTGGATCATAGCATTATTAAGGTTGGAAAAGACCTCCAACCACCAAGCCCCGTGGCCTCCTCAACCATGTCCCCAAGTGCCATGTGTTCACATTGTTTGAGCACCCCAGGGACGGTGACTCCCCCCGCTCTGGGCAGCCTGTGCCAGGGCCTGACCGCTCTGGCAGGGAAGGCATTTTCCCTAACATCCAATCTAAGCCAAGAATTTCAGAATTTAATCAAGCATTAAGGAAAATACCACGTAACTGGGTCCTGGAGTACCAGTATGCAAAAATAAATTACATCCGCTGGAGGCGTGGAACAGATGGAGGATGGTATGGGAACAGAGCGCACCTCCTCGGCACGCTGCAGGCTCCCTTGCCTCGCTCTGCGCAGCTCAGGCCAGCCTCACGCTCGGAGGAAGGGCAGAGCTGACCCTTTTTCCACCCCCCCTCCCTGGCTGCGCAGAGCAGAACATCCCATCTCTCGGGGAAGCGCTGCCATGGCCGGATGCTTCGCAAGGCTTCGCCTTGCCCACTCTCGCTGCTCCCCCTTTCCCGGAGGCGTCACCGTCACCGTGCCGTCACTCAGCAATCCTCAGGGCTATTTTGGGCAAATCTAAGGCCGAGCTGTTTAATTTTGCAGCCGCTGAAGCACCCTGTGCCTTTGTTTCAGTGGCTGCAAAACCAAGCTAATAATAAGCACCTCTACAAGACAACCTGAACGGCTCAGCTGAGGGGCAGAAGCTATATTTATCCATGCAGAAAGATGCTGCAGGGAGAATGAAGTTTCCTTTTGCTGCAAGCTCTGCGTATGCTCAGAGCACCAGATGCCTTTTGTTTTGCCAAGCCTTTACAGACGCACTCCAAATTTCCCGAAATTCAACTCATTCACTTTTTTAACTCTTTAGTTGAGGGCAGCAGGTCCGGCCTCCTCAGCGAGTGATGGCTGCTGCTGCTGCGCGCGCAGGACGTGACATCTCGTGCCGCAGACAGCGGGAACGAGGGCGCTCGGTCCCTGCAACCCGGATCCAGCAGCGGATCACGGCACCGAAAGCTGCTGGTGAAGGTTAAGCACGAGTACTGGAGATCGTGTAGGATAACAGCATTGCTCAAGTAATTGGGTGATCAGGAAAAAAAGGAATAGTAGAAATACAAATAAATCTAATTACGTGGAACTTACCCTGACCACAAGCAGCAGCGAAGCCCACGTGGCAGCGCTGCACTAACGAGAGCTTGTGCCGGGATGAATGGCTGGCATAATTAACCAGGCTGGCGGCAGTTTGCTCCAAGGTCACCGTCTCCAGCTCTTTCGCTGGGATCTGTCAGAAGGTGCTTTTTGGATCAAGTCTTACAGAATGATATTGCAAAAACGCCCCAATGTATCAGCTGATAACATAGTCCCCATTTACAACCCGCAGCCCTTGGGACACAGCGGTATTGTCTTTCTCTTCTGCAGAAAAGCCCTCGGTTTCTCCATCTGACCTGTTTTCTCTCTGCACAGAGGTTTGATGACACTACACTTTCATTCCTAGAACTAATGGAACTCAAGCATCACTTCCCCATCTCATAAAACTTCATATATTTTACTGCATTCATAGCCAAGATAACATATAAATATTTCAAGAGTATTTTATTTTGGCTCTGTAGGAGTGTTTTCTTTTGGAAAGGCTCAAACGTTTTTAATTTCATCATCGCAGCCATTGCATTAGTCAGAATTATGAAGTACAGAGGCAATACCCCAGCCTCGTTCAGCTGATTTCCCAATTAAAATGTTGATGGCCTGAATATGTTCCAGTAAAATACTTTCATTATTTTATATCATACTTTGGGGAACTTAAAAATATCCACTTAACAATTCTCAGCTAGCTACATCAAAAATCCCCACCTTTCATAAAACAGGATAAAGCCACAGTGAAGGCAATACCTTGCTTAATGCCTTTCATTCCACTTTCCTTTTAACAATGCGCAGCCATTAAAATTGCTCAAAGACCTCCAAAGAAAGGAAGGATAACTAATCCTTGTTTGTAGCTGCAAATCTAATCATAGGCATGTTTTCAGGTCATTATTTGGGTGTCATAAAAATAGGATGGTTGCTTTCAAGTTCAAGGAATTATTACATCCTTATACTTTGCTATACATGAGCATTAAGTGACAAAACCACATTTGTCCATCAGGAGCGCAGACGGACACTACCCATAATTTAATCGGGAGTAAATCAGCTGGCAAGTGGTTACTACACAGACACTGTAATAATTGAGTCTCTTTATTGAGATCACAGAGAACAATTTATACTTAATTTACGCAAAGAGAATTATCTTCAATATTTTAGTTCTCTTTTCTGCTGTTGGATTGTTGGGGTTTTTTGTCAGATAATTAATAGCATATGGCAGTCCTAACATTTTGGAAAAGCTTTTCCTCTCAGTTTAATAAACCCCTCCTGCTGTGTATTATAGATATAGGTACATATGCATAATTCCATACTTATTAGTATGTCCACAGTCAGTGCCCCCTCCTCCCTCCAACGGCTACTCTGTGCTGGTCTGGTTTTAAGTGGATTAATCACGTCTACATGAACTCACCCAGCACAAGGGCCTCTCCCGCGGGGCAGAGGGGTTCCCTGGCCGTGGCGAGGGTGGGAAGCCGACCCGCAGCGCTGGGCGTCTTGCTCAGCTCCCGGCTGCTGGTGCCTGGTTAATCGGATGCCAGCAGTCCAGAGTACTGCTCTGGGGACTACAGCACCAGATCCCTCATGGGAAACGTGGATTTAGCTGCAGTCTAAGTCCAGCTTTCCCCACTTCTTTAATACCCAGACACCCTACATCCCCATTTTTGGAAAATACTGGTTTTCTCCCCTCTCCCAAGCAGGTACAATCCATTACCCTCAGGACACGATCTAGTATTTGGCCATCAGAAACAGCTACTCTCTGCTGTAAGAGGCCCCTGACCCCTCATCTCAGCCACACCCCGCAATTCCCGTGAGCCTTTCAAGCCTGAAAAAAACCCCCCAAACCAGAAAAGCACACAGATAACCAACCCTCCAATCTGCTACAGCCCCTTTTGCCCGCTGAAACGCAGCCTCCGTTGATTTCTCACACACTTTGCATTAACATTTCCAGAGTATAAGCTACTCATCGGCTGTTGTGCCCCTGCCCCTCGGAGCCCTGTGCAGCACCCCCTGGGTCACCTGCGGCTTCCTGAGCCGGTAGCAACGACACAATATTTGTGTGATTAAAAGGAGACTATTGTAAAGCAGTAAAAGGTATAAACAGTGAGTGAACTCCATCCACAAGGCTGTTTATCTCCTGGGGAGCACAGCGCTACCTAACAAAGTGAAGAAAGAGAGAAATTAACTTTTTTTTTTATAGAATCACAGAATCATTAAGGTTGGAAGAGACCTGTAGGATCATCAAGTCCAACCATCAATCCCAGTAACAGCTCATTCCACTCAGTATAAAAGAAAAATATTAGTGATCTTCCCATTTCATTTCTGTGGCCCCTTAATCTATTCAGCTCAGGCAGGAACACGTCATCTGTCAAGAAGGATTTTTACTTATTGCTTTTGCGGGGAGAGTAAATGACTTCTCCTCCTAGTGCTGGAGCCGGCCCTGGAGAGAATCAGATTATCCTGTTCTCCGCTAAAACACAAAACTCAAAGGGCTTTTGAAGTGGTTTGTTTCTGATGCATTTCTTGGCATCTCAGAAAAACAGAGGTGTAGTTTTCATAAAAATGACACCTTTTTCTACACGGACGCACACAAGATTATTTAGCACGACAATGTCACGCAGGGAAAGTGGGCAGGGATCTTGTCTGCACGTTCTCGAGCACCACAGCGATTTATGCCGGTTGCTTTCAAGCTGCTGAGGCCTGCCATAATACCAGGACATAAACCCGGATGATAGCTCCACCCCGAGGGAGCAGAAGTCTTCCAGGGCAGGCAGATTTTTTTAAAGGAAAAAAGCAACATTCCCACCCTCACCATTGAATTTCTATGAAACAACAGCCAGGCCTTAACTTTGTAACGCCACAGTAAACCATTTTCTGTTCCAGGTTCCTGCAGGGCTGGCCAGCAGCCTAACAGCTTCTGGTAGCTGCCTTGAGCATCACAAGTCTGTCGCCCAGGAGGACCAGACTCGTGGGGATCACTGACTTCATCTCACATCACTCACCTGATACTTGCTCCTGCTTCTTATTTCCCCAAAACTAGGAAATGGGCTCATGCACAGACCTAACCTGCGGCACGCTCGTTAGCCAAGGCTGTTGCAACCGTCTCTGGAAACGAAGCCTCTGCTACACATCCTCTTCTCGTGGGAGAGCAAACGAAACAACTTGTTACCATGAACAATTTATTACTGACCAATGCACTTAGGAAACCTAACGCGCTAAGTACCAACCAAGGAACACGTTTCCAGCCCTGGTTCTGTGTGGTCTCAAATCAGTGACCCAAGCACGTTTTATGCCGACTGTTTTCTTTTGTTGGTCATGGGAGGAAAGAAGAGCCGCCACAAAAGGTTTGCTCAAATGCTCTTGGAGCTGGAGCCTGAGCTCGCTGAAGTGTGGTACTTAAGGAAAACCAGGACCAGGAAGGATCGCAGCTTTGATGCAAACCCATTAAATCATCTTTCACCGTACTTGTGTGGCAGAACATAAGAGGGGACACGGCTCCCTGTGTGCCTGATCAGCGCTGTTAACCTCAGCTTTTGGGAAGAAGGTGGAACCGTATCACCTGTGCTCTGTTTCAGCTCCAGGTAAAAGGTCTGAAACCAAATCCTGTTTGGCTGGTGTTTAATTTAACCACAGAAAAATACACAAGGGACTAAAGGACAAAAAAAACAAAAAGTGTGTAAGAGGACAGATGGTAAATGTTCATCTCCTCAGCCTCATTTTGAAAGGTCAGAGATATCCTTCAACATCTTGCAAGGGGTTGAGATTTTCCCATAAATTCTTCCCCAATTGCCTGCTGCAAGCTTTAGATCAGCAATGATATTAGTAAAGTTTCCTTAACAAAGGACTTGACTATGAAGGAGTTTTAGGCAGAGAAACGTCCCATGTGGAAATGCACCGAGTTACAAACAAGCACTGACCTGTGGTTTTATTTTAAAAAACACAACCCTTCCTGCTCTGCTGGGACTCTGCTCCTCTGCTACGCTGCCAGTGCCGGGTTCCTCTCAGACCCGACTTGTGCACTAGAAAATCTGGCTGCTTCCTTTCTCCCCAGGCAGCGCATTGCTGTCCACTCAACACCCCGTAATCACTTCAAACAAGTCACTGCACTTATCATGTCCAATGCAACAAATACAGGCATTTCCTTGAGGAAATGTTCAAGGAAATCTTCAGTTTGAATTTATTTAAAGGAAATTTGCTCCCTACTCCAGTTAAAAAAAAAAAACACGGACAGCATCAAGGGCCAAATTACTCCTTGGCTCCAGTATCAACACAAACAACAGTACCTTTGCTACCCTCTGAGGTGTTTCCCTTTCGACTCTGAACCCTGGTCGCAGTTTCCCCACTCATTGCTGGCACTGCTGGAAACTCCTTTTGCTACCAGCATTTTTCCCGTGCAAAGCAGCAAGGGGGTGGGAGCGGTTTCCCCAAGGGGAGGTGGAAACCTTGCATCTGCAAGGAAAGGAAAGCTTGGAAATGGCTTGGGAGAGGAGCATGGGTCGAGCCCCCAAGAGGCCGTTTGCTCCCTGTGTCATGGCAGCTCGAGGTGGGAGACGCGGTGCCCAGCGTGTTCTGCCACGAGCGCGCCGCTGCTTCGTACCAAGCCGTAAGTTGTGTCCGAGTACTGTTCAGTGTCAAGCGCGCTCTTCCCCCTCCCACTCACGTACTCAGAGAAGCACCTTGCTGTCGCAGAGGAGATGCTAAAGGAAACATCGCTGTGTTTTGAAGACTTAAGGTACAGTTTTGCTCAAATTGTGCTTCACAGGAAAAGAAGGAAACCTTAGAGCAACAGGATACCTCCATCCGACCAGACACACAAATGCAATCTATAACCCATCAGAGCTCTAGGTGTGGTTCACGGCACATTTTTGTTCGGATTCAACACACATCAGATTTTCACTCTTTGCTCCAAGGAGCCCAGCTCCAGGGAAAACTTCATCCAAATCAGAGGGTACATAGCAGATTTTTTTAAAAAATGTTATTTTGTTTGTTTAAAAAACCATATTCAGGCACCAAAAGAAGGAATCTGCTGTTGAATATACAATGTTTTGTTTGCAATAAGAGGCAAAACCAGATAAGATTCCAGGCATTTTGTGCTGCAAAATCCATTGCACAGGTAATGCTGTATCTCCCTTTCTGCACATTCCTCTTGAGAGAAAGAGGATCCAGAGCTAAACTACAAACCTAGGGCAGAAAGGCGAAAGCTTTGAGCCGCTTTACATTAATTTCCATAGACCTGCTCCTGAGAACTTTCCATAGTGTCCTTTATTTTCTACTTGGTAGCCAGATCAAACTCACATCCATTTGTGGAGGAACCATCAGAGTGGGATACAAAATACACATACTGGATAATATATATGTAACTGAAAGATAATATGTAAAAGTTTCAGTGCAACAACTTAACGTCTGCGCGATTTTCAAATTACTTGAGCCTTCTTGTTCATTCTGGTCACATCTTGAATTCCTTATTTCATAACCAAAGGAACATTAACCGGCAAGATGTGAAAAAATTCAGGGGCCTAACACATCAGCAGCATCTGCGAGGCAAAGAATTAATGGAAAATGGCAAACTAATGGAGCAGTGAGTCAGAGAATGATGCCCAGCGATAAGTCCAGAAAACTGCATTATGGCAAACAAGCTGCTTGGAATTTGCCCGCATATAGAGAAAGTGGTTGCTCTGCTAAGCCTAATCCTTCAAGGGAGCCCTCAACTCCCCTTGAGATCAGGTCTCACTCCACGTACTCAGTACTTCATGGGAAGGCAGGGGGGAAATACCCTCCCAATTCTCAGTCTCGCTTTTAAGTTTGGTAGTGCCAATCGTAAACCTTTCAGGCAATTTTTTTAAATTCAGAAACTATCAAATGGGAAAAAATAGAGTTTAATTTTGGTTTTAGAAAAATTTATAGCAAGAATCTGTGCCAGATTCCAACTCTTGCTTCAAACAAGAAAGATCCTCCAGCATTGCCTCTTGGACAGGACTTCCAGCTGAGATGGGGAAGATTTAGGACTGGGTTATAAAGCCAGCCTCTTTCTCAGTTACTCCTTTTGGAAATCATCAGCCTTGTAGTTAGGTTGGACCAGACGAAAAACCAAGCAACTTGCATGGCTTGCCCATGAGATGAAAGCAGTATTCCAGGTAGGAATTACGGCCTCTCTTTTGAAATTACTCTCTCTCAAAAGGTGACCGTGTCCCCAGCCAGCACTGACAGATCTTTTGGGCATCAGGCGAATTTAATGCCTGCAACAGCAAGGATTTACTGCCTTGGGGAACTGGAGCTCTGTCAGTGAGCTCCCAAACCATGGAGTTAAGCCAGCTGCAGTCTCCCGATCTGCTCTATTCCCTGCGCTCAGTGTAAATAAAAAACCCCAGGTAACTGCAGGCAACTCATCCCAGCAAACAAACTTACCGAGGCACAGCGAGCTCGGTAAGGTAAGCGGCAACAGCACAGTACGGTAGAATAGGAAGGTAGAAAACTAATTTTCAAAAGGACATCTGATGCACTGTACAAGCAAACAGTGCTTCAGAAGTTAAATAAAGATTAAGTACTTGTGCAAAGGGCAAAACAGCTTTGGAGCAGGGGCCCCATATGACAACACACTCTTTAGACTAATATTGTGATTACCATAGTACAACTTAGGGGTTTATGCAAATCTACAAAAACTATGCATGAATAATCAGCCAATTATGCAGAATCAGCTGCACAAAAATACCAAACCTGTTCAAGTCTCCCATCAAACAGGAAAATGTGCAGCTGCCAGGAGAGAAGGTAACTTTCAAGACATTCAACCTCTGTTTTTCAGAACAAGATGCTGAAGCACAGGGTTGGGCGAGAGGGGACACACATTTGCAGCAGGGTGCCGCACTCTCTCCCCCAAGGACAGATACTGCTACACAAAGCCTAAGGCATGCTCTGCAAGCAGACCCAGCTCTTCCTGCAGGTGCTTTGGAGGAAAAGAGTCTTTCTAACAAAGGCAGAAGCTATTAGAAAACACAACATCTTTCCAGGTGGTACATGAAAGTTGTGCTGTCAAGCCTGTGATGTATTTAGAGTTCAGCATTTCTCCAGGCACAGAATCTGACATTTAATTAAGGCCAGGACCGTTATCATTCAAGCACATCGCAGTGTTATTAAAAAAACCCAAACGTCACCAACAGCAGCGATGTGGTACTGGGTGTCTACGAGTCTTGCTCATGAAATTTGGGCTGCACAGGTCAGAACTTGGCTCCATGTAGCTCCTCAGAGACTGTTGTTGCAAGAGAATCACAGGGGGCACGGTCTGGTTTTAAGCACTTGCACAGCCCTACGTGATGTAGGGCCTTCCTATGGCTCTATCCCAAACGGCGTTTGCTCAGTGGCATGGGACACAACCGAGTAACTGGAGCCTGGCGTCCCAAACCTGCATCCACTCCTGTTCCCTTAGGGCATCTTTCCTGCCCACATTAAAACCCCAGAGAGCGGTGACAGTTTGGGCAGCCAAGTTTTGCAAGACCTTATGAACACAGACTTATCCACAAACACATCAGCTGAAGTTCTGCTCTCAGGTATTGCCATCAGAATAGAAAGCTCACACACAGGTAAATCACACACACGTACAACCTACTCCTTTGCACTGAACGTCAGTGACGTTTGTGGCAGCCGTCCTTACATCGCATTGCGCCTTGTACCTGGGGGCTGCATGTGCCTGAGAAGACATCTAGAAAATCCTACCAAAATGATCCACCAGAAGGAAGAAAACCTTATGATTGAGTTACTGAGATAAGACTCAAAAGCCCTAGATTCACAGGTTTCCTCTCTGGCCTTCCTCTGTAAGAAAGGAAAAGGAAAAGCAAGGAAAACTAAAATTACCACCTGCACAATCCCACCTGATTGGTCTTACTAATTCGGAAAAGAAAAGCCTCGCCCAGGACCAGGGCTTTCTCACACATCCCTTCGTCATGTAACATCTGACATAATGGATCCACGGCCTTTGGTCTGGTCCCAAGCCTTATAATGTGAAAGATTAATACCAAACCCTCTTGAAACACTGCCTGACATTTCCTTGGAGGCAGCAGCATGATCGCAGGCTTGATTAACTGAGTATTTGTCAGTTAATGAGTCATTCTCCCAGCTCAACCTGTGAAAGTAGTACAAGAGGCACAACAGAAGTCGCACAGAGATCTGCAGCAAAACCCCGATGCGTAATATTGTGGATCTCACCACATAAACAGAAGCACTACAATCTGGCTGGGGAGGAGAGAGAAAGAGGGGATGGGACACTTCGGAGAACATATTTGCCAAGATATATTCACCATCACAAACAGTAGTGAGAAAGTACCAGTAGGTCCAAGTAAAAGGAGTCCTAGAAATTCAGAGCTAGTGTTATGATATTGCAAAACGCCAGGCTTTCTCCCCAGCTGTAAGTAAACAGAGACATCCTTTCTCAGAGCTACCTGTAAACAGGGATAGGAAAAAGAGAGCAAGTCTTGTAAAATCCATTATGTCAATGTATTAGTCTTGGGAAGTCAGGTATGAAGGAGGATGCTAGTGCAAAGCTCTAGGGCACTTCACAGAGCGGTGCTTCAGAGCACCTGTGTGGAGCAAGTAAGATAAAAAGAGAAGCAAAAAAGGAAAATCTGGGATTAGTCATGTTACATACTCCCTCCTTAACATCCAAAAGGCAGAGGAAAACAGATAACCAGGCCCTTCTGCAGAGATATTACAAATGCATGAAAACAACTGGGAAAAGGAACAGAGCTTCCAGGTGCTACAGTAACACAAACAGCCAGAAAAAGCAAAGGAAAAAAGCCCAAATGCTTTGTCCCTTGTAGAACTGAACGCCAACGCAGAGATCCACACACATAGAGATGCCCTGTACTGCAACAGTCACCCTCCAGAACAGCAGGCCAGACTCCAGTTTGAATGTCATTATTCTGAAATTGGAAAAAAATAATATACATGTTGCGTACACCTCTAAACAGAATGGTAACTTCTGCCATCGGGCCAAGAGCGGCTTGTGCCAGTCCATTTTATCCCAAAACACACAGTCATCCCAACCCTCACCCCAAACCTGTAGCTAATTGGGCACAAAGCTTTCAAGCCGTTTGGGGAGAAGTTGAGGCAGGTGTGCAAATGCACCAGGGGTCACTCCAAATTTTCCTTCTGAATACACCAGATTTTGGGAAGAACTTGGGAAAGAGGACAGGGGAGGGAAAAGATTAAAGGCACTGCAGACCAGGAGGTGAGATGTAGGATGTCGAGGTTGTACATGCGTGTGCTCCCCTCTTACCTGCTTCCATCAGCTGGCACTGCTGCCCGAAAACTTGCGAGAAGGTGACGGGGCCCGCCGCAGAGCTGGAGGTCACCGGAGAGGAGTCCATGGCTCTCTTTGGATCCTTTGTGTTAGTCATGGGGCAGAGCCCGGCAGCTGCGAGAAGCCTCCTGTCCCCCCCAGGTCCCCAGCGGGCAGGAGGAGACCCCCACAGAGCAACGGAGCCTCTTCCCGAGACCAGAGGATGCTCCTTTCTCTCTTTTCAAGGGAGAGTAACAGCTTGCGTGTTTTCAGTTGGGTGTCATCAGTGTTTTCACCAAGACCTGTCTCCGGCTCTTCCAGGGGTCCTGTGGTCTGTCCTAGGCAGGTCTGGCGGCCTCAAACAAGCACTAGGCGATGAGGATGGACCCCTTCTGGGCTACGCGCCGTAGTTACCGCAAACGTACGAGTCTCTTTCCTTCTCCTGGTGGAGCCGAGACGTCTAAAACCCAGCAGCTACCTCGTCCATCAGCCTGGGCACATCTCCTTGCGCGGAACACGGGGAGTTTTCCCCCGCGCAAGGCACCACCGGGGCGCTGAGCCCCCGTCCCTCCGCCGGCGCTGCCGAGGACGCTCGAGGATGCTGGAGTACCAGAAAGATCTCCGCCTCTCCCCGGGGTTTGGAGCCCAAGCCTCACGTTAGGGAGTTAGAAGAGGCTTCCAGCCGCTGAAGGCGACGGCGGGGGAGCCCCCGGTCCCGCCACCCCGCGCCCAAGATGGTACCTGCCGCGCCGGGGGCTGCGCGCCTCCCGCCGCCCCTGGCAGGCGCCGGCAGCCGCCCGCAGCGGGCAGCCCCTGCTCCCGGGGGCCCCGCCAGCTCCCGGCATCGGCCCCCCGGGGGTTAGTCCTTCCTTACAGCCCCCTCTCCCCTTCCGCCGGCAAAACAGGCGAGGGGGAGGAGATTGGAGCCGCCGTTAAATAACATTTCGTCTGCCCTGCTGCAGTGTCCCTCCCTCTCCCCCTGCCCTGATGCAGCGGCGGCTCCCGGGAGCTCTTCTGGAGGCACATGGAAGTGCTAACTCAGCCAGGCAGCGGAGAGCCGCTTGCCTTAACCCCCTCACGCCTGCTTGCTGGGGGGCAGCGGGGCGGGCTGGTACCCACACCTGCCCGGGGATGCCCGCGCCGCCGCCTCCCACCGCGCTGCGCTGCTCTAACTCCTTCAGCGTAAGCACCAGCCAGGGCTGTTTGCGAGGAAGAGGGGCCAAGAGTTAACTCCCAGGAAAGTCTGACACAGCTGATTCATCTTCACTTTAAAAACTCCCTCTGCCAATGCAAGGGATGCTGACTCCAGGAGCTCTGTATAATTTTGTCCTCAGTGAGTCATCAGTGCTTTCTTTGGGAAACCTGCTGGGAAGAAAGGTTATGCACGGCTAGAAAAACACACACCGTGACCTAGGGTGGAAACACAGAACTGCCAGATTGTAGCAACAGAAAGCCCAGGGTAGAGCATGCGAGTCACCTGCAGGCAGCTCAAAACCCAGGTGAGGCAGGGTGGTGTTTTTAGCACCTTTCTGCAGCCAGCTGAGGCAGAGAGAGGCAAAGTGACGTGCCCAGGGACACCTGGAGAGACTTGAGCAGCAGGGAACGGAAGGCACACCTGCAGCCCCTCCAGCAATACTGCTGCACAGGGTGGGTGCTCAGCCGGGAGCTGGCGTTGCCCAGAAAATCCCAGCTTTGTAATTTGATTGTATCTACTCCCTCTCCTTGCTAGTCCAAAGAAACTGGTAGATTTAGCGCTGGTTCTCTACTGTGAAAGCTATCACCTCCCATGAGATTCTTTCCCATAACGATGTAAGTGGTTTTAGGCTCAGATCAGCTATGACAGAGCACAGAACAAACAAAGCGGACATCTTTGCATGTTCATTTTGCTAAAGACACATTTCTGTCCTCACAAGAAGACAGAGATTTAACTTGACCTTCTTGTCTATTACATGGATGAAAGCAAAAATTGGCTCATTTGGTCCAGATGTCTTCAATATTCAGGCGTTTATTCCTGTGGCTGTTGGTTCCTTCCTGACTGTTGCCTGTTTGCTCTCCCTGACCGTGCCCAGCTGCCCCGAGCAGACTGTCATTCGGGCAAAGCCTGCCTATATTTGAAGCCTACGAGAGCACGATCTAAAACTATGCAAAATGTCAGAAAAAGCTGATATAAAAAAAGTGGCGCCCAGGTGGGCAGGAAGGGGTAAGTGAAGAGCAAAGGGACTACAGTCAAGTTCTACCTCCAGCATCACCTTGTGCAACACATGCTCCGATCGTGGAGCAGGAAACGTTCCCAGAGCTGCCTGGCCACTTCTCTGCAAAATCCACTGCACAGCTGCATCCAGCTCTGAAATATTAAAGCATAATTTTAAAAAAATCATTATGCAAGAGGTGACCTGAAAGTCCCATTCCCCTATTTCCTTAACAAAACTTTTCCAGCTCTTCAAGATTTCAGGGTTTTTAGAATTGCAGAGCAATTCACAGATATATTTTTCCTCTTCCCCAATTCCATTATGCAGCAGGAAAGTGCATTGAAGGTTCTTGAAAAGCAAAAAACCCCAGCCAAAGGTCTTAGAAAATCTATATTCTGCAGGTGCTAAGGACCCTGACACTGGTAGGATGGGTACCTGGGGTATAAAAAACCTTCCCAGAGAGGGAACAGAGAAAGTGCAGAAGTGTTAAAGCTTATTTGCTATTTGATTTCCTTGCCTTGTAGCTACGGTGCTGGGGAGACGGCAGGCTCGCCACCACCTCCTGCTCTCAGGAGGAGGGTTCGGTGGTTCTGTATGGGGCGCTGCGCACAGCACAGCACGCCGCAGTGCTTACACAACACGCTGCGCGGCCACGCTTCATTTAACACCATTGTTCACAGCTTGCAGCCATTAGATCAAGTCAGCGCGTGTCCCTAAAAACCAGCAAGCAGGAAAACAAGCCCTCTTGTTTGGGCTGGTTTGGGTGCTGCGCTCCTGCTCGGCATCGGTTACCTTCTCGCCCAGCAAGACGCTGGGAGCAGATCAACAGTGCAGGAGCGCACGGGCGCCTCATCCTTCCTCTGAACAGCAGGCCAAGGGATGCTCCATTTTGGCTCAGTACATTTTGGTCCTAAGAAATGAACCTCTACGAGATACAGAAATTTTCCTATGACATTTTCCACTTATTTCACTGCAGCTCACCTGAATTTTACTCACCCAGCTGACAACTGCGGTGCTGTGCCCAGGCCCACGCGGGATCCCAATGCCAGATTTCCTCCTCTGGGCTTCTGCGCTTACCACAACAACCTGAGCTTTATTTAACATGTATGAGGTTCCTTAAGGTCCCCCCCATTCTGCAGGTGTCACCGCTAACTCCATCAGCTACAGAGACTGACTCCACTATAGAAAATAACTGCTAACACACCAGATAGATAACTGGACTCAAAGCTTATCTTTTTAGGTGAAAGGAAAAATATTAGGTTAGGAATAATGTGACCTTTGTTAAGACACTGGAGCTCAATTTAAAAGGTGCTGTGCTTGCATGCAGTGAATGAAACTTGTGCATGTGCTGCACTGGCAGCGCGGGAGGACGGTGAAAGGGAGAGGGTTGATCCCTACCCATTAGTAAGTGGGAGCTTATTCTGCTCTTCTGCTTCCTAACAAAGCTGTGTGCTAAAGCAGGAGGTTTCAGCTTCCTTTAAGCTTAATGAGACATAAAACTAATGGCTGCATTCTCAAATACATATGGAAAGACTTCAATCGGCAAAAAAACCCAACGAGGTAACTTGATTACCTCTGCCGGCCCTTCTCAAAACACCAAGCGTTTCCTTAGGTCGCACTCTGCCAGGGCCTGCAGGGCTTGCCAGACCCGGGTCATCTGTCTGGCAGCCGGAGAAGGGGAATCCTGTATGCGGCGAAGAGCATCTACCGGTGCAGCACTCCCATAGCTGCCCCGAGGCCACCAGAAGGGATCACAAAAGATGTCCAGTGACTGTGACTGCCTCAGGCTGAGCTCTCACGGACAGTTTTGCTCTGATGGACCTTCGCTTTCTCCATGAGAGTTTTGTGCAGTCATTAAAGCTTTCAGATGATCACTGGCTCTGAAAGCCTGTGTTTCTGAGAGCCACCGCTGGAAATGAAAATTCACTCTCTTTATCCACATTTGCTCCCTGCGAGCTTTGTCACAGACAAAGCCTTAGCCAGCTACGGGGCAGACTTGGCCTTGTGTGCCCTTCAATTACCAAGAAGGAGAGAGATGCGATCTCACTTGCTTCCTTTTCAAGGGAAAAACTCATGCGAGTAACACTGCAGTAGACTTCAAGTGGTCTATTCCCTTCATCTCAGACCTACCAGACTGCCGCGTGGCATCCCTGCCTTGGAGAGCCTTGTTCTACCCCGGGTTGATGTCAGCTTCCCGGTCAGACAATATGATTATAATATTTCTGCTTAGCGAAGGAGTTCCTTGATGGAGGCAACCAGATTTGTTCATCAGGAAATTTCCTCTGATGCGGTAACAACTTGGTAACACCGTAGCTGAGTTACCGTCAAATCACCACGTGCAATGAAAAGCCCATCTAACGCACCTTTATTAGCGCTCGGTCTGGAACAACTAACGCCTTTGCTGACAAGCCTCCCCGTGTCGTTTTAGGAGGATGTGGCAGCTCATTTTCTCCACACGGATGACCGGTTGATCTGACAGGGAGTTCAGAAGCCCTGGAATGCAAAGGGAGTGGTTCCGCGCACCTCCAGCGCCCAGACCGCAGCGACAGCAGCACAGAGGCAGTTCCCATCAGGACAGAAGGGTCTTGGTAAATGCCAGCTTAGTGGATACCTGCTTCTCCTCCGCATCTAATTATCCCACTGAACAGACAACAATGTGCCACATAAACATGTACGAAAGGGGAAGAAACTCAGTTAAACTCATTAAATCGATAGGTGTTTCATTACAGTGAGTGATATTTAACATCTCCAGAAATGCCCTGTGCAAGAAATGGGGGTTATTCACAACAAAGCCCTTAGTAGCAAAGGATTCTGTAATGGAAGAGGACTCAGGAAAGAGCATAGTAAAAAACAGACATTTTCCTTAATGAGATGTCATCAGCAACAAACGATGACAAGTGGGAACTCATTTCTTGTGTGGCAGAAGCCAGTGTTTCACTGTCACAAGGCAGAAACTCTGGAAAATAAAGCCAAACAAACAGATAAGGATTTTTGTATTTGCTTCCAGCACAGCATTGTCACAAGGAGGTTGGCAAAATCACAGGGAAGGATAGATTCAATTATTCCTCTGCAGACAACACTACTGAGATCAGCTCTGGAACCTTCACGCAATTCTGATGCCTGTGTCACGCAAAGAAAATTAAGTATTTTGTAGAACTCCCAATGAATTTGAAGCAATGTACTCAAGGTTTGGCATCACAGACAGCAATTGAACATATTTCTCCCTTCCTTCAGATTACATCTCCATCAACTCTTGGCTGAAAGAGAATTTTGTTTGGTTGGGTTTTATTTTTTCCAAAAAATAGAAGTTTGAATGCTACAGAAGAAAATGATGTAAGTGGTGCAGAGAGAGGTCCTACTCTAAAAGAGTTAGAGAATTCTGTGGGTGGTTTATCAAAAGTAAGACCAAAGAACGGCTTCATTAATGTATAAATACCCTTGTAGAAAAGAAATACCCACTATGAAAGGACTCTAATCAGTCAGTGCCAGGCACAAAGAGAAGCTGAATTCAGATACAGACATTATCTACTAGGACAGAGTACTAAAGGAGATAGTCTGGATATTTCACTTGTCAAGGTTAAAGTAAGGTGCGTTCCTAAATCAATACCCCCTAGGTAAACCCTAAGCACTGCACCTAATAGAGAAACCAAAGGATGAAGTTCAGGGAGTCTCTCAGTTAAGCACGCTGCCTGTAGGAAGAGTCGATGTATAAGAGAGTAAATATGTTGTGTAGATGGTGGGGTGCGAGCATTACAAGCAATACGTTTTACAGTACAAATTTTCTGATGTAATGCTGGTCCCCAAACAGTCTATTCCACTCAGCTTCAGCTGGAGGGTGAGGAGGAGATGCGCCTGGACATAACGCCCTCTCGCCTAGCTCTCTGCACAGCCGTCGACACTGGCAAAGCAAGGGGGGGGTGGGGGAGGATAAAAAGAAAGCCAACCCTGTGAAGCCCTGCAAAGTCAAGGTGACCCAAAACTCAGCAGAATGGGGTGGGGGGGCTATTTGCATTAGCATCTCATAGCTAAGATAATATTTCCAGAGCAGTCTAATCTTTAACAACTGCCTCTTCTCCCAAGGCAGCTGCAAAGCAAGTCATAAAGCAAATGCAGCGCAGCTTGACATTCTCTCCTACCCCTCCAAGCACCTGTCTGCCCCCTCCTCCTCTTCATTTGAGAATAAATGATGATTGTTCACGATCAGTAGGCCAGAACGTGCTTCGCTGTCAACTTCCCAGGCTAGCTCATCCCTAACCTGCGAGCAACGTCTCCTGCATCGCGCGGCACAGTGCTATTTCTGTACGCCCTCCGGTGCCCTTGCGGGACCGCGCTGGCCGCATCCGCTCTTCATTTCACCCAGGCTGCTCGTCATCAGCCGCCACGGTTTCCGAGCAATGACCTTGGCTTGATACAAAGCAGCGCCCCGGAGGTGAAAGGCCCCATTGCTCCTAACCCAGGAAAATGTTACTCGGCAGTGCTTGACGTGCATTTCCATTTCTACTGTTCTTCCACAGCTGACCCATCTCACACCCGAGATGACAAGCTGCTGGGGACCTCAGGTGTGATGGACTTGTGTCCTCCATGTCCACTAAGTGTTTTTTTTCCCTCGAGTACACCCAATACTGTGTACGTCCCTATTGCTTTGAAGGACGAGTTACAATTGGCAGCGGCACCAAAGACAGAAACACCCTAACTGGTTTTCGTAACTGGGATTCTGTGTGGGGATTCTGCCACTGGCAGCGTCGTCACTGCCTGTGCCCTTCTGCCTCCCGGCTGCTGCGAGCAGCGTGATGCATCCAGTGGTGCAATAAACAGGATTAAGGCAGTAGCTTCGTTATGACAACGCTTTTTTCTCCTTACCTGCTTTTGAAGGCAGTCTTCTTCCAAAAAAAAAAAAAGCCACAGCTCTTATAAAAATTAGTGCTGCTTCATGTGACAGCAGAGAGAGATAAAAGAAGGTGGCTATGTAGTTAAATAATATTTCAGAAGATTCTCATGCAGGGAGGGAACTACAGGTCAGCAAAATCCCATCGCTCAAACCTGAAGTGAAGCTGAATGCCATTCAACAAGAATCAGGTAGGCTGCAACGCTGCAAGAGGGGGCTGCCTGACTCTTTGGCTGCGGCAGGCAACAGCCTGCGATGGTCAGCAGTGATTTTTTTTACTAACAGGTCAGATTTATAATGCATAAGGAATCTTCAGATTTTCTGGGGCAAACGAGCCATTTTTAGCTTATGTGAAATCAATTCTAACACCTATACTTCAGCTGTTCCCAATCCTGTTTGTTGCAGCCGGTATTTTTTTTTTTAACGAAGATGGCTGAATTAAGGCCCCAGTGATGAACGGCTGCCCACCGACCCACAGCGACTCCCTTACAGAAGTGGCAAGTCCCACAGCCCTGGACGAGGTGCAAAATTACCTCTCAAGGTGTTTTGATGGACCATATCCTTTAACAGAGAAGAGTGAAATCACTTGTAGGAAGCAAAAAATCCCTCCCACTTCATGCCCTGCTCAAACTCTCACCTTCCCATAGAGGCCAGCAACCCCCGAAGTTCGCTGTATTGCGTTGCTGTAACGCTTCAACAAGAGGTTTGGCTTTGAATGGAGAGTCCAAACTACAAAGGGCTTGCGGGCTGCTCAGCCAAGCGCGTAGTCCCGGAGTCTGAAGCTGTCAGCAGAGCTCGGTCTGCGGTAATTCCTGTAAGCGTGCGCGGAGCTTGATAGACCAAAGTGACATTTTTATCTCCCTCCTACGCTCCTGCCACCCACCAGAAAAACCCCCAACCACTCACCCGTTTCAGAGCCAGATTAAGACGCTGGATCTCCATTTTGAAGCTTTTGTTTGCTGAAATAATAATAAATATTTCCATGATGCCATTTGTCACATTAATTTATTGTTGTTCTTTTTCTTTACATGGCGGACAGACAACAGAGCTTTCAGCCTTCCAGAGCAATGTTCAGAACCCAAGCACCAACCAGGTAACACCACATCTCCACACAGTTTATTTTTAATAAACTTCTCAGTATCAGCATTGTAAAGAGAGCACTGCAGAGCTACTGGTGTCAGCCTCGCAAATCCCTACATGCAAAACCTGAGCTTTTTCCCCACCCTCTCCTTGAATTTTCACAAGAACTTGTGACATTAGTCAAGGGCAAAATTTCACGTTTCATCAGCAGGCACGGGGGAGGTTAAAAATTTGCTGCAAAACTGTGAAATTCTGCCTTGGGAAAAAAAATGGCATACTTTCCTGAATTTACTGTGAATAAAATACCGTCATCGTTCCAGAGAAATGACACCATTTTGAACCGATTCTTTTTTTTCTGCAAGAAAAATGAACTCCCCCACCTTCCAAAAAACTTGCATTTGTTATCTGAGGGAAAATGATGAAAAGTCTGGCGCAACCACGGGTTATTCCTTGTCGGTGGCGTGGATATTCTTCTGCCACAGCATAGACCGTAATGGATCCTCCGAACAGACCAGTACAATATAAAGCCGTGTGCTGTGGTCTCTTGGTTGAGTAACACATGTTATAAAACTTTAAAAACGGAGCATTTACAACCAGGGACATAAAGACGTGCTTTTAAAATTGTAAATACATATTTACAGGCTTGTGTGATAAACCAGAATTTCTCTGGGAAAAACGTCCATATATCACAACAATTTACACGCTTCTCTCCTTGAGTCGGTCAGTTATTATAGTTAACACCACTCTAAAAAAAGCAGCAAAAATAAATTGCACAAAAGTGACCTCTAATAACCTCATTGGTATGCCTTAAAGGCACTAAACTCAGCAGCATCCACGCCAGAAACTCTGTACTTAATTTAACTTACTGTTGCTGGAAGCTGAGCGGGTCTCAGAAGAACTGATTGTTTAAAGCAGGATTTGGGCTGCATGGCAAGAAAGCTCTTCCTCAGCAACAAACCTCAAGTGATCAGTGAAAATTTATATAGTAAGTGTGATCTTTGACAAAATGCCTAACAAAGCCCCACTGGGAAAATCAAGGGCATGTCATACGGGTGCTTAAGACAGAGTATGTTGGAGCTGGGTTTTATTAGCACTGTATATTCATTTTTTCAAATTATCTAGATGCTGGCTAGACACACAGGAAAATAATTCCTGCTTGAAAGAACAGGGTTTACCATACTAATACTAGATGATGAGAGGAAGGAGAAAATGTGGAGAGAAAATAAAAAGAAAGATAACGTGCAAAACTAAAGTGAGGCGAACTGATTAGAGAGCTGTATGTGCACACCAGCTTCTTTGAGATATACATAAGGCCAGGAAACTTAACTTCTGTGCTATTTGACCAAGATTTACCAAGCTGCCTAGCAGATTTGGGTACTCGCTTCCAAGTAGTTTTAAAGAACAATGAGAATCTCAGTCTTCCAAGGCTGCTACGAAAAATTTCAGCCTTCGTTTGGAATTAGTACATCACATATTTCAAGGGGAAATTATTGCTAGCAAAAAGCTCAAGAGGGGACAAATCCTAGAGACTCCCCGCTCTAGGAAAGAGACAGAGCAGCCAGCAAAGGCAGAGCCCTCCCCACAAAGCCTGCCTCTCAACGGTCTCACAGGCTTGAACTGGAAGCATCACTTCCAACATGGGAGGGGATGTAGCTTTTTATGGCTCATCTAGTTCTCAGCATCGCAGCCTTCCCCCAAAGCACAATTGCACTTACAAAGCCTCCAACAGGGGTTTATCCGAAAAACCTGTGGCGTGATAATACAAGATCCTGAAGACCTTTTCTTTCCAACTCAAACAACACGTAGCTAAAACATCTTTACATTGGACAGAACCAGATGTTTTCAGTTTAAAGCTTTTGTATTAATTTTGAACAATTTGATTTTCATCAAAACGATAAAAAATTAACTGTTTTCAGCAATTTCATACATATATAAATACATATGTCATATATATATATATATGTAGATATATATATAAAATTGATCCTTGGACTTTTTCAGGGCGGTGAGAAGGAGTATCAACCGGGCACTTGTTTTTTCTCAACTAACGTGTGCATACACAGATGTGTGCTTATCTGTGTGGAGTGCAAAGACAAGGAGAAGAATAAATTGACTAAAAGAAGGGGGAAATAGGGCAATCGACCCCCTTGGCATCCTTGAAAAATCCCAAACCTGGGCGCTACCTTAGCAGGGATCCTGCAAAAACTTGCCTTGACAGAAGGAACCTTCCACCTCGGAGGCGAGATCTGCAGGGGCGCGGAGAAGCACCCCTGCCAGATGATGTATCTGTGTGTGATTGTCACCATCGTGGAGCAGGAGGTAAGAGACCTTTTTGCACTGCATTTTACCAACTGACCTGTGCGTTTCTGCAATTTGTCTCACTGGCTGCCAGCTACCTTCACGGATGCTCTCTCTACAGGACCACTGAAACTAAACATGCATGTATTGAGAGTCACAAGCAGAAGCTCCGCGTTTAAGGAACAGTGTTGCTTGATAGTGCACAGCAACACGCGTGCTTGATAGTCTCACTAAAGAAGTAAATCCTGACTGTAACAAGAGTGCCAGACTGGCAACAAACGTTAACGGCAGCTTTTGAGAACTGGATGCTTGTCCCTTTATGAAGCAGGGCTATCAGTGCATTTCACAGAGATCACTTAACAGGTGGTCTTCCAAAAAAATGTGGGTCCTGATGCACTTGGAAAGCAACGGCATCGTGCCCGTTAAAGCTAATGGTACAAAGTCAAGAGACTGGGGTACCCACAGACTTCAGATGCGGAAACCTCAGCAAAACCTACCACTCCCTTCAGTGGACTTTTGTGGGATGCCCAGTTCTTTACCCGTTAGGATGTAGAGTAGAAACTAAAATGATGTAACAGTCTTTTCAGAATTTAATTGCATAGTATGTTAAACCCCTCTGTGTTCTACCAGAAAGAGGAGACTCATCCAGACCCATCAACCCTCCAAACACGGTTAATCTGCCCGCAAACATCTGAACATTTCTCCATGCTATTCCACTGGCTGTTGGTGCGTGGACTCCACGCGGCAGGGGACCCTGAGATCACCCCCTCACCAGCACCCACAGTCCATCGCTCTCTGGAGAGAGCAGGAGCCCTGCTCTGCGCCCTCTCCCTCTCCCTCCGGAAGGAAGGGCAACGTGACAGAAGCGCACCGTTGCTGCCAGCAGAAGAAACCGCTGTCCCTGTTACCTACGGAGGAACCGGTCTCACCTCATCTGAGAAAAAGCAGGAGAGGATAATGCTTGAGGATTAATTCACCTCACCTTTTCCAGTCAAAAGTTCCTAGTACCTGCAAATACACAGAGAGTTGCATTTAATCAGAGTCAGCTTTAAGGTTAAGCAGTCAGAGAAACCGCCCCGTTACCTGGAAGCAGGACAAGTCACTCAGTGAGCGCTGCGCAGGAGAGAGAGGCCCGTCATTCAGCTTTTGCTTGGGTTTCCCACAACTAAATGGTCTATGCCACAGTTAGGGACGTTCACGTTTCATTAGCAACAACTCCCCTTACTCAGGAGAGAGTGAACTTCAGAATTTTTCCCCCAGATGTTATTTTCTGAACATATTTAACAAAGAATAAATCTCAGGCTGCAGCATCTAGATTCTGCTGGCACTCATTCTCACCTTTACCTTTATACAGGTAAGTATAGTGTTCCTCAGCTATTACATCAATATAAAGGATGTGATTATTTGCAGATTACAGGAGCAGAAGACAGTCCTGTTTAAAGTCAACCAACAGGAAATCAGTTCAGCTTCACCAATAACCCTGGACCAGATCAGTAATCTGCCCAAGCCCATATAGCTTCG
This sequence comes from Phalacrocorax aristotelis, assembly GCF_949628215.1. Lineage (NCBI taxonomy): Eukaryota > Metazoa > Chordata > Aves > Suliformes > Phalacrocoracidae > Phalacrocorax > Phalacrocorax aristotelis. Next base: position 2,960,563 of record NC_134294.1, read on the forward strand.
TTACACCAGTTTGTCTCGCCACAACCCCAGCTAATGTTTTTGTACGTTATCCTGGCCCTGCGAGTTGCATTGTAATACTGGTCTTTGAGCTTTTGGTATTCAACCAAAGCAGCCAGCCATAAGACACATTCCCAGGCATATTTTCTGGTCAGAGTTAATAATTGTTCAGAGTTTACCCACTGAGCCTAAAAGATCAGAAAACACTTTGCCCACCACCGTGATCCGATACAGACAGCACTGCTTCCAAGATGGGGACAAACCCCATCCTTACAGAAGTTACCACCTTTTTCAAGCTCCCCACAGGATCCAGAGGAGCAACACCTCAGGCCTGAAAAGCTCATAAAGGAAAGAAAACTCCTTACATCTTCCACAAGGCTAAAGAGTTGACTCTGCCCTAACAGATCCTTTTGATCCAGAGGATGTAAGTACACATCGCTAGAGAAGACCTTGTCCCTTGTGCTTAACTATTTCTGACATAGGGCACCTTGCTCTCCCCCTTCGTGCCTGCTTTCTGATCAGCGAGCCATTACAAGAGCAACGACACTGGGTTTTCTGAGGCTTGGATAATATCTGTAAAGTGCTTTGCACTCCTTGCCCACAGAAACAGGAGAGGTAAGCTCTGCGCATCCTCCCGTGGCAGCGCCTGACTGCATTGCTGTACCTGGTTTGGCTGGACATGCAGAAGAGTCTATTCCTTGAAGAAGTGGGATGCAGTGCAGTTGGATTTCTTGCATTGCCTGGTGCTGGTGTTATGTGAAGAGGAGGAGGGACATCTAGAGGCCACGCGGAGTCTGTAACTGTACAAAGAGGCAGAAGAAACCCAAACACATGCATTAGGGTACCAGGGGAAAAAAAGCAGAGACATGCTTTAGGGCCCTGTAGGGGCTTTAGTAAGCGGTGAGGAAGAAACCCGACGCTCCACCCACACTGCAAGTACTGAGAGCCACTTCTGAAGGCAAGAGGGGTGTTTTGCCTTGCTCTGAACTTGCCCTGTTAGATTATTTAAGAAGGAAAAACAACATCAACTGGAACTAGCATCCAGCCTCCCACCCCATGTCCCAGTTAGATACCTTCCAGCTGGGACAGACAGACAAATCCACCGCTATGTAAAGAACAACTGAAAGAGCCACGGTCTATTTTCTCAGGACAGTCCATAGCAGGTTTTAAAACACATATTTTTGGCAACAAAATTTTACTTTATATAAGCATAACACCACATCTGGCCATCTTTCCCGAGGTCGAAGTCTGCAGCGCGCTTTCCCACGGCAGCGCTGCAGACTTGACAGGGACGTACACAGGCCACTACAGCGAGCGCTGCCACCGTGCCTTTATGGCGGATGACACGTTATTTCACTTCAAATTTTAGACTAACTCCACAAATCCCAAAGCCAACGTGAATATCGGAGATTTTAACGGACGGTGTTACATCTCTGCTGATTGTGATCTCAAGAAGAAAGCCTGAAAAAATGAGTCACAGCAAGGGAAGCAGAAAGGCTTATGCCCAGTTTTAAACATACATTCTCAGTTCTCATGTATACCCAAGCTGAACTTCCTTACACTAAAAGATAAAAAAAACAAAAATCCCCTATTCGTTTTTAAATTCAGCATCTTTTGCTCCCTTGCACACACCTGTACCGCCTCGGTGCCTGCAGACAACGTCTGCTCCCCCTCACACCGGCGCACCCCCCCCACCACTTGCAGTATCTACATACCTACCTCGTATATGCAAATTCTTCAAAAGCCTAACCAAAACCAACTACTTACGTTCTGCCAAGAAAACATCTTTTGAAATATAATTCTATTACATAACAACATGTCTTAGAAAAGTTAAAAGTTAGGTTTTTCTCCGGGTTATTTTTAGAGTCCCATATACACCCTTTAAAGGAGATTTCAGCTATTGTTTGTCCTTCCATACGGATTATGTAGTGCAGGGTAACTGCAAGTTAGACATAAAGAACTGCAAAATTTTCCATTACAACACAAAAACAAAGCCACAGAAATTCTGAAAAGTAAGCAATTAAATTATTTCCAAATCAAAATCTGTGGTTAAAATAGTCTGCCAAAGTTTTGTTGTTGTTACACGTAAATCATACTCCCCAGCCTTTGTGGATTTAATACTGAAGCATTCATCTAGTGGGTAAGAATCAGAAAGTGGTAATGAAGTCAACAAAAGCCAGATTTTGTTGTCCCATATAAGGACTGTTACCGAGGGAAACAGCAGAATATCCAAAATAAATTTAGTTTGTTTGGCTTCGGTTCTTTACTATAACTAGAAGAGAGAAATTTTAGTTTCTTTTTATTTAGACTGTTCCCATTTAAGTAATGCTTAATGTAAAAAAATTAATTATGTCTTGTAAAAGTTCTTCTGTGATCAATAACATCTGTGCGTTATTGCATGCGGTGAGCCAATGCCTAGATCCTGTGGGAAACTTTAAAATAAAAAAAAGCTTCAAATCCAAAAAGACAAAGTTGCTGAGAAAATCCGACCTGCGCGTGCAAATGGCCACCCCTCGTGCCCCCAAATCCAAGATGCTGAAGGGATCTTTCACCCCCTAATTTCAACCAGCTTTAAAGCTAACAGATCTTTAGCTTATTGTTAGGAAGTTGAGGATTAGAGAGCAAGATGACAAGGGATTGTTTTTCTAGACAGCAACTGAAATCGAGTTCTCAGTGGAGTTCTGCCCGCTGCCGTTCCGTCCTGCTCTCAAGTAGCCGAAACCGCACGGCAAAGCGCCGACCGCTCCCCGCGCAGCTCGGCAGAGCAGCGATGTTCGCTCTGCGAAGGCAGTCAGGGAAGCGGGGCCCTCCTCCGTACCGATATTAAACTGAAGTGCATTGGGAACTATTTTTAAAGAGCCCGTTTAAAGCAACGGAGGGACGCCCGGGTGTTTCAGTAGCTCCCTGGGTCTGCAAGACAAGCTAATCTCGGGGGGAGGGGAGCTGACGTACCCCCGTCGCATGTAGGAACAGTTATTGCGATGGCTATTTTTGGCGCTGTCACTTTGCACCTGCTCTCACCATCACCCTCGCCGGGGTAACCCGAGACAGGCAAAAGGAAAGGAATTCTTAGACGCCCTGTGCCGATGCAGCCGAGCAATGAGGACTTCATCGGGAAGGGGCGAGGGGCTGTACTCCAGCCCCATCACACCCCGGTGCATCCCCGCCCTGGGCCGAACAGCAGAGGACAGACAGCACAGCCCGTGCCACATCCAGCTCTGTCAAGTCCACTGTGCAGTCCCAGCCAGAAACATGGAAAGTAAAGAACAGAAGTTAAAAAGGTAAAGGGTAAAAAAGAAAAAAGTAAAATTGGTAAAAAAATAAGGTTAAACAAAAGTAAAAGAAGGTTGAAAAAAAAGTAAAAGAAGGTAAAAAAGTTTAAAGACTAAAAAAAAGTTAGAAAAAGTAAAAAAAAAAAGAAAAAGGAATAGCATCAGACTATCCTTGCAAGAAAAAGGGCACAGAAACCAAATGTTAGGTAGCAGGAAGGACTCGTCGTCTACACTAAGTTTTCTCTGTCAGCCAAGACTTTTATATCAGGAGAAACAGTTTTGGTAAATGTACTAGCTATACCATAAATTAAAGCTAAACCAAAAGTTAAATTCTGCCTCTTTTAACATGCAGACAGGGCCTAAATCTCTCGGTCTCCGCTGAAAGCACACCCTAACCAAAGAGAGAGACAAATCACTGATTTTGGTGAGGCTCACTACAACAAAAATCCGCTAAATCCCAGGTCTTACAGTCTTCCATCCTTGGATCCGAAAGTGTTTCGTGGTATGAGTCAGCACCATAATCCCCCGTTTTCAGATGCAGAACTGAGTCAGAAGGAAAGCAATTTGCCAAGGTCACCCAGAAAACCCGCAGCCTGAAAGCAGAGGCAGGAACAAAGGCAAAGGCTCCCCTATCGCACTGCATTACTGCTCCCCACGTTAAACTGGCCCCGGAACGCTGAAGAAGTTTCACCTTATTTGTCTGAATCAAATTCCTACTTCCATATACCTTCCTGGGCCACCGAGCCTTGGAACGAGCTGCACACGCAAACCAGGCGGCTGGTAAAGGTGCCAGATCCCGGCACACACCCTTCCCTCAGACATTCTCAAAATAAATTTGGTATTTTTAATGCAAATTACCTTGTCTTCTACCACACTTATGCAATTAACATTCTTCCAAGTTGCTAGTTTAGTTCACTAGAAACATCCCAGAAAAAAACAAGCCAGTTTACTTGTGGGAATGAAGGCGTGCCGGGATCTGGGATGGTTGCTGGTCACACCAGTGAAATTCTGCTAACAAAGTCATCGCAGTATGTGATGAAACATTCGGGTGATTTAGGTTCACATTTTTACCTCAGTTAAAGTGCGTTTTTCTTGCAGGGCAAATAATTCTACGCTCCTACTCTAAAAAAATGTGGTCCAAAATTTCAGAAACTCACACACTCCAACATATCTCCTAACAACAGACACGTCAGGGACATACTCGACCAAAACAGTTTACTCCTCTTAAATAAAACCATGCCTAAGCTGACAGACTGACTTCTGCAATAACTGACTGCCTGGGAAAAAAAAAGATAGAGAGGTGTGGATGATGAAGCCTGAATTCCTGGCTTTGCAGAATTAGGCGGTAATTTCACAGGCCAGGAGGCAAGCGAGGAGGGCTCGGGGCATGGATAAAAGAGATTTTGGAGCTTTCTGCTCTCAGTAAGAGCTAAAACATCGTGTTGCTAACCTAACTGGCATGTACTCTCTTGCGCTAGCATATTGCTTAATGGGAAAGTAAAAACTCAAAACAAGGACTTGGAAAAGCATCAACCACCAATTAAGTGAACTTTTTTTAAGGGCAACAAAATATTTAATGGGAGAAAAAAGGTTTCTGGGTAGAATTTTTTTGAGGAGGGTGTCTCTCTTCTGCGGAAGAGTCCCGCCTCTGTGTACAAAACGCTGGGGGAGCAGCAGAAAGCAGAAAGGATCTCAATGTGCTCTACTGCAGCTATTTGGAGACTTACGTGCGTTTATTTACGAAAGCAGTGAAAAAGCTGGAACATGTCAGAGTTTTATCTTGGAATCACGTGACGCTAAAGGACACAACGTGAATATTATGATTTTATGGTCAGGCCTTTCATGAATCTAAACTGGAAAAACCTGTTACTGAGATCCTTTGCATTCTCAGCCTTCAAGAAGATACACAGCAGCACTGTCTTACCACAGCGGTTCAAAGACCTTAGTACCTTTAAAGCAGCATTGCTCCCCAACAAGAACGCACAAATAGTTTTGTTTCACGCATGTGCTCTAGAGTTCAAGTTTCTTCATTGTTGACTTAGTTCCACTCCCAGTGAAATCCTGCTTCAAACCACTATTGGCTTCAGTGATGAACATCAAGCCAGCACTGAGAACTGCTGGAAATAATCTCACACCATGCCTACAACTACCTGGGAGCCTACCTAAAATTAATGTATCAACACCGTTTCACTTAAACATAGTTAGTTTTTCAAAAGCAACCAGTGATCTAGAGTAGCCACTTTAAAGGAATTCAGCCCTGCGGATGGCTACTGAGCTCTTTTGGAAAATCAGTCTCCTGGATGGCACTCTAAATTGAGCTCAAAGAAATTTATTAGTCACTTTAAGAAATCTTGGTCTAAGTCTATAAATTTAGATGAACAGTATCACGTCGGCCATTTATCTTCCTGCCCTTTTAAAGAAGCACAGAGCATTGTGTGAGCCAAAAGGTGAAGAATGTTGGATTAAAAATAGCAGTACTCAAATACATCTTCTACACTGTCAAGTAATCTAGTCTGATAATTTGATAAAAAGTTTGTATCTACTGAACCACATTCATGACAGAGGAAAAGCGTGAGAAAACTTTATCACACACGGGAAGACTGCAGCTGATTTTTGTTTAGCTTTATACAGAAATGGTTACTCCCAACGAGTTCGAAACGATTACTGGAGGCCGGCAGAACTAGTACGACCCCTCAGTCCCGCACATCTCATTACACGGAAAAGGAACCACAGAACGAAATGTGCTTTTGATCCAAAACGACAGATGAGTGAACACGTTTGCCATAATGAACGGGGAATGCAACTTCAGTCAAAGTCTAGTGACGTCTGAGCGTGCAACTCTTCAACGCAGCTCAACGATGGAAGAATCCATTATTTCTCATCTTCCTACCTCCTCCCACACCGCAACGTTTAGCAGAAATCACGGTACCTAAAGGAAATGCTACATACATCCTACCACCGAGCCCCAGCTGGAACACGACTAACTGCTACGCACACGCAGTCTGCACACGGGGGTTTGCTCAGCCCGCCTGAGCGCTTCCAAAGCAAACCCCCTCCCAGAGCAGCGTCTGCGCTCACAGCTCAACCCCGAACGGCAGCACGCGTAACAGGCTGAGCTCCCTTCTGCTTCCACTTGCTGCCAGGCCTTCAAATGCCCTCAGCAGGTAGCACGTCCTCTGCGTTCTCGACAGAATCACTTCCCTGAAAAAAAAATCCTCATTTACTTTACCGTAGGCATTTAACTTTGCGGAGTAGCATCGCCTGAACTGCAGAAGGAACTGAGGCGGGCTCTGCTGAGACAGGCCCAGAGACCATTACTCTCTCCTGACTGGCGCGGGGCATTGTGAGCAGCGCGCGGCTCGGTTTTGCTGTTCGGCTGCAAGGCAGCACACCTCCCGCGTGTACCGCCACCCTTGCACCATACAGACTGAATGCTGAGCCTGTATTTCTGAAAAACAGAACATCACCCACTGAATAATCAAAGCTGTTTCTCACAACCCTTTGGCAGTTTCTGGCAGTACTGTTGTCCAAAGCATGACTCAGAGACCCTGCTTGGCTTGGGAAATATAAAGGTCTTACAAAAAAATAGGCCGAGATATATGTACACAAACAAAGTGCATGTTGCTGATTACTAAGTTCCACAAACCACTCGAGCTTTGAATATATTAGGAAAATGAAGCAGCTACCTATCTCTTAAGAAAAAGCCTCCCTCCAGCTTGATGCCTGCTCAAGCTTCCCTTTGAGTTTCAGTGTTTTACTGCCTTGTATCTGGAAAAAAAAAAAAGAAAAAAAAGCAGTATTTCAATGCTCTTTTTCAAATGCATGCTTTCAAAAGTACACTCTACCAAAAGCATTTCTAAAGACTAAGAGAGTAAACGTGCACTATCAGCAAAATGAGAATGAAAAGTGATGAAGTATGCACGGGAAGCAGGAGCCAGAGGTGCCTCGATAGCACTGAGGCTTCCTCTTAACTCAGGAAGAGGTTTAAAAGTAGTCAGTGGCTGAGGAGGCTGTGGTCGAGACAGAAGAGGGCTCTAATACCTCCTGCTCCTTTCCGAGTTCTGCCAGGGCCCTCGTGTGAGACGCTGGGTGTGTTACACCAACAGCTTCTTTTCCCACTCCTGGTCTAATAACCTATTTGCATTTTAAGCGTTAGGGCGGGGACCCCTGCCTGACCGTAAGCGATGAGCACAAAGCACCACCGACTTCAGCTACAGTCTGAGTGTTACCCTGGTGTTAACTTCACTCAAAAAAATACCCGCAAGACATGACTTAAATTGCAAAGCCAAGGCCCCAGAGAAAGCTTAGGAAATGACGCTGAGTCATTCATACACATGGAGCAAAGGCCCATCTTTAACAACTAACATTTTTCATTGTCTCATTTGCTGTGTAAAATGGACCATCAACTTAATATACCATGCCTTTCTTAGTGTTCCGCCTGCTTCTTGCTGTGAAATAGAATTACTTTCCTCACCTTCCCACTCTCCTAAAAAATACTGGAAGGTCCCACACATGCCCTCCTCCATTAGAGAGCTGCTGCTCACTTCTAGAGCAGCTCCACCCTAAGAATTGACCTGGTTTCTACCAAAAAAAATACAGTATGCAACTCTAATTAAAATGCATCACATGGCATGCCTAAACAGGAAATGACGGATTTTTACTGCAATCTGAATACAAGCTCTTTTGAAATCCCCATAGCATTTGAATTTGTACTTTATTCCCAAGTGTTTTCCAAGACATCTATTTTGAGTAGCCTTTAGCTCTCCGTTCACTAGATATTGGATAACTGTCCGTCCCCAAAGCTCAGACGAAGCCACTCACTTCAGAAGATAATTCAGATTATTGTGGCTGTGTAGGTGAAGCTTTACACAGCTCCCATTAAACTTCTGTAAGATTTGTGCATCCAACTGTTGAGCGCTTTTCAAAACTCCAGCTACGCCTTAAAAACACCAAACACGACATGTGTCGTGACATTTGTTTTTAAATATTGTATAGGGGTGGGTGACCCAAAATCAGCTTTGCTCTATATTGGTAGCAAAGCACCTTCAAGCTACTATGACATTTCAAGCTAGTCCCAAGTTTCTTTGTAATTCTAATTTACCAGCTTAATTAAACAGAAATCATAGAAGTTTACCTCTTTTTCATAATTCACTTACCCCAAAAGCTCAGATCCAAACCAGCATGCACTTGTTCAGAATCTATCCTTTAGATCATGAATGGAAGTAGAATATCATGTGACTCGTGCAGATCACACACTCAGTAATGAAAAACCTAGAATTAGCATGTAAGGTCTTCTAAGTTCTCTTTTCAAGGTCATTCGCAGGCTATTTGCCTGTCACAGGTTACCACCTGCAACTCAGCTTCGCAGCTGAACTTGACTCCAGTAAAAGCTGGAACTGGCCCCAGAGTTCTGGAGATGAAGTCGCAAACCTCCGTAAGTGAAGGGAGCCCTATCGGTTTCCTCATTTGAAACTGAAAATTTACATATCAGATTGCCAGGATCTCGTTTTCTATGGCATCTCCCTAAAGAATATCATCAGGAACTAAACTAGAACTTGAAATAAAAGGCTCACAATACAAAATGCCGACAAAACGTAGTACCAGATATACCCTCGCCTACACAGAACAGTGTATGCAGGGGGCCCGGCGGCTTCACCTGGACTGTCTTGCGATGCCTCCATCAAACACGTTTATGACATTCTCTGATAGAAGCTGGTTTTTACTCCTTCTAGCAAACTGGGTAATGGGGGAAAAAGGTAAACAGAATGTGTTAGATCTCCCGCCTCCATGCGCGCTTCAGCATTAATCTTTTGATTAAACTGACACCGCACTTGATCTTGACCAGCACGTCAGTTAGCCTCTGCAAACAGGACAAGTTTCATTGTTTTCATTGCCTGCTTGGATGCATTCCAAGAAATGTCAGCACTTTGTGGGCATCATTACAGCTTTATTGTTGCATTCAGATCGTAAGGAGGCAGTTATAATAGCCATAGAAATTTAATTACGCAGAAGAGATGCAATAGTAAGAGTAATTACAAAAGTTGTACGTTTCCTATCTGCGATGATAGGAATGAAACGTCTTCCTTGATGATTAGCTCTCATTTCGGAATACAGATCTCCATCACGCAGCACTTCACTTGAGAACCAGTGTGTGTGAACGTGTGAGAACATCCTTGGGACACAACAGGATTTAATATCACAGCAGAGAAACAGTAAAGACAACAGCAATGGGATTTCTGCCATAATATTAAGGAATGCAGGAAGGAAGCTGGATTACTTATGATCAGGTCACTGCTAGGCATCTCTAATAAATCCTTACAAGGTGATCAAACTACTGAGACTGCAGTAAGACCAACCACCAGCAGATATTTAATTTGACAGAAAAAAAGATGTGAAATGACTAGGTAAGTTTATGTCCCACCCTCAGGAACTTCAGAACTACAGGAGAGTTTTTACCTTTTTTCATGTTTCCTAATTCTTATAAAATACCCAAATGCAACTATGGGTTTGCAAACTGAAGTGTTTTCACCAAGGTAAATATAGTAAAACCTAATCAGCACTAAAAACCTTCACCGTGGCTGTCCAACCACCTAACCGATGCAATCGCTAGGCCAAGAATCCGCCTCTTTAACCGTGGCGCAGCCATCAAGCTGCAGCACCTACTAGCACCACGCAGACGTGCCCGCAGAAACGCCCAGCCACCAACGACAGAACTTCTCCATCATTCTACCGGGTTTTCCCTATCAGTTAGAATCCTTTGGTACGGAGAGGATAACGTGTTCAAGGAATGACGTATCACATGAGAAAATAAACAGGGGGTTCTTGCCAAGGAATCTTACTCAAACAGAAGTATTAATTGGAATAGACAACTCCATAAAATATTAACTTACTACCGGATTAGCAGTGAGTATGCTAAGAAATCGGCTACTGTAATACTGTTAGTCTTAAGGATGTTATGCTACTCCATCCGACCGCCACGCTAAACGTGGACACAGACGTTTCCAGCTGCACTGCAGGAGGCAGAACGCACATCTTGGAGGAATACAACGTTCCAGAATTCTCAGAGCTAAAACGCCTTACACACCATTCTTAAAACTAAACTATTTCACAAGTTTGAAGCACATAAAAATAGAACATTTTAACATCACAAGAAGTTGAAATGGTGTGTGAAATTTTAATTGAAATAGTTTAAATTTATTAGCCGTGTCCACAATTAGAAACCAAAATCTAAGACTAACTGAGAAGCGTCAAACGGGCATAAATCTGTTTCAGTGAACTGGGGGCAGACAACCAAAGGATGCAAGCACACTTAATTCCTTCTAGATGTACATTGTTCCATTTTTCCTGGCACATCTGGTTTCCATACAAAAGGCAAGTTTCCCACAAGTTTTTAAAAAGTTTGCTTTATTGGTTACAGTTATATAAAACGTGTCATGGTCGTTCCATCTAGTTGGTCATTAAGTGCTTGCAACACCACAGAGACCCTTTAATACACCTGCAACCTCCACGATGAATTGCGTGCTGGAGCAGAGCAATCCCTCTTCAGCGGCTTACCTGCATTTACAGTATCTTCAGCAAGGCTACAATGTTCAAAAGCAACCACAACCCCACTTTTATGGCAAGTTGTATTTTTTAATGTTTTCATTAGAATAGTCTTTATATCACTCTCCAATAGAAGAAACAATATAACTAACAGCAAACTTTAATACAGGAACAGGCTCCAAGATTAACAACCCAAAACGAAAACAAAATGAAATTAATGTAAAATGTAGATCACATATAGTACAATTGAAGTGTCCAAAACAGTTTAAATTATTTTAAATATTTTATTTTTTTAAACTTGCTACAAATGCTTTGTACAATATTTCAACATAAAGTCCCCATAACAGAAATGTAACAAAATGGGAATGATAGTGAAAGTGAAAGTTAAAGTGGCACGAATTCACCAAACAAGTAATAAACTACAAATTTTAAGAGGTAGATTACTTTTTAAGTCAAGAACAAAAAAAAAAAAAAAAAAAAAAAGAGGGGTGGCTGAATAAAGAAGCTAGTCACTTTCCATCCATTCTGTCATTAATCTTGAAAGCTCTACGAACACATGGCAAACTGTATTTCCATAAGAAGCTGTTATGAACAACAGACCAATTTGCTGTCTTAAGTTATTAGAGGTGTACGACCTTCTAGAGTAATTATATCTTTAACTTTCAAAATATACAGGTATGCAGTCCTGGTCTAGCCTTCTTATCAATAAAAAGATACACTGCATTCATTATATATACGGTATTTAGAAATTGATATCGGTATTTCATTGCGATATAAAGTTTCATTTGCGTGTATAAATAGGAATCTGGAAAATGCATAAAACATCCAAATCAGGCTCTTTCCCATTGTATGCTGGACATCTAAAAGACGCAGGAAGTGAGGAGAAGGCGGGAAGAAAAGGAAACGCTGCGTGCTGGGTTGGCCTCTACCGCTTCGTTTAGACAAAAGGCTTTAAGAGACTTAATACATGACAAAAATACTTTGAGTGCAGCAACATTTGTTGCCCCTGAATCTACACTGAGTTACTGACAATACTAAGGAACCTGCTTTGCCAAGTACACGACTGAACTGCCGGTACGCCATTCAGGAAGATACGGACAAAACCAGGATCTAAGCAAACACGAGAGCAAAAGATTTGGTTTAATTAATCCCACTATTTCGTTTGATGGCTTCGTGTGGGTTTTGTTTGTAACAGTACCCTTCTCTTATCTGAATCATCCTGTAGCCCAGCACGTGTGTCAAGCACGAAATAAGAAAATCTATGCCTGACACTGAGTATTAGCAAGAAGCCTGCAGGCAATTTTATGATTGAGAGTCAGCTTCAGCTGGTTTCGCAAGCTTGGTGGATTTCACATCCATTGTCGTAGTGCTTATCCTAAGTTGAGCATGCAACAGCTCTACCATGTCATTAAGGGATTTTTTTTGTTTGGTTTGTTTTTACAGGAGATTCCTAGAAAATAAAGAACAAAAACTGAATATAAATGACAAAACAAACTATTTGTGAACGGTGTATGTTTACACAGAAAAACTAAAAGGTGAAAAAGAAACTTGGAGACAAATACTACATGAAGCAAGTCTTGAAAAAAAAAAAATTAAGATTTTGGGGGTGGGGGGAGGAAAAAACCCACTAGTGCCTACAGAGCAGAATTGAAGTTAGCGTGTGCTGACGTTAGTGCAGGAAGGCAAAAAAATTCTTCATACTTTACACTGGACATATAAAACAAAGTTGACTAGACAATCTAGATTTATGAACATTACTTCATAATCAAAAAGCAAGAAATCTTCTAAGCATTAAGTATGCATTGAACCAGTAAAGACTGCAAGCTGCCAGAGTATTTGAGACAGTCAAGGAAACCTTACCCCTAGGTAAATTGTTATTTAGCCCAAATGCTATTAAACAATTTCCATATGCACAGATTTCCAAGTACTTGTTAGTTTGCTTAAGGTCAAATGATTAATTTAGCTGGAAAGATGTGTCATTCTGGCACCATGTAAAATATGAAGTTTCACACATAACACTAAGGGAGCAGCTGATGAGAATTAAGTAAATGAAGATGTTTACGTCCCAAGAGAACAGGCCTGGTAGACAGTTCTTGTTCCTTAAAGGCATTTCTTACACCATTAGCCTCCAAATTCCAGTAACATTTTTCTCCTTCAACACGTCCTAATTTAGCCATTGACTATTTTAAGTCAAATACCCCTCTAGCACTTTGGAGTAATTCTCCTACATTGCACCTTTACTTTACGAAGTACTTCCTCAAAATTTTCACCTAGGAGGTCTTCACCCTAAGACACACAAGCTGCAAACGGTTTGGATTTTGACATTTCTTGACAAATTCCACTAGGGGCCACTTGTTCTGAAGGAGGCTGCCAGTTCCTCCCCCTCCTTCGCCATCACTTACTTTGATTAAAAAAATACTACCTTCAGCCATAAATCTGGGGTTAATCCCAGCCATGCACTGCAAAGACCAAAACCAAAAGGACTCTGAATTACCAGCGAGCTTTGTGAAAGTTACTCGGCAAACCAGATACCTCTTTCCAAGAATGACAGGGCAGGAGCCTGCTAATAACAGGCATAAACACTTTGCAAAATACCCGATTGGTTTGAGAGACTAGATGAAGACGTAAATCGGGACTCAGGCATGTAGATTAAAATTTTATTTATTTATTGAAGTATTACCCTTTCTTGTGATTAAAATGCTTCTTCTCAAAAAGAAATAGAACTTTAATTATAAAATTTGTTTATACTGAAACATAAGAGCATGATACTTCTAACAAATTTACATGTTCATGTAACTTTTCTTACACATCTATTTCCCTTATATTAAGTATTTAATGATCTGACTCAATTAGTATGCACATACATTTTTTGAAGTATTTGGTCATGGTTCAGTGTGGTTTTTTTCTGTATATACGATATGCAGAGAACGCTTTTTATTAAAAACTAACAATGCAAGTTGAGTGAGTAGAAAATGCAGCCATGATTTTTAGCTTAGCGAACCGCCATAAACTAAGCCCAGAACGATTCTGGGCCACCATACATGTTAGATATCAAATACAAGGTTGTTGTCTCCAATAACATTAACGACGTTCAGTTTATTTGCACTCAGGCACTGACATTTTTTTTTTCCAGAGTTTTCAATTCAGTTTATAATTAAAGACATTCTCTATACAAACTATGTATTATTTCATGACATGACAAAATGCATCAAGTATGTACATCATGCCTCAGCATGACTGAGCTACTTAACCACGTTTTAGGAAATGCAACCTTTTTTTTTTTTTATTTAAGTATGAGAAACTCAAAAAAGACCAAAAAAATTGGCAGAACTGCAACCAACGTGCTCCTGTGTTGTTTCAACTTCAAATTAAATGCTTACCTGAAATCTTTTAGTTCTTGCTTTGTACTGCTTTCATCTCTTTTGTTTTCTGCTGCCTCTGCATTTGCCGCCTGCTGTAGGCTTCGGGTAATAGGTCCTCCAATCCTCTCTCTAGATTTTACAGTGAATCTGTCTGCCTTTTTCTTACTTGCCACAGCAGACTTACTTGGCAAAACAGCTTTGTTATTCCTTTGTATTCTGACGTGCAACTTCCGGGATGCTTTGCTCGAGATTCCAGAGGAATTGTTCTTAGCGACCACCTTAGTTTTTTTCCCATCGACGTGGGACATTTTGGACACTCTTACAGGACTAGAGTTCCTCAGTGATGAAGATGAATTTGGCTTCTTAGATCGAATGGGAGGTACAAATTTAACGTTTTGTTTCGATTTGAAGGACGCAGAGGGAAGCTGGGTTTGTGCGGGTCCTGAGGTTCGTGCTCTCGTCTTGCCCAAGTGAGGCTGCATGCTCTGCATTTTGATCTCTGCATCGGCTGTTCGCCTCCGCTGGTTGGTGCCTTTTTCACCGCTTGCAGGTGAAGAACTTGCACTTTTTTTTGAAAAATTCTTTTTAGATGAGGGAGAGATGGGTTTTTTGGGACAGCTATACGACGCATGTTTGTTCAAACTTCCAATATAAGTGAACTCTCTATTACAGTAGGGGCAGATGTGCGGGTCTGACTCGGATGGATTATTTTTCAATTCTGCCTTCTGCTGGGCAGATCTCTTTTTCTGCAAGATAGCTCTCTGGACAAGCTGGTTTTTCTTTCTTAATGCACTTATTTTTAGTTTATTTGAGGACATTTTGCTAATCTCAACATTGAAATTAAGTCTTTTAGGCTGACCCATTCGTCTGAAGGCATTCTTTCCAGGGCCAGCTATAACCACCATGCCATTCTTAGGCTGCACTGTCTGTTTCAGTGGTACTGGATTTTTTTTAGGTGTGTATCTCTTTTTGTCACTGGCAGAGGCGCAGGCCAATATATGTTTGTGTAACTCAGGCATGTTATCAACACTCTTCCCACATTTTGTGCATCGAATGGCAGTAGTAAAAGTCTGTGGAATATTGTGGGTAGTGAAGTTTGTTGCAGTAACTCCGATACCCATAGGATTCCGATGGTGATACTGAAATGGAGGTGGTTTAAAGCTTGGGTAGTGTTGATTGAGGCCCATACGAACATCTGGATCTTTAGATTTGACTCCAGAAGCCATTATTTTTATAGTAGTATAAAGCTCTTCGGAGGAATCATTTAGATCTTCGTCTTCCTCCTCTTTAGAAGGTTCCAAAGAATCTTCTGGCAGGCTCTGCATGTGCTCCACGTTTGCCTTACTGGGATCAGTAAAATTCTGGGGTCTCAAAGTCCCACTTTCAAACTCATGATGTGTGCACTCTTTGTCTGGATGGAGATCCCGCTGATGCTGTTGCAAATTGCACAAAAAAGCAAATTCCTTTTTACAGACCGAGCAAACAAAGATATTTCCTACTCCATGAAGCAGAAAGCGATGTTCCGACAAGTCTGTTTTACCCCTAAAAAGCTGTACACAGAATTCACATTTGAAGGGCCATTCTTCAGCATGAATGGACAGATGCTTCGTTAGGTCTTTAATGGAAAGAAAAGGTGATTCACAGACATTGCACACAAAGCTTTTGTTGAACGTTTCCTGCACCACTACTGATTCACTTGAACTATGAGGATCTTCTCTTGCTTTCTGTTGTTCGTTTTCAGCTTCTTCCTGTTTTATTATTGGGAGAGTATTTTCAAGATTATCAGCAGAGGAAACAACAGAAGAAACTACAGAAAGAGGAGGTGGAGATGGAGATGACGAAGATGAAGAGGAGGAGAAAGAGGAGGAAGAGGAGGAGGAAGAGGAGGAAGAGAGCGTAGGAGGACCAGGTGAAGCAGCAGAAATAAGAGGTTCAACAGAAGGAACAGGAGATGGAGAAGGAGAAACCGTAGGTGAAAGGACAGGTAGCGGAGACTGGGTAGTAGTGTTAGAAAGTGGCGATGGACAAGAAGAGGTGTTAGTAGCACTGGCAGAGACATCTGGAATTGATAAGGGCATTGTCGGAAGAAGGGGAGGAGGTGATGTAGCAACTGTTAACACAGGCGGGCAGGGTGGTGGGGAAGGAGGATTGGTTGGTGTTAGCAAAGGAGGCAGCTGGCACGTGGAAGGTACAGCAGATGTCTGTGGCAGAGGGGAAACAGAGGAACTAAGGGGCTGAGCGTCAACAGATGATGCAGATATTCCAGGATCCATGTCAGGTTCTGCCTGAGGCTCCATGGATTTGCCTGGGCTTGTGCTCCTGTTTACACCGAGGGTGCTTTCTGTGGCTGCATCCGTTCCATTATACTCGTTCAGCAGAACCTTCTGTAACATGCAAGTAGTTGGTTTCTTCTTTTTAACACCACTACAGGTTGGCTGTATGGAATTTTCTCTATATTCCCTAATTTCAGCATCGCTGCAAGGCTTCTTGTGCACACTTAAATCTAAAACAGACTCCCAGGGAACCTGATTCTTACTTTTGACATCAGACCTTTGTTTCACACCACTAGATAAATCCAACGGCTGCTGGTTGCACACACTGCCAAAAGTCGGAGCTGCTGTCCAGTCTTTTGATACCTTATAGTCTTCAAAGCAAAGAGGGCTCAAAGTCTCTTTTTCCTCCCTTCCAGACAAGCTCCAAGCAGGTGAGTTGCTGTGGCTTTCTAACTTTGGCATTTTTGAACTCCGAATATTATCATTCCACACAGTTTTTCCCTCACCTGATTTGACGAAGTCTCGAAGTACTGGACTGTGCTGTGGAGAACTGGGAGGAGAGCTGGTCCTTCTTTTAAATCTACTGGATACCGGAGGCAAAATAGGTGATGACGTAACAGAAGGTCCTAGTTTAGAGATTTCACTTGATGGAGTTATCTTCTTACTGTCCTGTGTCTGAAGGAGCTGTTTTAATTTTGATGACAAATAAACACCTTTTTCTTTATGAAAAGGCAAGCTTTCTGTTGAAATGCTAAGAGGAAGGTTTAAAGAGCTAGTAGGTGTTATAGGTTCTGGGTCTATTTCAGTTTTTATTTTTGGTACTAGAGGAGGGCTGGCAGTTCTCCTCTTTTTGGATTCATTGCTCCCACTGCTAGAGGGTTCCTTAGGAGGTTCATTCACATGTGCCTGTGTAACCTTTAAATTTGAGGAAATTTCCACCGTGACTGGACTGATTATACAATTTAGTCCATATAAGTCTGCAGAGTTGGACTCCATCTGAATCACGTCACAATTGCTAGTGCTGCTGTTGGACTGAATTTTACCATCAATGTAATAATTTAAGTTTTCAGAGATATTGCTGGAAATATCCATAATATAGACATCATCTACTTCACCTTCCTCTTCTATTTCCGTACTTGCTATATATACACTCTGGACTGGTGGGGCCTGCTCTGTCTGAAGTGGTGGCTCTTCAGTAAAGAATCCTTTTCTTCTGACACCTTTGGGAATAAGGTGACGCTCGTGAACCCTGCGCTGATGCCTCCGCATGTTGGTGTGAGTTCCAAAAACCTTTTTGCAGTATTTGCATGGATGCAATTCTTTGGGCTCCTTATTTTCCTCAGCAAAAGCAGAGTTTGACATTTCTTGGGAAACTTTCTCAGAATCCAAGACAACAGTGTCTTGCGCAAGACTGGAAACATTCAGGTCATCTTTAAGACCATCATCCACAATTACTTGGTTATCAGCAACGTTATCCAAGTGTTGTGATGACGTTAGTGTTAAGAACGGTTTCCTTTTTGGCCCTGCCTCATGGCGTCGCTCATGTCTCCGCCTGTTAATCTGAGTACCAAAGGCTTTCCCACAATATCGACACTTGAAAGCGTGGTTAACAGTAGATATATGGATGTGCATGTGGCGCTCAAGTCCTTGCTTTGTTGTAAACTTCCTCTCACAATGCTGACAGGGAAACATGAACGTTTCCTGAACGTCACCATTTGATTCACCTCTCGCTTTGGGAATTTTCACAACAAGCTTTTTCTTCGGAGAGCTTTCTGGAGAGTCTTCCGATGTACTCTTTTGCTCTTCCATAGAGTCTAGCTTTTCTTCACATATCAAAGGCATTTCAGCATTTTCTTTAGGCATACTGGTGTCTTCTAGCTCCTCTTCATCTTCCTCATCTTCATCCTCCTCCTCTTCATCATCATCTAAATCATCTGATGCGCAGCTTATTGCTTCTCCTTGTTTGTCTTCAGTTACCATTTGTGGTTCACTGGTAGGGCTGGGGATCATCAGCTTTGGAAGTACATCTTGATTTACCATTTCCTGAATCACGGCTGTTTGTTCCAGGGACAGCACAGCAGAAACAGAAGGCGTTTCATCTTCCTCTTTATGACCTGATACACAAAGTATGAAGAGAAAAACATGAGTCTTTTTTAAACAAACACTTAAGTATGCTACATCTATCTTCTACCTCTTCCTCTAACACAACATATCCAACATTTATGACCCAACACTATTTCTCACCATCGTGATTCATTTCTGCGACTGGAACCGTATTGAAAAATTTCCTTTCTGGAACTTCAGCAAAATGTAGGCAACTGCCTATACTTAACAGAGGGTCTTTGGACTGAGCATTGTGGCCAAGAAACCCAAACCAGCCTGAAGAGCACCAGAACATTTCAAGAAACCTCCCAAAAAACTTTCCCGGACCTTTTTTTCGGGCAAATAAATGTCAGGAAAGTACAGGAATACATACAGATAAATTACATAGGAAACCTGCCAAGCAAGTTTTGGATTGTGACCATTTCCCCCAAATTAACAACAACAAAACAGTCTGGATTTGGACTGTACTGCATAGCAAGGTGTACCTTGTATCTTTCCTTCCTTTATATCAGATTTTCTATTAGTCATTGCCTGAATGGCTATTTCCTACACTTCTGAATCAGAGCCTGCACACATCTCATTTACTGGTGTGGACAGACTCTTTATTCACGCCTCTGCATGCTAGTCTTGCCTATCTGCTGTCAGATAGATCCATTGCTGAAGAAAACGACTTTGCTGCCAATATACACAATGCTGCAGAAGTGGTTACATGTATAGAGCAAGAAGTTCCTCGCCATTCCCTAGCTGGGGCGTAAGACACCTGGAACAGTGGTGCACATGGTGTGCAAGCAGAAGGGACAAAAGAATGAAGGAATGGAAGAGTTATGGGTCAAGAGAAGTTCAACAAAAGACGACTGAAAGAAATCAGTACCTATACAGGGCTTTAAACAGCAGCGGCAAGTTTTACGTCCTTGTAAAACAGACAAAGAGCTATATATTTAAAATATCTTTCAGGCATTTTCACATACACATGATGTGAAAGGCAAGCCAATTTATAAACAACCTTTGCGGATCATTTTTAGGACAAATAGCATGCTTAGCGAGTCGGTACATTAACACTATTTTTCTTTCCCCTTGACACTGACTTCTGTTAAATAGCAATAAATAATGACTGTACAACTAAGCTCCAAAGACATTATTTTAGAATAAGGTCTTTGCTCTTTGTTCTAAGGAGTCTGGATTTATGTCTAAATTTTACAGTACATTAGTTTTCCCTCTGTCAGAGTTGCATGTTTAATGACATACGTCTGATATTCAAGTTTCTTACTAAAAAAAGTTTGGGCAAACGTTCACTTTGCTACACTAACATAATATGCTGACATACTAAATGTGACAAAAAGTGTCCTTTGATTGAAAAGGATAGAAGGAAAAAAAGACACTTGATAACTCACCCTCTTTAGAATCCCTCATATCTGCAGAGGTAGAATCCAAATCAGCCTTTTTCTGTTTTGTATCCGCTGCCTTCTTTCCCTTGTTTTTACCTTCCTGAGTCTTTTTCTTTCCTGAGGGGAAAAAACCCAACATTTATTATTCCTGTTGAACACTTTTTATTTTTCATATTTGAATGGCAGAATTAAAACACCCAGCTTTGGAATATTACGCACTTCTGCAGAAACCCTATTTTCCTGAGGAATACGAATCCAGATCAGTAAAAAGATCATCGTTCAGATAAAGCAGTAAGGCTCTAGAGCTGAGAAGAAACTAAAAGTAAAGACAACAATGGGCTTCTAAAAACCTATGGCTCTGAAATACCTTACTCACTTTCAAAGCAGACTAGACTAACAGAAATGTATTGTCCAGAGCTAACCAGCTCACATCATACAGTTACCCAACACCTTCAGATAGCTATCAAATTACTGTATTTCATACAAGTATATGGAAAATATTAAATTTCTTCATATACTGTTAATCCTTAATGTTAATCTGAATGCCTTAGGAAGTAGAAACCCATAGAGGCTTCTCTACTTGTATGAACACTCTCAATAACAACTTGAACAGTTATAATAAAAGCAATGAAGTAATAATTCAGCCCCCTCAGCTGGAAGACAGGGAGCAGAACGGAGCACACATAATCCAAGGGAAAATGGTGAGCGACCTGCTACAGCACTTAGACACACACAAGTCTGTGGGGCTGGGTGGGATCAACCCAAGGGTACCGAGGAAGCTGGCGGGAGTGCTCACCAAGCCACTTCCCATCATTTTTCAGCAGTCCTGGCTAACTGGAGAGGTCCCAGTTGACTGGAGGTGAGCAAACGTAGATGGACTGGACGCCCATCTACAAGAAGGGCTGGGAAGGAGGATCTGGGGAACTACAGGCCAGTCAGCCTGACGTCAGGGCCAGGGAAGGTTACGGGGCAGATCATCTTGCGTGCCATGACGCAGCACTTGCAGGATAACCAGGTGATCAGGCCCAGCCAGCATGGCTTCATGAAAGGCAGGTCCTGCTTGACTAACCTGATCTCCTTCTATGACAAGGTGACCTGCCTAGTGGGTGAGGGAAAGGCTGTGGACATTGTCTACCTGGACTTCAGCAAAGCCTTTGACACTGTCTCCCACAGAATCCTCCTAGAGAAGCTGGCGGCTCATGGCTTGGATGGGTGTGCTCTTCGCTGGGTAAAAATCTGGCTGGATGGCCGAGCCCAGAGAGTTGTGGTGAAGGGAGTTAAATCTAGCTGGGGGCAGGTCACAAGTGGGGTTCCCCAGGGCTCAGTGTTGGGGCCAGCCTTGTTTAATCTCTTCATTGATGATCTGGACGAGGGGATCGAGGGCACCCTCAGTAAGTTTGCAGGTGACACCAAGCTGGGCGGGAGTGTTGATCTGCTCGAGGGCAGGAAGGCTCTGCAGAGGGACCTGCACAGGCTGCATCGATGGGCCGAGGCCAAGTGTATGAGGTTTAACAAGGCCAAGTGCTGGGTCCTGCCCTTGGGTCACACCAACCCCAGGCAACGCCCCAGGCCTGGGGCAGAGGGGCTGGGAAGTGCCCGGCGGAGAAGGCCCTGGGGGTGCTGGCTGACAGCTGGCTGGGCATGAGCCAGCAGTGTCCGGGTGGCCAAGGAGGCCACCAGCCCCCGGGCTTGTGTCAGCACTGGTGTGGCCAGCAGGAGCCGGGCAGGGATGGGGCCCCTGTGCTCGGCCCTGGGGAGGCCCCACCTCGAATGCTGGGCTCAGGTTTGGGCCCCTCGGGACAAGGGGGACCTTGAGGGGCTGGAGCGTGTCCAGAGAAGGGCAGCGGGGCTGGGGCAGGGTCTGGAGCACAAGTGTGCTGGGGGGCGGCTGAGGGGGCTGGGGGGGTTTAGCCTGGAGAAGAGGGGGCTGAGGGGAGCCCTTCTCGCTCTCTGCAGCTGCCTGAGAGGGGCTGGAGTGAGGGGGGGGCTGGTCTCTGCTCCCAAGTCACCAGTGACAGGGCGAGAGGGAACGGCCTCAAGCTGCGTCAGGGGAGGTTTAGGTTGGATATGAGGGAAAATGTCTTCACCAAAAGGGTTGTCAAGCCCTGGCACAGGCTGCCCAGAGAGGTGGGGGAGTCACCATCCCTATAGGTATGTAAAAGACACGTAGATGTGGTGCCTGGGGACACGGTTTAGCAGTGGACTCGGCAGCGCGAAGTTAACAGTTGGATTTGATGATCTTAAAGGTCTCTTCCAACCTAAACAATTCTACGAGTCTATGATTCTATGAATAACATTATGAGAAGACTAAAAGCAGCATGATCTTGACCAACAGGCAAAGACAGCAAAACCAAATTAGATGGAACTGGGTAACAGTAAAATATGAAGGTATTTCATCATGTCCACTGACACAAACAAGCTTGCTAACATTTCTGTTAGAAAAATTAAGAAGCGTGTATTAGTTGCACAGGATGATAAACACAGCAAAGATGAAGGCAAAATAGCATTATGGAAAGACCCAATCAGTGACGCAAGATATAAAGACAATGAAAACTTCATTTACCAATACTCTACAAAGTTATACTGCTTATTTTTTCCATTACTCAAAGATTCAGTCCTATAATATATAGAAATTATGATAAGGACTGTGTAATAACAAATGAAACATTAAGGTCTTCCAAATTCAATTCATTGCAAAGACCATATTCTCCATACAGAATAGTTATTTTACATACAACACTGTGGCTGAGACACCAGTCTCCTCTGAAACGTCACACTTCTACACACCACCTCTATAGGAGCAAGAATTGTCCAGAAGCAGCAATCCAAATTAGTCCTTTGCTCCCTCTGACACACAAAACACTACTTTTTAACGCATGACCCTGCCCTCTAACCAGAAGTATGCATCATAGCCCTAAATCCATTTCTTATTTAGAAGCACATTCTTCCAACTCACAATCCCATCGACAAGTTCTTCCTTTTCTTCCTCAAAAATATTTTTCACATCTTGAGCCAAGAAACTAAAATGCCTTTAAAAAATGTTCCTCTATTAAAACTGAAAATTTCCAAATATGCATCCCCTTCCAATAGAAGAGATCAGAGACGGGTCAGCTTTAAAAGGAAATGTTTGTTTTTATTTGAACATTCTATTCTATCTAAATAATCGGCTGTATTTCCTCTCAAGGAGCTCAGATTTCACAGGCTCTCCCCAGATTCTGGTGTATTTCAGTTTCATGTATATAATTACCTTTTTTTTTTTTTTTTTTTTAGTTTTCTTATTCCAATTTAACAGTTTTTAGTCTGAGAAACTGACAATAGTCACTCAGAATGAATTTTTGTCAGCCTTGGAAAATACGCGTGCACCCTTCCTAAAGTGAACTACCAATTATCTCATAATGTCTTCAAATATTGTAATAATCCCTGTGTCTGAACCTGCCGTAAAGAACCAACACTGCTTTATCTGACAATGCAATATTCAATTGTATTTTATACCAAACACCTGCAAGTTGTCAGAAGACTTAGCGTATACTTTAGTGTTCACGCAGGCATAAGGAGTTTAAGTGCATCTTGACCTGACGGGCTACTGAATGTCCAAATTTGAACATAATTTTTTATTATCAGCACCCCTAATGTTTGTAACTACAACCAGTAGTACCGAGATCTGAGTATGAAGGATTTCAAGTATGTTTCCAGAAATATCTGTCAAGTCACCTGGAATCACTCCCGTACAGTAGCACAATCAACAAACTGTTCCAATTCTAGTTAAAATGTCTAAACGTGAAATTTCAATACATTCTTAGGGAATCAAACAAGCACCACAATACACCTTAGGAGCGACGTAATGAAACGTATTTAGTTACTGGAACCCTTGAAGAGCTATCAACTTTTTTGCAGACTGCTTATTGTTTGAAGACCAACATCAGTATCTTGACTTAAATGACAAAATTCTAGAGTCACCTCTCACCTCTAACAGGTGAGACTGGAAACCACACGGAAAAGATTGCTCCACAGGCCCCCTTCATCTACACCAAACTCGGCCACAATCAGAGATGATAATTTACTAGATAGTGCAGCATATGATAGTATCGCAGATGAAGTACCGGGGCAATTCTACATCTAATTCTACAGCGGCACTGAATTTCACAGAGTAACGACAGGTTACTGTAAAAGCCTTCAAACTAAGACCCAACTAATTCTTTCTTAAATTAAGATTAGAAATATATTGTGCTCTTTGAAGTGTGAGACAAAGTACATAAAACCAACAGTAAAAATCACTCGTAAGTGCTAAAGCGCGCATACGTTTTCCAAAGTGTCATCCATTTACAGAATACAAAATTTATAGCACCTCAATTATAATCTGGGAATCACTAGAATAGCAGGATTTGTACCCAAAATGGAGTTTTTTCAGTCACATACTTTCTTATGCTATTGACGGAAAGAGGATCATCTGCAAGTTCTCTTGCCACACTCCGTGAAAAAAAAAAAAAAAAAGAAAAAAAAAAGAAGATGGAACCTGCTCACGATGCAACCTGCTCACTGATAGAGCTGGAAATGTTTCAAGTTCTTTGCCTTTAAGCATAAACACACTTGAAGATTCATCTAGCACCTACATGCCCTTATTCAGAATAGTGAGCAAAACTGCTTGCGTACATACGTAATTTTAGATGCATCAGATCAATTTCTGACACATATCAACTGGAGATACCAACCGATTTTTGATGTTTTCCTTTTACCACTTTAGTTCGTTCATTTTCTAGGTTGCAGCTTTCTTCATAAAGGTTAAAAGAATCCACTCTACTCAAGCATGGCAAGGACTGTCCCAGATGCATCCACTTTGTGGCCCTGAATGCTCAATAGCAGATGCCCAGGAAGAGAATTTAAGGATAACAGAAAAGTGGTGATACATCATTGATATGCTCTCCCAGCTTTCACATGTCTAGAGTTCAGGAACTTTTGAAAATATTTAATAGCTTTTGATAGACTTTCCTCCATGAGTTCTCAAAGTGCTTTTTAAATCCATGTAAACCTGAAAGATTTGCATAATTTTCTTCCTGCAGGTTTTCAATGAAAACGCAACCTACTGTTCTGATACAAAGGATATCAATGAGTAGCCCATGGTCTGTCCCTTAATTTTCTTACAGTTTAAGAAGTCAAGAACTAACAGAAGCCTGCAGGAGGGGGAAAATGCCTCAGAACACAGAACCTGGTGGAAGCCTGAGTATAAGTACACACGTGCACTTACCATCAGGTTCCTGAAGGGTCCTACATGGCTGCTACTGCCAGCTGGATCCTCCACTTGGTCTAAACAAGAAAGATACAGGAATGAAACACAGGGAAAGTGAAATGGAAACAATGACAAAAGAATAAATGAAGGGCAGAACTTAATATATGTGTATGTGCATTAAAAGAATTGCAAAAGAAAGATGCAAAGGAAAATGAATGAAAGAAACAGATGGAAAGTAGCTACTTGTCTACAGCAACAAAAGATCTAAAGAGGAACGCATCAATTTTCTTGTAACTTAAACTTTAAATATAGCTCCTTTTTCTCCCCTTTCCTTCACTTTTGTAGAACGAATGTTATCTGCCTTTACACCTTTACAATACCTGCGTAACACTTAGCACAAACGTTGCAATAGGCACAGGAGATCGCACGCACACTACTGCCCATGTCCAGATAATCGGCTGACGCTTATGCTGTAGTCCCACTTATTCTGGAGTTCACATGACAACAGAGTAAGGTTTTAAAAGAGGATAATAATCTTTATTTGCCCATACTTCATTTTATTGGTCAAACCAAGACATCTCAAATTAACCTACAGTTATCTGTGCTCGCATTTTTGCTGTTAACCAAAATACTAATGGAACTGTAAAACCACTGAGTTATTTCTGGTGGGATGGGATAAACATACTCAGATGCCGGGAGGGAAGAAGTTAAACACAGTCTATCCATACATTGGAGCTGAATTCCATAATTAAATATTGCTAAATTGTGGAAGATATTAGTATCTTTAATAACCTTTAAGTGCTGCACCAAACTCATTCACAGTTAAGATCGTAAAGGACACACACATCTGATCTCCAACACTGTTTTGATCACTTACAAGAAATATGAAAGATAGACATTTGCCTTGCCAGAAGTCTTGGGTTAATAAGGGAAAAGAATTACTGGTATGAGCTTCCGGTATTCCTTTGAAATTTATAGTCAACAACTAACTGCAGCCCAGTAACACATCCACCCCACAGCCCATCCGTGACGTCGCTTAAAAGTACCACCGATACCTGGCCAAGTCTCAAGTCTCCTGGAAGACAGCGGAGAAGCTACTCCAGAGACCTCTTGAAAATTATTCTTAAGAGCACAGGCGAATGTAGCCACCTTGAAAGGGTATGGCTCGAGGGAAAAGGACAAACTGGCATGTTACACTCTGACAGACAGCGATCACCACACAGTTTCACGACATAAATTACAGTGTAATACTATAAACCCACTAGTCAAATCCCTTTTGGGACTGGTTCAGATTAGCAGAAGTTTGCATCAATCCCACGCAATAGTTGCTACTATTCTGTAAATCAACTTTTGAATCTTTTTCCTCCTATTTAAAAAAAAAAAAAATATCAGTATTTTGGCATTGGAGAGAATGAAATAAAGACTAAGTGCATATACAAGCTAAGAAAAAATCCTTACAGAAAATTCAGCAGAAGATGACTGCATGACCATTTCCACATTATTCTGATTAATGAATTTTAAAATACTGATGCAACTTGATTTTTAATTCAAGGAGCCGTTTGCTGTGCACCAGAATTCCTCTGTTCCTGTATCTAGAATAGTGGTAGATGTTATGCTTTTCAGACTAAATTCTTCAAACCTTCAGGCATCTGTAAAAATCTGACTAGTTGTTTGTTCTGGAAGACAGGCTAGAAAAAATGAATGCCTTTTACACACAAAAAAGTCCATATCCAAAATAACAGCATAAATTGCTCCAAAAATTTAAATCCAAGTTGTGTTAGCTGGAGAAGCATAAAAAAAAAATATGTAGAAACATGTTACAGTGACTTCTTAGAATATTGTCCAACTGTGAATGTCATTGCATACAAATGTTAAAGACCGTACATATTTAATGAATGGAATTGATTAAACATTAAAGTAACTAAGCACCAAAAAAAGGTATTGAGTTCAAAATGCCCATTATGCAGATGTGAACACTAAGGCTGTTCTTTTAACTCATCTTCCTCTGCTAGCATTTGAGTTCATTTTGCCTTTTTTTTTTTTTTTATTCCACCATTAGCCACCACTCATTACCTAGTGAAATGATGTTACTATTATCTACCAGCACCTGCTCAGACAGCAAAGCTAAATCACAAACCACTTGGCTAAACAAACACCAACATACGTGTGTGGTAAGAGCTGCTTACGGTCACTGAGAACAGCTAAGAACTCTTAACATGTAGGGAAAGCTGGTAGGTATGATGTGCCTCATATATATGAATATATGTATATGAGGATTATTCATGTAATCATGGGGATTACAGAAATTTGCTGAAAACACGACCTCGAACCCACAAGGGTCTGCAAATATTTTATGTGAAGATCTAAGCCAACAGCCACATTTCAAAGCACATACTGCAGGTTCATTGCAGAGTTACTCATTTTTGAAGAGGGGCTGCATGTTAAGCACTGCAGACTTACACCTCCATCATATTACTGCATCAAAGAATCTTTGACTTGCAGCACCCACCATCTCATGGCCTATGGTAATTAAGCCAGCTGTAAATTGTTGTCCAAAGTCTTATGTGATCTAGGACAGGTGAGGTTATTCTGCTACATTGTTCAAAATGTCACACTGCAAATTCTTGGAGAAAGAGGAAGAGAGAATAAAAATAGTAGGGCTAAGTCGCAAAGCCAGTAAATACTAGGCCAGGAATAGAGAAGACGGCAACCTTGAAAGAAAGCACCTCAACAATTCTGCTTCATTGAAACAAAGTTACTTATATGTTATGACATCAGCTGCCAGTATTTCTTACATAACATTCTGTTAACACAACAATAAACCAAAGTTCCTTTTAACTACTGGTATTTAAATACTGCTTTGAAATTTGGTTAGAGCAAGCTTAGGTGAAGAACTCCGAAGCGTACTTCTGAACACGCGCGCACATTGTTACCTGGGGAGGGAACATCTTTTGAACTCAAAAGCTTCCAACTTGAAACGAAACAAAACATGAAGCCACTGCCTACCAAGCGCTTTGGGGAAAAATGCTCTTGTACTGGCATGAAAAATTGCTGCAGAACCCAACAGGCTGCCGCCCAAGACACCAAGGCCCAGATATTCAAGTGCTGCCACAGAACAGCTTTGGTGGTAGTTTTTTTTTCACAGACTGAATTGGTACGAGTCAAGGGAGAAAAAGTTTGTGTTTTTGTTTTACTGTTCATGTAAGATATGCTATACTAGGAGCATGTTCCTTTGTCCGTAGAGATGCATCCCACTTGCTGGGACACACACATAAAACCCTTTCTAACACCCGTTGACAAAATTCTTCCCCCGAGTAGGAAGGTACCTCCCTCTCTCCGATTCAAAAATACAGAGTAAGTATGACAATGTTGACCAACTTCTCCGTTTTCAAGACTAAGTCTTTCTAAAACTGAATGTTAAAGAGTAAAAGGATGGAAAAGCAGCATTTTATTCATATTCCAGCAACTCTAAGTGTGAAATTCAAGTCGTACAAGGCACAGCTCAATTTCTGAAACAAACATTTAATTAAAGGGGGTGTCAATTAAATCTGAACAGCTACATACACAGTATGATGAAGAGGCCTATTTCAACGATACTGTCAAATACGTATAAAAATGTGCAGAAAAAGACAACATTTAAATGCCTTTATTACGCTGTTTTCCTCAATCCATCATTATTAGAAATAATTAGTGAAGCATTTTTCTTGCAATACCATTATGAAGTTATCAGATAAAACTAGGTTTTGGAGGCATAATTTTAGGTACTGTTAAGAAAACAGAAGACTAAAATTGACATGAGCTGTTTCACAATGTACAAAAATTACCACAACACGATTTTAACTTCTGACTCCTGAGAACCACGAGAATCATTTCAAGCTATAGAAGACCTTAGTTCTGTATTGTCAATGTGTCCAAATCTAATATATCAAATAATTTTAAAGGTGGAGAGGCATAATACATATAGCTATATACTTTGGAAATAATTGGAAAAATCTTGGAAATTATCTATAGCTGCAGTCCCATCCCTGTACTATAAAACTGGACATTCAGTCTATGTTGGCCTCACCGTTCTCTGCTGGATTGCTTCCTTCCACAGCTGGAGGCTCGTATTATCTGTCAGGCCTTGTGCTTTGCACAACCCCGCCACTGTTCTCACGACAAAAGCGCGGCAGGACACTGCACTTGAACTGCTTGTGATCCCCATGTCATCGAAATGCCAGGGGCTGACCACCCTTGCCGTCGTTCAGCTCTCCACATCCTTTCACCGCGGGCTGGTAGGAGAGGCAAGAGCAGCGCATGCACGCAGTCTGTCCTGCAACAGGCTCACGTGTGTCAAGAGATGCTGAAGGTCTCCAGGAGGGTTCTTTCAAAAGCAAAAGTTACAGAACCAAGGCCTCTGTAGAGGAACCGCAAGCCCCATTGTTTCAGATAATCTGTTTTCCCTCGCTATAACTCAAAGCTCAATGACCACAAACAGCAGCAGCAGAAATAAATGGCTGCTTGACATCAAGAATAAAAGCAAATACAGTGAGCAAAGGTTCTTCTGTAAGTTTTTCCAGCACAACTTGCACCACCTCCTCCTCCTTAAAAAGACACTTCCAAGCTTACATGGTAGAATCAGGAGAAAGAGGAACAGAATAAGCACGGAAGACAAGCTTCACAGTGATTCTATTAATATCAAACTGCCTGTTGTATAAACATATTGCTGCACATTAACCATCACCTCACGTACAGATAGTAGCATTTTAATCACTGCATTTTCCAACCAGATTATAAATGTTGCAATAAAGTCTCACCTTGGGAAGATATCTCAATACACCTGAAGACAGATGCACATTCACCTAACTGGAAGTGTGCATTAAAATATGTTTGTACCAAGCAATAAATATCCATTTTACAGAGAAGAAATAGAGCAAGGCTTTTACAGAGACTGTTAACGTGACATTTGCATAACAGATGAACTTGTTGCCATGGAAAGTATAAGAAAATTCTGAGCAGGGCTATTTAGAACACCAATTTCTGCAAATGTTTGGCAAAGTCTCCACTTTAACAATAGCACTGAAGTTCATGTTACTGTATCTCACCACAGAAGTCTTAAATTACATAATAATCAGTACAAGAAACATTAGCACGGCATCATAGGGCATCCCATGCCAACATAAAGAAATGATGCAACAGTTTGCAAGAAGCAATAAGGAATATATTGCCATTATATGGAGTTCTTCATGAGCCCAGAAAAGCTTAGCTGAAGCTATTGACAAAATCCAGATAAACAGATTAAAAAAAAAAAAAAAGGTTAGGCTGAAAAATCCTACGAGCAGGTAGCCTATCTTAAATGTGTGGCATTACCAGTCCACAAAAATTGAAATAGGAATTGTCTCCAGTCTTCTTCACACATTTTATGTTTTGTAAATTAAATGATGTACCATCACCTTCTGTAACAAAAAGGGGGGCAAAAAGTAGTTTATATTATCTGTTTGCAACAGCATGCCATCCACATTTGCAGCAGCTCATTCAAACCCTTAATGTTATACTCAGGTTAGTCAGAAGGCATAAGTCATAGGAAGTCTTAAGTTCACAGGCTAGACTTACTCATCCATAACAACTTAA
Source organism: Phalacrocorax aristotelis (assembly GCF_949628215.1). NCBI lineage: Eukaryota > Metazoa > Chordata > Aves > Suliformes > Phalacrocoracidae > Phalacrocorax > Phalacrocorax aristotelis. The sequence goes on from NC_134294.1 coordinate 2,991,331, forward strand.
GTAGTACAGAACGTCACCTATTACAAAGTCTGGCAAACAAACATCCACAGGGTTTAATTCTACGCAATTCCAACCCGCACAAGAGCTGTGATGAACCAATTAAATGTAAATAATTAAACATAGAGCTTTTATCATAGCAAGATTTAAGGATGTTACTTGTGACCCATGCCAATATTTCTAAAACTAAAACAGCAGACACAGTACACAAATACGCAGGCTTGCTCTAGAATTTGTCAATCACTCAACATAGTTCTGTATTTCTACCTCCTACCCTCCCTAATAACGCAACCTCCCACCATTCACTACGAATTCCTAGGAAGTTACTTGATAGCTAACCACAGCTACCATTGACCCAGCCAGCCCGTTACAGAAACCAGGATAAACAGCCTTCTCTATAGTTATATTCCATTAGCTTTTATTTTGCTAAGCATCAAAACAAAAAAAGGAAACAAAAAAAAAGTGACAGCTGGCATACAGATTTTCCAGAAATAACTGTTCTCTACATTTAGCCAGTTTTTATGTACAATTCAGTTAAAAATAGAGCATCCAAATTTGTATTTAAATACAGAGAATTAGTCAAAATTTAAACCTCCAGTTTAATGAATATGAACTTTTACTTGAATCCAGAAAGTGTTGCTTCTACATTCACTATAGCTCTCCCCAAAATGTTTTTCTGACCCTGAAATGAAGCTACACTCAGGTAATTAAGAAATAACACATTTTGACAGCATCATTTGCAAGATAATGCAAATGAAATACCTCACACAACTATTTGTACCACAAAGTTTAAAATGATGACTACTAGATCAGTCTGCCTTTATCTGTAATAAATAACCCAGATATCTGTCATGGCCCTATCTCGATCACTAAACATTCGAGAAGGTTAGATCAAAAATATCTGGGGTTTTTCGCTAAGTTATCTTTGAAGGTAACTCCTCAGGACTTTGCCTGCCATTTTATTCTGCTGTTTGTCAAACTGGATGTGTTCAGGTTCAGTAGTGGTCACAGCAGTAAGCGGCATTTAAAAAGACAGGAAAAAAAAAGCGCAGTTGCATGGAAGACCAAAAATGCACAGTTTATCCAAACATTTGTCCAGACATGGGCTATGGCTTCACTTGGAGAACGCAGCTGTACAAGGGCTACAATTCCCAGGAAACAGGACTGCCTTTGTGTCTAACCAGAGCGCCGGGATTACTGCGACAGGAGTCTCCAACGCTGAGGAAGCAAGAGCAAAGCCTCTCACAGATGTAGGATCCGGACAGCGCTGCTACCACCAGATTAAATCTCCCATGGATAAAATTAAACCCCTCAGAATTGCTACAAGGTCACACTCAACATTTTTTATTTGCATTCACTCAAATTTGTCCCGTTATGCGTTTTTACCCAACTGAATCCTTTTCTTTACCATACCTACAATGTGTCATTTGTCAGAAATTTTTCTCCAACAAAACAGCAAAGTATTCTCAGAAATATCCCCCTTTCTGTTTTACAGTGTATTTCATCCCCCTCCTTGGCACACATTTCCAGTTTTCTTTCCTTTAGCCTCCTTATTCTCTTATTTTTCTCCGGTACGACTTGCAGAGGCAATCTTTACTTTGAGGGATTCAACAGGAAAAATCTCATAGGGCACACATTTTTGCTGATGACAATCTTTTCTTAATGTTGTTAGCAGCAAACCAATAGATTTGCAACAGATTCATATCTTGCATTTTGAAAAGGGAAAACTACTCTGGAAAATTATTCAGCAGTATTTCCCATAGCGCACACTCCCTTGGTTGCCCTCCTTTTACCAGCACACTCCAAAGTGCCAAGGTATCAGTTCTGGCATGCAACGCAGGCTTGCCTGAAACAGTATTTCTTCTTTCTGTTCAGGTTTAAAGGCTATTATTTACTGCAAGCATAGCATTATTCATTTCCCTGAGCTTTTTGCTCAGACACTGAGAACAGAGATGTAAAAACAATATATGACAAATGACACATGCTCATATTTGTACAAGGTACAAACGTAACATGATTAACAACTTAAATAGAGATGACAAAAATGGAATTACCAACTACCTACTACAGTAAATACACAGTGCGTTTCCAGTAGTCCCCATTAAAAACACTCTAGCATTTTATGAACTGGGTCTCCAACCTGACAAGGAACATCTTTAATTGTTAATAAGCAGCTACCGTCACGACACATTTACAGGCACAAAAAAAAACTTCGCTTCTCTGCATCTGTTAAATTTGAAAAGACTCATCTTCCAGCTTCAGAGTGACAATCCAAGGTCATAGGGCAGAATATCACTGCAGGTCCTTTCTAATATATAACAGTAGATGAAGGACAAGGGTAAACATTATGTAAATTCATTATTTTAATGTATAACATAGCCCCCAAATCATTTTTATCTGCTGAGAAACTGTGAAAGATTTGCTTAGCTTTCTCTGTGAAATCAAGTGCTTCATTCATTTCAGCTGCAGCTCCTTGATATTTTCTTAAGAGAAATGCTTTTCAGTCTCTCTGATAACAGAACATATATTGAATTATATCTCCAAAGCAACTCGAAGTGCAATTCTCCAGCTGCCTGATCAGTGCATTTCTCAGGACGCAGAAGAGTACTACAGGGGAACAGCAACAGCTGGCGCTCACGTTAACAGAACCCACAAGTTACTAAATTTACAGTTTGCCCCAAACCAGATGACAGCAAACTAGTATCTGCTTAATTTATGAAATCAAGAAAGGTCAATACGCTCATAAAGTCACAATAGGGAATGGCAACTTCATTTTTCACATAAAGTGAAAACAAATCCCAGTCAGAGCACCGATGTGTGTCTTCCACTCAGTTAACTGCTACATTCAAGACTAACTTGTTTAGATCAAGTTAGACTTGAAAATTGTAGCAGTTTTTTGCACTCATCTTTTCATAGCGTAAAATGTCAACAGAATACAAAAATAAAACATCACTGAAAAGTAACTCGGACATTTTCCTTTGCAGGCGAGGAACCAGAAAACGTGAGAGTGGAGAGACTGGGGGCTGGCACTTAGCAGTTAAGGATTCGGTAGCTATGAGCAAAGCTTCAGCACAAAGTCCACTTGGCTTTTGCAATCCCTGACAAGGGTCCGTAAGATCTGAAACACTGGACTCTCTGCTCTTTACCGGCACCTTGAAATAGTACACTTTGTAGGAAAGTCAATTTTTTACTCAACTCACTGAAACTCAATATGACCTACTCCTTGGTAAAAGACCAAGACAACTCTAATATTTGGCAGCAATATCACACACGTTCCCTTTTAAGAGTATGTCTCCATGGCAAAGATGTGTATTTCAACATTCTGATACAAACTTACTGCTAAGGAGAGGGCAGCTATCATTGCAGTTGAGCTGCTTTCCACCCTTTACTATCAGACACTTAGTTTCCAGTTTTACTGGCATCAACAGCGGGAAGCTGGCATTGGACTTGGCTCCGAATAAGGGTGATACAGGAGAAAATTTACCAAAGTTTATATGAATCAAGTCACTTTTAGGAACAGTAGGCCTTTCACATTCAACAATCAAATTGTTCCTTATGGACTGCCAAATAAAACAAGATTCATATTTGACTAGACTCAAGCGAGGCACCTGGCTCTCAATGCAAGTTAGAATAGATCTGTAGCTGACAGCCTATTTCCATGCCATTTTGCAGTAATAACAATCGAGATGATAGATTTTCAGCTATTATAATACTCTCACTAGAGTAACTTTATGCCAATCTTCACATTAATAATACTGCCTCTTTGAAGTTCTAAAGCATTAATCAGAGCCTATCAAATGCTCGTGCAGAACTCAACAGGAAGTATGACAACAGAATTAACTCTTAACAGCAACCCTGCTAAGCTCGTATGTGCTTGTGAAAGTTTCATCCTAAATAACTTACATGCACTGATGATCCCAATAAATACTGTGCTTGCTTAGTCCAGGGGAAAAGGTGTATAAAAGGTAAGTAAATATTTGCTAGTGAATATCTGATGGTCAGACATTATCTGATTTCTTAGCTACAAATGTTGAAATACCAGAGAGTCTTCCAACCTGTGGTTCTGTGTGATTCAGTAACTGTTAAACACAAGTAAAAACAGACTGCTATAACATTTCCTTGAGGATCCTGACACAGCGAGTGTAGGCCAGTGAGAACTCTTCAGAACAAAGTCATTGCTGTCAATGTAGGGCCCTTGGCAGGAACAACAAAATAAATTTGAAGGTCTGACAGATTCAAAAAAAAAAAAAAACCAAAAGAGTCTGGTCTGACAACTGTTTTCCCTTGTTGTTCATTTGGGAAATGCACTAAATAGTTAATAAATGGAATATAAAATTACTTGATATTTTGCAGTTTCATAATCCAGTGACATGAAAATCTTCAGCGAGCCTTTACAAACACAAATTACCTTATAAAGGAGGTCTCACAATTAAAGAAAACAGCTCTCAGCCACACACACGAATGGAGCCTGCATCTCTTCCCATAAATAAATCAGCTATCAGCACTTCCTATGTGCACACCTGAAGTTAAGTTAAACGTGCTTGTTTATCACTGCATAAAAAATTACACAAGGCATCTGCAGACAGGCCCTCCGTAAGACGTTCCCTGTAAACAATTCAAGTAAAATAAATGGTTGATGCAAAATTATGGTAAACTGTAATAAAAACAAGCACTAAAAAAGTTTAGTACCGTTAATGATACCGAATCAATACAAACAATATTGTTCAAATGGTTTTGAAAAGACTAAGCATAAAAAGAAAGCAGCTAGAGAAAGGCAGTAAAAATGATTAAGAGGCATGGAGGATTCTCATTACAAGGAGAACGTGGAGCCTTCACTAAATTAAGATGTGATTCAAGGTAAGGTAAATAAAACAAGAATACACTGAAAGTCAATCACTGACTTTAACCTCATATCCACTATAAAAGCCAGAGTCTCCAATTATAAAACAAAAAAACGAAGCAGAAGGTTGCACAGGAGGGTAAGGAACCCATAGAAAGAGCAACAGTGTCTGGTAAACCCTCAACTTAACGTGAAGTAAGTGAAGTAATGCAAAGGAATTAAAGAAAGGATTATTCACATGAATAGAAGTTGTCCAGATTTAAGTGAACCAGCAAACCCAAACACTTTAATATAGGCAAGGCAGTAACTCACTGAGTTTGCTCTCTTGTACGCTACAGGCAACAGGACAATTCCAAATCACAAAATAGGTCACTTAAGGGAATAAAAAAAAAAAAAAGTACTTGTTTCACTCCGGAAAACAGCGTCTATTCTCCTGTTCTGCAGGAATTCGTCCCCTTCCTATTTTGGAACATAACCTCCAAATGTATTTATCTCAAAGCTCTTCCCTAAAACAGCACTCTCCAAGTGTCCTCCGAATCCTCTATGCAGAAGCATTTAAATGGTTCTGCGATTCAGAAGACATTCTAAGAAAGTTCTGGAAACTCCTGATGCAGTAAAATATTTCTGTAAGGAAAGTAACATTTCAATGGAAACTTAGTAACTTCTAACTTATTTTACAGAAAACTAAAGAAGTGTGTTCCTAAGAAAGGAGAAGAATAATTTCAAAACAGACTGGCTGAAAAATAAAACACCCTAGCAGGGGAATACCAAGCTTGTTTTCTTCCAGGTCACTCATTGTTTCAAAGCTAACCCAGATCAATAGGAAAAAATTGATTAATGCTGGAAAGCTGTCTGGTGCCTTATTCCACTTCCCACTGTGGGTTATATAACTGACGACAGCGTTAGCAAATACGCTAGGAAATGCTGCAACTGCGGCCTAGGTGTATTGCATTTTTTTAACTTGGAAAAAAAATAGTATAAAGGAAGTGTGCCTGAAAAAGCAAAAGTATAAAGGAAAATATGGAACCTTTTGGAATTTGAAGATCCAAATAACCCGCGAAAAATATTTGTATTACATTAGATAAATACATACATTTGCCCTAACCAGAAATAAGTTAGTAGCTAGAGACATGCCAAGTTGTTACAATCAGGAAGGCCATTTTTTTTTAAGTTAAGGACAAAAAGCCACAGAGATAAAGTAAGAGAGAGTATGCGAGGTGCTTGTTGCACTTGTTTTAACAAAGATCTGATAATCAGCACCGAGTCCTTACACCGCATTCCTGCCCACCTTCAAGCCCTTTGCTGAAGTCTTCTTACAGGAAGCTCTGCCTTCCGAGCGGCATCACCAGGCAGAGGCGCAGCCAAAGCCAGGCCCCCGGACTGCCAACAGCAGGGCGCCCAGGGAGCACCCTGACAGCACCTGTGGATTGCCGTCACCCGCTGCACACGTGGGAACTTTTAAAGGGAGTGTATTCACAATAGTACATCTGAGGCTTCCAAAGGAGAAACAAACCTTACAGCCTTCCCTAACCTTGTAATTACAGCACAGAAGTAAACAGGTTTCCCAATGCTCACATAAATATGATACAACCTGACTAAAGCAAGAACACTGATGTTTTTTTAATAACTTAGTAAATAACTGAACATGCTAAGGCCTCCTATCTCCACAAGTTTATACTTAGAAATATGGAGTTTAAGGAGTCAATACATGCAATTTAGTGCTGAAATCTTAAAATTTTAATTTTTTAAATACAGATAATTAATTTTTCTTAGCTCTGAAAGGAAGGCTTATCTTCTATTCTTAAACCTGCAGGCAGGAGCAAGGCTGGAATGAATCATACCAATTTCACTCTGCTGTTTGGGAAAGCTCAGAGCAGCAGCTATCATAGGAACTGGGGGCGTTGCTGTAGAAGCGAAGACGGGAATTTAAAGTAATATGAGTCTCCTATTCAAAGGGCCCCATTTATGAGGGATAAAAGGAAATTTCTGCTGGTTAGAAGACCTCAAATATATTAGACATTCACCAGATAGAAGCTTCCATGAGAGATACAGTTCCCTTGACATCCCAAATGCAGCTTTTTAACTGGAGTTAAAGAATTCTTCTTCGAAATCAGTGTGATTTAGGGAAATCAAAGTACATTTCGTTTTAAGGTTTTGTTCCAGATGATCTTGATGACCTTCTCCTTCCTCCCTGGTCTTTTTCCAGTCATTGTCTAAGAAATTTTGAAGCCTTGAGTTCCTATTTAAGTTCTTCATTAAATCTATTGGAAATAGAGCTTAGACAAGAATATTATTTCATCTTATCCTTGCTAAAAATACACAACTTATAGAACTTTAACATCCTTCTGTAAGCTACATTCCAATTAACACACAATCATTTTTCTCACAAGCTCTTTTCTGTTAGGAAATAAACTTTTAAACTTATTCAAAGTACAAGTTCAACTAATAAATTAATGTAACTTAAAAACCAGACGATCAGGGCATCCTTTCACCATGATTTCCATTTGTGATGACATCCAGATGGCAATCCAAGGCCTACCTTTTGTAGGATGCATGTTTATGTGACTCTCAAGTACAGCTAATTATTTGGAACTAAGTGACAACGCCTATGACAGCATTAACCAAAGAACTGCAAAGATTTCTACTATCCCAGAATTTGACCTGCTTATTTTATCTATACATCTCCCTTTTCTGCAGCAGCAGTCTTGACACTGTTTCAGCAATAGCCATGCTTATGGACAAAAGCAAATCCAGTAAAACTTTTATTATGACAGCATTTACTTAGGACTGTGAAGCAAAAGCCTAAGTTGCACTTTGCATTGAGACTGATAAAAACCAAGGCATAATCGTTATTTATTACAGATGAAAATTGATTCATAATTCACCCACCTTAATCTCACGCTATCTCTGGGACAGTATTATTTACTAAGAGTTACCCTATAGTTCATGCTCTCTCTCAAATCTGATAAGAACTATGGGAAATAGCAATATTATGACAGCAGTAGAGCCATTTAAGGTAGTAAGGTTTTAAAAGGTCTCTTAGCAATGGTTTGAAACTGTACTGCAATAAATAATCGCCAGGTGCTGTCCAAGATAGAGGTGAACCCAATTCAGGTGTTTTGCCTGCACTAAGAGAACTGTTTTAAGAGGTGACACAACTGGGTTTTTTAAGAGGTCATTTGGTTTCATAACAGACTCCCACTCAAGCTGCCTTACACAGCACGTGCTTTTGGTAAAATTACAGACTTTTTCTCCCCCCATCTTGACAGCCTGGCTTTGTACAGACAGAAGATATGAGAGAGGCACACGCAGCATTCATTCCAGACAACTGTATGAATTATGCCACTGGGGTTTGTTGCCTAGATAAAGTGCTAAGTGGAACACAGCTAAGACAAATACAACCGAACAGCGCTGCATGGAGCCACGACCATAGAGATATAAATAAGCACAGGAGAAGTAAAACATTGCCTTTTTCTCCCCCTTCAAAAAAGGTGGCTTTTTTAAAGGTATTGTTCCCAGGCACATAGCAGAGCAAACTTTTATCCTGTGTAACATCAGCACCTTTCTTCCTCTGAGAAGAGGCTTTTGATCTGCCACATAATCCATGACAGAAACTGCCTACATTATTTTAGCATTGTTTCATCATGCTTTGGAGCCTACTTAGCACCTTAAAGCAGATTATAGCCTGATAAAACCACTGGATATTTTTATGTATGACCATCATTATTTTTTTTAATACTTCTATCTAGTTAGTGAAAAGTTATTTTTGGAAGGAAGACTGAGTCTGAAGCCAGAGACTCCAAAGTGTTCTTCTTGAAGGAAACCTTCATCTTTGATATTACTACTCACTACTAGTACATATTATTACTGTCGCATATAAAGGAAGAAATGCCCTGATAAGAAAAAAATGTCCAGGCTACTCCTCTAATGGGCACATGAGTTCAACTGTAAAGGGAGAGCCAGGCTGTTCTCCTTAGAAAGGGAATTAGCGAGAAATATTGTGCTAATGCATTTGATTTGAACAAATTTTCCTACAAGCTTGGCAGGCAGGACAGAAGTCTATTAACTACAACTTGGGAGAAGCAGATGATAAATGCTTAATAAAGAAATGAAATTTCAGAAAATGCAAAAGCAACAACAAAAAAAAAAGTATTTGATCATTTTTCTGGTAGCTGTTGACCATGCACCGGCAGCTGCTGGCTCTTAACCATGTAGTAATTGTGTCAAAGATAACTGGGGCTGGCCCTGATAAGAGTCTTTGATGCTACCCAAGTTCACCAACTTGTCTTCTCTTTTTTGGGGGGTGGGTTGTATTCCCCAACCCCCAAATCCCTTTTACCCTACTAAATTTCTTTCTAAATCTCAAATGCACTCATCACCTTAGCAACAACATGCACTGTTTCAAGGCATAAAAATAAACTAGTAAGACCTGCCTCCTTTCCTCAAGGACTCCTAAGCTGTTGTGCATGGCGGTAGAAAGATGTAACAGACTCACTCCAGCTATGAAAACCTATGACCAAGCCAGGCAGCAACTCTTGAACATTAACACCTGGGAGATGCAGTCTGCAGCCAAAAATACTTTACAAGAACAAAAATATGCAAGACACTGAACTGCTGAAGAAGTTGCGCAAGTAAAGAGCAGGCGAGTTTTGAGAAACAGAATCAAGATCCCACCTTCAGCAAACAGGACAGAGAAGACTGGTGCATAGAGGAGAATGCCAGGTGCCATCCTAAACATCTCTAAAGGAGATTATGAACCTTGTGTCAGTAATCACTTGCCAGAGGTCAGATCAAGGTCAAGGAAAACAGTCCAATCTGTACTTTGCAGCCACCCTAGACCTGGTCAGCTGCCGATTCTTAAATGCCATCTCAACTTTACAAATTTAGTAAGACCTACCCCTTATGGTAAGCCAGTCTGAACTGACAGCGTGTGAGGGTTTATCCAGAAATAGAGGATTCCTACTGCAATATGAAGTTCCACAAAAATGAAAGCCTTGATTGATTGGGCAAAACACATCACATTTTTAATACCTGTGAAATGGTCACCTTTTCTGACATAATCCGAGTTCATTAAACAAATTGCAGAAACAAGACTATTTGTCAAATGATACAGATCTTAACTGCCCAAGGACAAGGTCTAAGATGCATTAAAAATTCAAAAGGATATTTGTTTTACTGAATAGAGAATACTTATGAGCTATTCAATAACTGCATGTTTTGAATAACTAAATTATAACACACTTCTCAATGTCTTCTCTAGTCATTTCTAAGGTATTAAACTGTCAGTTTACTTTTCTGGAAAATGTGTTTCTAAAGGACACACTCATTCACAGTTGTTTAAACTTGGCAGTTCTTACTTAGTTCTATTTTCTCCTCAAGGTGTAAGACAACCTGTAACACAGGCCAAAACAAAGTTTGTTAATAGAAAAAAAAAAAAAAAAAGATTTGTTTTGTCTAGGAAGCTGATAAATTAAAATATCACAACCCTCCAGAGGAACTTCTCTAGCAAGTCTTGAATTGGTATTTAATCTAAAAGATTACCTGGTATTGACCCCCAATTTTCCACAGGCATAAAGTTAAGACTTTCTTCTCCCACCCTCCTTCTATCTTATAGTTAGAATTCTTTTTTTTTTTTGTAAGAAGAAATTGCCTTTTAACCCTGCTCAATTTCCTTTATCTTCCCCTAAAACCTCAACTCCAGGGCTAAGAAACTTCCCTATCCAAGAGACATCGCTGAATCTGTAAAAGAGGGGATATCACCAGAAACCATTTTGGAATCTTAACTGCAGCTACTGCCATCAGATCAGCAGTAAAATATCATGTTTCTTGTAAGAAAATTGCTGTGAGTTGCAAATATTAGCAGATGTTACTACAAATACTAAAATAACTGAGAGTAAGTGTAGAGGAGTAAAAATAATTCCAATGGAACCAACTAAAAGTAGAACTACACAATTTCAAAATCTGCATGTACTAGGAAAGAATAAAGCACGTACTACGAATTGCCTCATCTTTTACAGCATGGATGCTGAAGCTTCAATCATGGCAATTCAAAGCAACTAAATACTAAGAATTTTGTCTTTCTGCTTCATGATACAAGAGCATAATTCCATAGGTAAAGTATTCTTGGTTATTCTCAAATGCTTCATCTATATTGTTTTAGGGTTGGGGTTTTTTGTTGGGGGTTTTTGTGGTTTTGTTTGCTTTTTTTGGGTTTGTTGGGGTTTGGGGGGGGGGGGGGATGGTGTTTGTTTGTTTGGGTTTTCTAATATTTGTGAGCCATGGTAAGGCACTTATTTTTGTAAAATGGGAAAGACCTGTGGTTCCTAATTATGACAGTCTGAAATCTGTAAAACCCATAACAGTTAAAACTTTAAACCTACAAAATAGCACAAAACCAAAACCCAGGAACCACCAAATTAGTTTACTGATATTTTTATCTATAACTTCACAAATGCAAATAAAACTTCTCTGCCATGAAAAATTACCTTAGAAATTATTCTGTCTGGCTTCTCTGATTTATAATATAATCAAATTCTTTTAAGTTGTTTTTCTAGCCTTTCAGGTAAATCACAGGCACACAAATTCTATTTGCTAAGATAATGCACATTTAGGAAAAAGCATAATACAGCCTCTAATTTACCAAGCGTTGCTTATGTACGTGCTAAATGTGCTTTTCATTACAGGCAGCAAAATAGAAATCAGTGCTTGAATTTCAGTTTGTATTAGCTGAACCTACAAATTACTGCTCAAAAGAACAACCAATTGTGTTGCACCACTTCTTTCTCCCAGCCCCCCTCCTCAAGCTCTAAAATACAAAAACTGTACATAATAACTGTTCCCTTAAATATTTGAGCTTGTTCCCGATGCGAGTTCCACAGTCAACCACGATACAAGTAAGATCAGGCCCCGAGTTTTAAGTTAAAAAAATTTATAACGATGCCATTTAAAATATTATCTCCTTTCTTTGGTTCGGTGGCAACCTTCAGAGAATTCCAAAATACACATATTCACCTACAAGAGGAGTCGACACCCTTGTGCTACAACTGTAAATACTTCCTTTTTTTATATTCACTCCCTGTAAGTGCTAGCTTCTGTTGCGATTTTGGCCGAAAACAGTAGTCAAAATGTCAGTTATATAAGGCCACGCGTGGAGGCACACGCACTCTAAGAAATATTGCTGCCGAATTAATCACGGAAAAAAATAATGGATGCCTGGTTTGACGTGCACATTTAGATAGACTAACGTGTATATACCACCACCACCACACCCCCCCGAAATTCTTTTCCCATCCTTTCTCCTCCGCCAAAGTCAGCCCAAAGTACTCACTCGGGCTGCCTGCAAAATTTCATAACCAACAAGATCACAAGTGCCCTAAAAATAGCAAGAAATTAAAAACCATAGAAATCAACAAAGCCTTACTCTCCCCTCGGCGCCGGCGCCGGGCTGGAGCAGCCCGCGCTCCCCGCGGCAGCACGGCCCCGCTCCTCGGCGACGCGGCGCTCGTTAAACGCTGCCTGCGAACGCCGGCGGCCCCCGCGCCCGCGGGCGGCTCGGGCGGGCTGACACGGCCGGCCCCCCCGCTTGCGCGGAGCCGGCGCCGCTCCCCGGCCCACGGCGAGCCCCGGGAAGCCGCCCCCGGCCGCCGGCCGCTCGCACGGAAACGTGTTTTTCACCCCCCCACCCCCCTCCCGGTTGTGGAAAACAGACCGGCGCCTCTCAACGCCGCCCCGGCCAACTTTTCCAGGCGGCCCGGGAGACACCGCAACTTCCATGTTCCGCCTCACGCACCCCCCACCCCACCCCCCCCCCGCCCCAGGCCGTCCCCTCCCTCCCGCCGGCTCCGCGGGCGGCGGCGGCGGCGGGGGAAGGTCACGGCGGCCGCCGCCGCCCACCCGGCAAAAGTTTTCGGGTCGCCCCCCTGTCCCCGCCGCCATGGCCGACCGCGCGGGGCGCGGGGGCGGCGCGGCGGGGAGGGCCGGGGGCGGCGGGGCGGGGAGGGCCCTACCTTTCCTGGCTTTCGGGGAGTGCCGCCGGCTCCGGGCGCTGGCTCGCTCTTCCTCAATAGCGGCGGCTATCTCCGGGTCGTCCTCCCCATTGTACCACACCAACAGCTCCTCGCCGGGCGCGATTGGCTGCCGGGAGAGAAGAGAGAAGCGAGGCGCCAATCAGGCGGCGGTTTGTTGGCGGAGGGCCGCGGGGCGGGGAGCGGCCGCGGCGGCGCCGACGGCGGTGCCCCGCGCAGCCCGCGGCTGCCCCGCGCGCGCGCCAAGGGCGGCGCCTACAGCGCCCCCTGCCGGCCGGAGGGCGCGCCGCCCCCCCGCCCCGCGGCCCGGGCCCGCAGCGGAGCCCCGCAGGACCGGGGGGCCGGTGCCCGCGGGCAGGCAGCGCCCCAGCACCCCCCCCCCCCCACACACACCCCCCGCCGCCTCCCGACCGCAGCGAGCGTGCCCCGCCGCCCAGACACCGGCCGCTTCCGCCAGCGGTGTTAATTAGTTACACCATTATACCCAATCATTATAACAGATTTGAAACTTCAATTTTGCGTCGCCTCAACTGGTGGCATTGACCGGACCCCGCGCAGGCTGGACTCACGGCAACGAATCCCCCGTGTTTATTCCTATTTACGGTTTAACTCCTTCCAGGGAGCGATGTAACCCAGCTAACTGCACCTACCTTGCACAAAGCATTAAATAACGAGTAAAACCGTTCAGTCACCCGCTAAAGCTGCAACTTGGAACAAAATCTAAAGATACCGGGAAAGACTGTTGCGGTGAGTTAAAGGGAATACAGAGGAAAACAGGTAGTCACTACATCTTTAACAGATCCCCTTAACCGCAACGATGAAAGAGTCGGTCGCCATTCCAAACCGACTATTTCTACAGTGTTTGATCCAATCAGGAAAACGGCACGGGCAAGGCCGGATCAGTCAGCAGGCACGGCTGCGATTGCTGCGCGTGTTCCCAGCACCCTCACCGAACCGGTCAGTGCTAGTCTCTCCGACGATCTCACTTGCTCCTTACAATATTAGCAGACTCAAACTAGTAAGTCCCCAAGTTTGCAGACTAGAGGTGTATTCCTACCTATTTTTTAAGCCTTCCTCATTATCTCTCCGTTTCCTAAAGCATTCTACCCAAAAATCAAGAAAAATCAACTTAAATGCCTGCCTTTAACTATAAGCCCCCTTTTTCCAGGGCTTAATGAACATTGGGCTTGTGGAGGTAAGGTACTATTTTTAGAGCCATTACGTTAGAGCAAAGGGCATCCTTAGACTATTATTTCAAGTCTGAAGCCAAAGGGAAATTTTGTATCCAGAACAATAGTAATACTTGCGTCTTCTAAAGCACTTTTTTTTTTTTTTTTTTTTTAAGAAGGTCTCAAAGCACTTGATAAAGGTGATAGTTATCTTTATACCCCCAGACACTGGAACAACAAGAGATGCAAGATCCCAACAACTATGTTAAGTTATAAGCAAAGCCTACGGTTTGGCTTCCTTAACAGTTCTGGGGGCCTGATAGGATAAATAGTGGTAAACCTATTTGCATGGTCCCATTTTGCAGCTGTCAATCAGCAAGGAATGCAGAAGAGCTGTCTGATGCAAACAACTTATCATCTAAACAATATACAAGCTTGGAGAAGAGAGCTGGCAAAAATTTTAGGCAATGCAAATGCAGGATGATAACAGGCATGTAATTTGTTAACTGCATGGCTGGAACTAACACTTGACTTGATGAATTTATTTTGGTGTAACTACTCTAGAATCTAAATCAAGCCCTCCAACCTTGTACCTCTGAAATGAGATGCAGCAGCAGTCTCAAAAGCAGACAATTAAAATGGCTCCCGCACTAGCAATAGGGGCGAGAACAGGACTACGCTGACCAAGTGCCACTTCCACCGCTACGCTCTGACACTAGAATGGCCATCTCTTACTGACGACACCCTCTAATAACAACCCTGAAAATCAACCTCCTCTAAACAATCACCTACAGATTGCTGCGTAGTAGTGTCAGGTTGGGATAACCTAGTTAAAAAAAGGTATGAATTTTGGAAAGGCTCATTAGGTTAATAACTCCCACATGCCTTTCGGTGCTTTATACAACGTTTCGCACTCCTTAATCCAAATGTTTTCTGTTCAAAAAGTTTGAAGTGATTTCAAAATGTGTTATTTTCAAGAGTAATGTCCTAGCAAGTTACATCCGAAGAGGTTCTAGCACAGATTGTCTAAAATTCGATTCATTGCACACACACAAGCACTGCAATGTGCCTTGCACAGACTGAGATAGGCATTTGCCTGTCTGACCTTACTGGAGTACATATTTGTCACCGCAGACACTGCATTTTGCTGTGAGCCTGTGCTTTTGCATCTGGATGTGGCCTTATCCCCCGAAATGTACCCACACAGACAGTCTGTGGCATTAACACTTGTGTGCGTTTTTCACTCCATATAACCCTACATTACACTGCGTTCCCGTGTAACAGGGAGGTTCTTCAGTTATTATAAACCTGTTTGACAAAACCTTCTTCCACAACCAAATTAATTTCACCTCAGTCAAGGACAGTTTCACAGCCAAGCTTATTGAAACTCAAACTTTGAAACTGAGCTTTCACTGCAATTTTACTTCAAGAATTACAAGGTCCTGTACTATGTGCAGAGTAACATTATTCAACTGGCTCATTTCATGAGGAGAGGCAGGAAAACTGCTGAAACCCCGTAACGAGATTAAGCTGTTTCATCGAAATATCACAACTCTCATATATGCATCCTGGGGAAGGCATATGCAAAGCAGCCTACAAATATCCTCAGTCCTTCAGTAAAGATGACGAGAAGATGGAAGAGAAAAATAATTTGCTTGTGCTCACTTAAAAGTTCTATCCTATTACAATTCATTTGCAGCAGAGAACAGGGAAGTTAAAGCTCTGTGCACTTTTGAGGTTCTTTTACACCAAGCAAATTTGGACTACGCTTATTTTAGCAATGAAGCTTGGAAAACAGCCTGTTTAACTTACAAATCAGAAACCCTCAAAAAGCTGAAGAGAACTTTGGGAAAAAAACCCAAATAATTATGACAACACTTTAAATGCTTCAAAGTAAAGCAGAACAAAATGACATACAAGCCACTCTAATTCTCTTTGGGGGCTAAATAAAAACTGTGCTGTTCATTTATCACCAAATGGAATCCCCCTAAATCTATGAATTACGATAAAGATCGGGAGGGAACCATGCGCACATACCTGGTATGTCTACATACAGGTAAATCTACAACAGTTTTGAAACGGCACTGTATTCACCAGAACACATTATACGCAGGAAGAGAAGGATGTTTAAGATGTTATTTATGACATGCTTTCTTTTGTCTCGGTGGTCAGTAAGGTGTGATGGGAATCCAAGACTGATATAGACCCTCTAAGAACACCACCACCTCTGATACAGAGGCAAGACAAACCCAAACCTTTAAGAAAGAAGCAGACATACAAGCAACCGTATTTTCTAAAGAAAGCAGAAAACAGCACAATTTTTTTCCAAGGTATTAATTTTCCCTGCAGTTTCTAAGGCATAGGATAGTAAAAACTGATACAACAGACAACCTTTAAACACTTTACTGTAGTAACTTGCCCTTGAGACCACATTCGAAATCTCCTCTTCTACACTATACTTCTCCTACCCATGCTGTCAGTCACTTGCAGCTTAACCTCCCGTTTCTTCACACTAACTTTATTTTAAAAGCCTGGTTGCTATAAATTCAATGGTTGGATTTGATGGTCCTAGAGGTCTTTTCCAACCTTGAGGATTCTGTGAAATTTGTCACTTTAAGAAAAAAAAGGTTTACAGAACACTAGACAGAACAAGCTTTCTTAATGCCTTCCTTTGGTTTTCAAATTCTTTGAACAGACAAGATATTAAGCAGAATACTGGATTTAAAATATTCCTATTAAACTACAAGAATAGCCCACTTGTGCAATTAAAAAAACACAGCAGAGTGTAACTTTCTAAATCTTGACCTGTTTTATCTGTATGCTGACTGGATGCTGAATATTTAATGGTAGCAAAAACTGTCCAGTTCCATGTCAAGCTTTCACTTCAAAAATCATCACAGATTAGCAAGATCAGAACTTTCCTTGCATATCACTTCTCTAGTAGGTGGGAGAAGAAAATAAAGTATATTGAAATATATGGTTCAAAAATAATTGGAGCATCAGTACATGCTTTTAATAAACATTCACTGTTACAGATTTGTGAGCTTTTTTCTCCCAATATGGAGCAAAGTTAAACTTTACAGCATTACCTAGTTTTGCATAGCGAAGCAAGTCAGGCATTTCTACAGCCACCTCTTAAATTACCTGCCAAGTCACCTGTGCCACAGAGGTAGTGACAATCAAGGAAGAGCAGGAGCACACCGCTGAACCGTGGGTGCAAGGCTTCTTGGATTAACCTGGTCCTGGAAACAGCTTGGTTACTCCTGAGCAGCATGAAGCTGGCGTTACTAATACGAGCCATCCCAACCTAGCTTGTGCAGAACTAGTTCAAGCATGTCCACGCTGCATTCCTGGAACTAAGTCTACATGGCAGAAACAACTCAGTGGGTCTATACCAGCTCAGGTCCCGGTGTGTGGCACCCAGACGCAGAACTGCTCAGAGCTGCTGCTTCTACGCTGGTCTCTAAGAGGTACAGCAGCAAACCTTTGTGGAGAGGCAGCCTGGAGGTAACCCCATTTCTGATGTAACGCTCCCTCCAACTAGCATACAGCACTGACACCAACATGAATTTCCAGAAGCTTGCCTGGGACTGTTGTTGCTAACACTGAACTGAAGCTAATAATGCCACAGCACACGCGGAAAGGCACAGCACATGCATATCTAAGTGACTACTGCAGGGGCAAATAAACCCTGCTGAAGATGGCACTTTGAAGAGCCTCGCATTCCAAACTGAAAATCTCACTGCAACAAATCCCAGACGGATTTTGAAACCAATAAAACCAATCCTTATAGGCTGATCCAATAGTCTTCAGAAAGAGCTGCTTGGCAGCATGATCTTGTTGGCAAGACCTACCAGGATAAAATTCATCAGTTCGCAAGAGAAGACAGTCAAGGGAACAAAAGGATATTTCAGATGCTGAGGCAAGGTGTTTGTTATTCTGTCAGTAGTGCTCAGCCTCTTTTAGTGGTACAATCATTTTCCAAAGTGCAATATTATCCATCAGAAAACAAAAAGACAGGCAGTCACATATTTCAAATATCAGGACTAAAAATCGCTGCAGAAAAGATTCAATGAGAGAGAAATTTAAAATGTCAGAGTGACTCCAAAAGCACACTTAAGTTAATGAACTAGCGTGACTGTGGGCACAGGCAGAGGCAACCCAAGATACAGGGTCTAGAGAAAACTAAGCTGGCTACAGTTTTCCGTCTTAATGCTTGCCCTCAGCGAACACATACTGAAGTCAATAGTCTGGTTGGCAATAGCAAACCTCTACCTGAATGTTGCCTAAAGCTACTGTAACGTACAGAAAGTGTTTTGAAGTTTGGTTGGTTTTTTTGTTTGTTTCAATCTAGTTTGAGTGACCTAAAAGATAACAGTTTTACATATTGCTACACTGCCCTATAAGCTTCAAAACTGCATGATATCAACTCATTCTTTTAAGTGAAGATCGGTTACTTACAGCATAACAGCAAGGGTGCGTATAACCAAAAACTACAAAAGCATTTAAAATAAAACCAAAGTTGAGCTATATATACTCACTGGTAGTAGGCTCTTGATCAGAGATCCAAATAACATAGCCACAATATTCTAACACTACCATTACTTACAGTTAAACCATTTTTTTCTTGGTTTGGGAGATACAATGCCCCAGAAATTACTCCCCTTTTCCTGCCCCCCACTCCCTGAATAAAACTGGAAGGTTATAATAAATCAAGAAAATTTGTTTCATGAAGCTTTCTATAAAAGTATCTTGACACCAATCTTTGTTATACAAAAACCATAAGACAAAGGCCTTAAAAGTAACTGATTTCTGCAAAACATCCTCAGTAGAAAGTATCTCAGTATGTACAGAAACATAAAAACATCTATTTCATGTAATCTGCTATAGTTTTTCGTTCTAGTTCGTATCAAATTTGGTACCGCAGCAAATAATTAACCAACAAGACAGACATAGTGCTCACACACATCTTGTATTTTAACAGTGGATCTTAAGGTCAACTGTACTGGCACAGAAGAATCTAGACCAATGAAATGTTGCATTTGCAATATTTTAATTATATTTCATAAAATGTTTCAAAATCTGCTTAATACAAATAGTAAAAATATAGTATTTGAAAAAAGGGGAATAAAAGGTATTAATAATAAAAGGTAATAGAGCAGTAACTGATTCTTCAGACATTGATACCTTTAAACTTTTGTAGTATATGGTCCTGTTGATCTCTAGAGGAAACAGATTTTGCTCCTTCCCTGAACGTGCCCAGTTTACATATCGGAGCCAGTTCCCTTTCTTTGGATCAGTTGCGTCAACACACATCCATCCCAAGTTCGGGTAATACACCTGTGAGACAAAAATGGCATTAAGCAAATGGACAACTGTTAAGATTGAAGCGTGTGTGCACTAAAACGTGACACGTTTCAAAGCTACACAAAGTAGCAATCATCACGTAAGGACAGAGATAAAGGATATGAGCAGAGGCAGGGCTGTACTGGAGGGGAGTGATGCTGGCCTCCTGCAGCCTTTTTAGTGGAATTGGTCCAACTGGGGGGGGGAGGGGGGGGACGGGGCGGGGAAACAAAATAACAGACAACTTTTGGCCTGCAAGCTTTTGAGCCCAAAACCTTCAGAGAAAAGCCAAAACATGTAAAACATTTTGTGTTTTCTTTTCAGTTTGGCAAGCCTAAAATCATTCTCTAGATTCTACATTTAGTAAAATTATGGATTTAAGATATAAAGCCAATGAAGCTTTATTTTTACTATTTGATGAATTGGGAAAAGTATATAAAAATTGGAAGCATTTGCTTCATTTGGAACAATAAGGGAAAGCATCATTTATATTTAATCTTTCTTCAGGGTATTAAAGAAAATCTTAACCTTTCGGAAATCTTGAGATTATCTTAAAAAATTGACCATGTCAATAAATTTCTACATGTTCCAAGATCCTGTATTAATTCTTTGGTTTCTGTTCTTGGAGAAAAATTTTTAACGCCTACTCCTGCATTTCAAGACAGCTTGCAATAAAGCAAGGTTACTGACATCTGCAGTGTTTTCTGACAACAGGCAACGCTGCTTCTCTTTCAAGACATGTTATGCAGCTCCCACCTTTCATATTACAATCCAAGTCAGATGCCTGTAAGGAGAGCTATCAGTAGATGCCATACATTTTTTTTCCAAACCAAAGAACACACCACTGTTCGGCAACTGGAACTACCATCCTTCCATTACTTTGTCTCGGAACACTGGGACACTAACAGGTACACAGGATATCAGAAGCATTGAGCAGCTCACAGATTTTAAGAAAAGCCAAAAAAGGAAAAATATGTGCAATCTTATTATTTGCTTTCTCCCTTTTGGTCAAGTCTATTAATATCAGCCTCTGCCTGGAAGAGCTCTTTTCAAAACCCCGCCTCCCCAGCTCATCCCTTCCCAGAACCTTCACTTAGCACCTCTGCAGATAAGCAATAAACTAAAATGCCGATTTCGCTGTAACTTTCCCATTTTGCTACGCAATGTTGTAGCTTTTTGTTGTTCCTGATACTTAGAAGTAATTCTGTCTTTCCAACTGTTTTACATTTTCAATTTCAAGTACGCTTCTACAACAGCTTAAAACAAGATCCATTTAATAAATTTGATTTGTCTTGATACACTGTTCATTTAATAAGATAATTTTATCAATAAAGGTAAAGTTTCAATAAATATACCAAAATTATCTTAGCTTCTTTCCAAGCAAAGAGAAAACATCTCCCTTAAACTATTCATCTTGATTTCATCAGCTGACTTTTGAAAGAATGCTGACCAGCACACCCAGTCCTTGCAATGTGAAAACGTAAACAGCTTCACAGACCAAGACTGTAAAAGAAATCCTTCTGGGTAAAATGGAAGAAAAGCCAAACAATGCTGTGGAAGAGTTAGCAGATATGGAATACGTGGCAAAACATAACACTTTATTATTTTTTTCTATATTACTTTATTAGGTTATTGTACTACTTTATGATGGTTTTTTGCACAAAACAAAAAACTTTATTACTTTTCAGTTAAAGCTTCCAATTTACGTAATTTTGTTTAAAGGCCTTGTGCGCTGTGAGAAAGGAAACAGCTCCAACTCCTCTAGATAGTGTTGTGACTGGAGGTGATTCCTGTAAACCGTGACCAAGAGTGCTCAGCACAGCTGAGCCACTCATTCTGAATCGGCAAACGGCATTTCCCTCAGTTTTCAGTCACTTGCCGTTATCTTCCTACCTGTGGCTTTTCTCAGACAGAAAACGAAAGCACGTTCAGGTCTCTCTTTCTCTCCTCAGACGCAGCAGGCATACACCAACACACAAACCCCCCTCCTTTTCAGAATGATCCTCTAGCATGTCAATTTTAATAATTTTGAGGTGTCTGGGGATGCCAGCTTTTAGAAGCCTTCGGGGTAATTTCACTAAAGAAACAAATGGGATTCTTGTGGAAAAGGTTGTTCTCCTCGCTGAAGGTCCATCTACCTAACTACTCCCACACACCACCATCCTTTTACAAACCATTTTTCTAACAGTGAAGTTTCTGGAGTGGTTTCAGATATCAGCATATGGGGCCAACTGCTGTGGTTTCATTTTAGCTGCTTTTTTTTTTTTAATTCTAAAATCAGCATTAAACCAACACATGACTATTTTGAAACCTAGCAAGGGTTCCCATTATCACCTGCATTGCAAACTAGGAAACTTTGTAACAGCTTGTTTGCAACTCTCATTTTGCAACACATATTTAAAAATATTAAAACGTAACCACTGAGAACTTTCAAAATCCAGCGCTGAGAAAAACAACTGCAAGGTCAATAATTTACTTGACTGATTCAATCTCACTAAGGGTTCTTGTACCCGATCAAAATCAGAGATACCTTCTGCAGCGGAGTTTGTGATAAAATTAGCTCGATGCAACAAACATTATACTTGAACACACTATTACTTTCCTGGACGTGAATTTGCGTTCATGGGAAGTTGTTCTAGATCAATTCCTCTGATAGGGGTTAACAATAGGTTCTGTACGTGCATCCACTGTTTTATGCAGTTCAATTTTTGCAGGCCAGGGGCCAGAACGATGACTACTATCAGTCACTATAGCAAGTTCTGTTCCAGAACACACCATGCCACAGTTCCTCCACCCCTCCCCGCCTTGGCCATTCTCTTTGCTAAAGCCATATGCTGTAAGTGTCTTCCGAAAGACTGAAGAAGTCTTTGGAAGTAGTTATGAACTGCCTTAAAGACTCTGTAGAACGAATTCAGCTCCAGATTAAGGCACCTTCATTTTGAAATTTACATAATATCCAAAGTCTTACCACTATCAGTGGAGCTTAAAGAGCCATTCAGCTGTCCAGACAGTATTTGCTTTAAGGCAAGCCCAAACACAAGCAGCACAAGAAATACCACACCAGTTGAGAACTTTTGTAAAAAACTCCAAAAGCAAAACGAATTCCCATAACAAATCTGGTTTTCAAAGAGCTAGATGAAGAGGAGTGCTGTGGTTTCCTTAAGAGATTCCATATCCTCCTAATTTCCCTAATTTCACAAGCAGCTGACAGTACTCAGTTGCAGAAGGAATATCGCTGAAGGTTCAAGCCAAGAACGCAAAGCTTTATCAGCAACAGACTCCTAAGGAGAGGTCTGATCCAGAGACAGTATATCAGAAAATTAAAACAGCAATTTCAAACAATACCAATAGTTTAAAGCTTTGTAATTCAGAATGGAAGCTCAACCCAATTGTCTATAACTGTAATGGTAGATACAGATAGATGGTAATTATTTCACATCACGTCTATTTCTAAAATCTCTGGAAAAATTAACGGCTAAATACAATACATTGACCTAGTGACAGATACCTCTTTCCATTTACAAGCTGTTTCTTACCTCCCACATGTATACATTGCTCTTAACTTGAGATCTTTTTTTCTTGTCACCAACAAATGGTCCAAACTTCTTGCCTTTTAAAATTGATTTTGTTGCCCAGACACCTGAAGAGACACACATCGGTAGTTAAAACTCATCTAACTTATCTCAAGCAAATCTTCTACTTACAATTCATATTTCTTACGATCATTACATGTGTCTGTCTCAGACTGGGGAGCATTCTACAATATTAAGATCACAATAAGGAAATGGGAGTTTACTAAAATGAATTCAAACAATCCTCTCCCCAAAACTCACTTCAATCATTAAAGTTTTAAGCATTTACCTGTTTCATTCTTTACTCATGAGCTACTGTAGCTCTGAAGACAAAAAATTACCTCAATTTTTCCTGCCCTTCAGGTGATATTCAAAATACCTTAAGTGCATTGCAGGTTTTATGTTGTACAATCCCAGATTTCAGCTGTTTTGCTGAGTAAACACGTTATTAAAGCAAAAAACATATTTGCTTTCTCTGAAACAATGCCAGGCAAATGAAGACCTCACAAAAGTTGTGAAACTAATTAGTAGTATATTTTGAAGGAATAACATTTACGATTGGTTAAAATACATGCATCTGCCCCCAAATTTATTGCCAAGATCTAACGGAACTGAAAACGGACTGCTGTATTTCACGTTTTATAGCACGACAACTAAGAACAGATTGACAAATAATTGCTAATTAAACATAACATTCTCATCCAGACCATGCTAGATCAGGTTCGTACTAGAAAAGATTAATCTTACTCCAAGGAGCTTATAACCTGTTATTAACAGTAATGCATCTATCGTCAGGCTTATTCCTCAAACTACCAGCTTTCAACATCAAGTATCCCATCTGCAATTCTGACTTCCATCAAAAGTTCTCCCATGTTAAACTTAGTTAAAAAAGAAGCCAAGCATTTTGGAAATATTACAGAATAAAACCTTTGCTCCACAGAGCAGCTTTAAAGTCTGCACTGAATCTGTTCCTATAAATTAAACTGTTTATATGGATTGGACAGTGAGATGCAGCATTCTGAAGAGGCAACGGTAAGATAGTTGCAAAACACAAGACTGGTAAAGTGCTATAAGTGAAAAAAAAAAAAAAAGTGAAGTAGCACATCAGTATTATCATAACCTAATCTGCTTGCATCTTGGTCCATCTTTGACCCCAATTCTGATGTTCTAGGAATATCATCTTGGGATGCTGGAGAAACTTAGAAGCTGCCCACTCTTTCCAGGAGAAATTATTCCAGATCAATGCACCAAATATCATCTCTACCCAGCACAGGAGGGCACCAAACTCTCACAGCAACTGTGATTTACGTGAGCTAGTGTAAAAATTTTCATTCTGTTTTTTATCACAGTTGTAGCACTCACCAAGCCGTGTCTTGTCAACAGCAGATGGGAAGAGCCTCACGTCCTCAGGAAGCCCCCTAAGCACATGCTCAGGTACATCATCTAAGGTCTCCACAGCGACATTAGATTCAGTTGTGTTCTACAAGTCAAAAAGCCAGAAGGGCCACGACCATTAACAGATAAAAAGCAAGAGCACAACGGATGATCAACCCTATAAAAACTCCTGACTTGAAATTAAAGTAAAATTTCCAAACTGCTGTTTCAGCTCGGGTCCCCTCCATCAACATGCTAATGTAGAAGCACCTTCTCATCAGAACGTTCAATTCTTCACTACTATTTTCATTAAACTTGTTTATGCTTTAATGCAGAGTTCAAAGACCACATTAGAGATACACATAAAACACCGAGAACAAAGTTGCTGTAAATATTCTTTTGCTTTAGTTAATGGATGTGTTTTGATTACAAGCAGGATACAGGGAGTAAAAAATCTAACGGAAAGGATTTTCATGTATCTCAAGTTATTTGCTGTTCCATTCATTTTCCTCGGCCTCTCCTTAAACACAAATTCAAAATTCTTCCTTGAGTTACCTGGAGAATAGAGCTAAAGGTATTTTATTCCTCCTGTCTGAATATGACTTACCTGACAGCACTACTATATTATACCTAAAGATGAATCAACAGAAATGTACTGTGGTTCTATACTTCAGAGAGCACCTGTATTTTTCAGACTACAGTTTTCATATGGGTTCAGACTTAGCGTTAAGTCTTTGAAACCACTCACTAATATGGTGATCTAAAACTCACCTATGGAACACTTTCCAGTTGTATTATTTTTACTAATCAGTTGTGCCATGAGAAGCTAGATTTAACAAGTAATTAGGTCAGTAATAGTATGTTACATGCTAGGTTATGTTGAGATCACATTCCTTTGTGCCATTTCTGATTAAAATTCTTCCAAATTTCAAATAAAATACATCATAAAGTTGATCTACCTGCCTAGTCTATTATGCTGAGACTTCTTAAAAAAAAAAATCACATAAGTGTTCACAGGAACAGCCCTAGGGTTTTAGTATCTATGAGTTATCACTATAAAAATGTCTAGTTCCTTAAACATTCTATTGAAGCATTAGAATTAGTCTGCTTACACAATATACAACTCAAATTTTTTGAAAAAAGTACGTAGCAGGAAAACATACTAGCTCTTACATAACCTGTCTGGAAAGTCTCACTCAATTAGAAAAGAGGTAGATTAATTTTCCCTTTAAATTACAGACGGCTACAACCTAAGCTAATATTCAGACCTAATCTTTTCTGAAAATAAGCCACAAAAAGTTTTCATTAAAGTTTCAGCTGTATACTAGATCTTAAATAGGATCTCTTCTGCTAGAAAATATTTCTGACTGCTTCTGAAAGACTAGGATATTTAAGAGCAAATCATGACACTTTTAGTAGAAAACTTTGTTAGCTGTGTACTTTGTGAATACTGAGCAGTCAGAAGATGAGAGAAGCTGTTAGAAGTGTTTCAGGACACACACACCATTTGTCCAAATGATACTGTTGAAACACGTTACTGGCAGTTGAAGTAATGAGAGGCAAGTGAACTGCCTTGCTAAAATACACTTATTTGATTAAAACAGTATGTAGCAAAACAGCCAGAACACAGGAAGAATAGGAGTTTTTTTCATTTTATTTCATAACCATCCTATTGACAGTTTTTTTAAATCTTGGATTTCCTACAAAGAATAAAACAGTAAAAGCCCCTAAAATAGAAGTAAAATGCACATTGATTCTGCACTAAAGCATCAGCAGCTGCGTGCCATTATCTTTTCTTAACACCTACATACTCATCTTCTGCAAAATCTGTTTCAAAATGTAGAACAAATATGGATCAAATAAACCTGCCTGAGCCATCAAAGCAGTTTCTCCATTATGACCGCCAGCAAGTAAATTTCGGTAAAGCTTAGTAAAATCACGTCTGCTTGATTGGATCTGCTTCAGAGGCGTGGCATGGAGCTCATCTTTATTATAACTGACAGCATTCATGAAAAGGATGACTGGAAAAACATTTATGTTTTATCAACCATCCCTTTCATTTTCTGTTTGACTCATATCTGTCCACAAAAGTAATGGTGACCAATAGTAAGGCCAAAAACCATATTTAACTCTTAAAGACATGTCTATTAATAGAGAAGGAGGAAATTAAATGCTAAAAGTGGTTACATTCTAAAAATATTTATTTTTACCCAGCACACAATTCTAAGCATTTCCCATTTTCTATAGATTCTTTAAAGAATCCTTCAATTCTTCTATGTGAAAAATGAGAAATACTGCAATTTTCCTGCACTATTTGTGCCCATAATGAAAGCTAACCGGTACTCTAGCTTACAGTATAAGGACATCGCAATGTTTCAAAAAAAAAAAAAAAAAAAAAAAAAAAGGGCAATTCCAGCCTTATGGTCTGAGGGTCCAGACCTGCTCATGCAACCTTCCATTTTTGATTTTGTCAATCATTTCCTACACATGCACTTAAAAGTTTCAAATGAAACAACTCTGTACGCCCCTATGCATAAAGGAAACAATGGTGTAAAGCTTCAGTAACAGGAACAACTTGGCCTAGAAACACACAAGTGATGACTTTGGAAATACAGTGCAAAGCAAGAACATCAGTTACCCATCACACTGACGATAACTTCACATATATTAGCAATTCTTCATTTCCCCTTTTCATATGATGACTTCCAGGCATGCTCAAGCTAATCTGTCCCCAAGAAACAATCTAAAGTAGTTTCTGGTATTGCCTTACGTCAAAACCTATCACTTGTGAGAAAGCCTGAACAGTAACTTAAGGAGAAAACCATACTCAAAGTTCTGAGAAGTGCATAGAGTTCACAAAAGTGAAATTTACTTGTTTTGCCTATTGAATTGAGAACCTTGCAGTAAACTAATGGCTCCAATGTACATACTAGAACGTGCGCTTGGGATACACCATCTACACTGCCATAAACACCATCCTGCACTACCCAGTTCTGAATGTTGGGTGGGCAGACAAGCTACCCTGCACGTACTAGAGACCAGTAATGTGCATAATACCCTTACGGTAGAGCAGCTGACATCATGAAGCTTGTATTTTAATGTACTTCACAGAGCTACTAGTGGGTCTCTTGTCTTTCTACGGCTCTATTTACAAGCTAAAAACATGCCGTTTCACTCCAAAGATTGACATTAAAATATCTACGTGTCAAGTTTACTGCTTTGCAACAAATATGATAAGGTAAAAGCAGCTTTTATTGAGAATAAAGGGTTATAATAATGTCATAAGAGTTATTAGTTCAGTATTCTAAATGTTAACCATAATTCCTAAATAAATCAACAGCTCAGAATCCTTAGCCAGCAGGTTATAATACAAAAAGTTTTAAAGTATTTTTATATTAATATTTGAAAGGCAATAGAAAGCTAATAAATGATTTATTAATGTCTAGTAAGTGATTAGTTCCATTTTAAGGAGCCTAAAAGGTTCAATAGGCTGCTTACAATATTATTCATACTATTATTTGTATAGCACAACAGCAAACACTACTCACACTTGTCATTAAGCAACTAACTCTTTATTGCCTAACTATAATTAACAAAACACGATTCCTGATAAAAATGACCAGGATTTCCAAGGTACAAGCATGCACACTTTCCCATAAAATCTGTTCACATTAGGAAATAATTGCGCTTGGTGAGAACTAGCCACATGTTGAACCACGTGCAACAGCCCTAAAAAAAGTACCTGACATCAAACTTTGATCATTCTGGTCTGAAACAAATACTGGTGGTGATGGCAGTAACTAATATGAAGGACGTCTTACTTAAGCTCTGAACAAGTTTCAGGAGGTGTTAAACTGAGAAATAACAACTTGGGCACCACTACAGTTGTCCCAGTAAACCCTGACTTTCTGGAAATGATTCTCGCTCACCATAAAGCAGATTTGATTCTTGATAGCCATGAAGCAGAGATACAATAGTAGTTTTCATAAACTGAGTAATACTCAAAGCATTTTCCACTGACCACTTATGAAATATGTTATGCTGAAAGTTTACTGGAAACAGATTTTAAAATGCATCTGTATATGCTATCAAATTTAAGTTTTTTAGCTCTAAGACAAAGCAGATAGAGCTTCTCCACCCTTTCTACTTAGCACCCCCTCTTTGTGAGGGTGCTGTGTATTGCAATTATTCTCTACATTTATGGATGTGACCTGCTGAGTTAAGTTACAAGAACATCTTCTGCCAGCTTTAACAGCAACGAGAAAAATGATAAAACTGGAGTCATAACAAGGTTATTCTATTGCTGCCTTGATAAGCCCTAACAGCTGCACAGACACATCCTAGAGAGCTATTTGTAAGGGAGAAAGACCCCCAAATTGGAAACCATGGAAGGAACAGAATGCCAGAAATCCCTTCCCATCCAAGACTGTGAAGAGACCGGGGCGGGGGGAGGGAAATCCTTATTCTTTAGTTATACTAGCTGAAGTCTATCCAAAGCAGAGCAAAGTTTTGTTTTGCTCTTCCAAAGGGAAAACTAGTGATGAAAGCAGTCTGACTTTCAGACATCTGTTAGCCTTGAACTGATATGCAAGAAGCCATGTCTCATGAGACAAAAAAGAAACACCACGCTCTTCTCAGCATATCAAAGAAACCTACATATCTTTCCAGTACATTACCCCATTATTTCATTAGGGGAGAACCAAGGCTATTTTTCACAGTGGTTTCTAACAAATTATATATAGGCATAGATGAGGGGGACTACAGAGAGTGAACAAGAAAGCTATGAGAACGACACACTTCAAGTTTCAAGCTAACAAGAGTGGGGTGGTGTTTTGGTAGGGTTTCATTTTGGCCTTTGGTTTCTTTGGGGAGTTTTGGTTTTGGTTTTTTTTTTTTCAGGTTTTTTTCACAACCATAGCTAGATGGTCAAAAATCTCAAGCCTACAAATAAATTTTAACCTACCAGAACTTCAACAATCAGACTCAAGTGATTTAGACAGAAGCGTACAGCGCTGTGTCATATCCTCTGACATATTCCTGAATAGTCACACCTCCTTTTAGCCATAAATATCCCCAAACTGTTCTATCAGTTAAGATACCTGTTAAAATCAGTTAAGAATTTTATTTGTATGGAATAATACAGATTCAGAACTTTATTTTGCACCTACCTACATGAATCAAAGACTAGCAGCTACATTCAGAGAACACAACGCTCAGGCTCACTTGACACCTGTCATATTAATGGATTTCACAAGTATGAGAAAATTGGATATGGCCTAACACATAACAATACATTTCACACCTCAAAAGACTGGTAATATGTAACCAAATACTAAACAGTAAAATAAATAACAATTCAGTTCAGTCAAATCAGTGCAATCTCATTTTATTTGCAATTTAAATGTAGCTACTTAAAATATGTTCCAGATCACAACTTGTCCCCAAGGAATGTCTGTCTACCAAAAGAAGAAACACTATATTTCAATCACTTTTCCACCAACATTTAACAATAACATTTAAATTTATTCTTCTGTTTAAAAAATTCACCTCTTGATAAGGATAGTGCACTGGTGCATGTACTACAGCCAACTTTTGCATTTAACTGAAGTCCTAATACAGTATTTTTCACTCCCTCCAAGACTGCAATTTTGAATACAAAAGCACTTGAAGCTTATTTCACTTTTAAGCTTCTTACTCTGAAGTTCATCAGAAATACTACTTTGCCAGCATTCAGATTAGCTGGGGTAAAGTGACTTAAGAACAATGCCAAAAAATCATTTGAGGGCTAAAGGGCTGCCTTAACCGAAACTATCTTTTCCTGCTTGCATCGAATTCAGAGTCCAACTGCTTTGGCAGTACCTTTCAACACACTGATTAAACACTTTTTCACACCACTATCAATATAACTGTACCTATGGAGCAACCACAAATTAGACTATACCGTTACAAGCAGTATTTAAGCAGAGTAGAACCAGCACCTGCAACAAGATGTTCACAGATGATCAGAGATTAGAATGGAAAAGGAAAAAAAAATATCCTGAAATTTGTAATGAATGACAAACCTTCAGTTAGTGTCATGTTTTGGTGGAAATAGGATAAGATAAAGGAAAAGATAAAGGAAAGGATGCCATTGAAGAGAGACATGGCAGAGACGTCAGAAGAGGTGAAAAGGAGATGACGCCACTAAGGAAGACTGCTGACACAAACAGCCAGCTAGCACAAGGCAGGTAAGTCAGAGGCAGAAAGGTCTCTGCTTGTCCTTACCTGGCTACCCCTCTTTGCAGCAATCTCACTGTGTGTGCTTGAAAATTAGAGATGTATCAGAAATATTTGAAATAATCATTGAAAAATTCAGAGGGAATGGGGGGGAAGGAGTTCTAGTACAAGTGCAGGTATAATTAGTTAACATATGGCTTCACCATTTTTTAAATAACAACCCATGCTGTTTTCCAGGTAACAACCTTCTTCCTACTCTACCTTAATGCAGTCTCAGATGTGGTAAATGCTACCAATCAAACCCCCATGTTTGCTTGGGTTCTTTTAAAATAAATTATTCAGCATCTCAATTACATTCATCAGAATGAAGTAGTTTACATATTAAAGGCAGATGTCTTTTTAAAACAGATAGAGAACGCACACTGTCTATCCTGAGACAGCAATTTTCCAAGAAACCCAAAAATATTAATTCCAGTGACAGCTGCTTTTTTTTTTTTTAATCCTTCTCCTCCTTACAAGAAAGCCATATCAAAGTACTTATGAAAAGGTTTTCCTTCACTACTTCAAGATTTCTATGGGATACACAACAAAACTAGCAGTCTTTCCATATAAGCCAAATTAACAATAGCCCAATTAGTTTCAGGGTCACTGAAGTCACACAAAAAGCAGAGACAAGCAGAATGAAAGAAATATGAGAACAGAGCACTTGAAAGACGTTTGGCATCAGGCAAAAACATTTCTTATACAGACCTGGCACTACAACTTGTCAACAGTGAATGAAATGACAAGGGCACTGCAAGAAAAAAACACCACAGGGTTGATGCTAAATACACACTTAATACAAATGGTAATTGAACAATAAAATGCCATGAGAGCTCTGTACACTTTGGAAACCAAATGCGAGAGCCAGAAACACCAAGAAGGACTCTAAGCTACTGTAACTACTCCCAGAAGCAGGGCCAGCTCATTATTTCATTGTAAGAGGACGTACATCAGCGCTGCATAAGCAATATTAGCAGTCACAACAAGAAAGATGAAGACTTTGTTTTCACACAGCACAGAAATCTTAGTTCTAGAAACGGATTGGCGGGGACAGAGGGACACAACAGACAGAACACGAGGGGACATGGACACACAAATGGGAAGGAAACAGCCAATGAGAGCAGTTAAGATCTACAGCTTTCAGAACTTTAGTAGAATCCAAAGCTTATCAGAACTGCTAATAAAGCAGGATTATTATTCAAGCAGACAGAGCAATAGGCTGTTTGCGTCATGCCACTGAGTGCATTCGAAACAAACCTTTCAGGTGAAAAAATTTCAAGTCTCATTAGAAATAAATTGTGAAGCAACAGTTAACCCAGCTACCCTAAACTAGACTACTAATGCTTCGAAGGGTGCTAATGCAAATGTTATTTGTACTATATATATAAGATGATTTATAATTTTGTATAGATATAATACAAATACAACACCTATTCTAAGGCTCTGATAGAGATTATATTTTGCTTTTTACTTTTAAATACACATATATATATTGATGATTTTTCACTTTAAATCAGAGGAAAAAAGCAACTGGAAACATCCAACCAAGCCATTTCACACTGTAATTACATATATTTTGTATATACTTCTATAACTTTAGTGAGAACATACTTCAGCAAAGCGCTAATTGTATTCAATGCTGCTGCTGATCAAATATGGGCATAAAGGGTAATAAAAGCACTTATTAGGTTCAGGCATCAATAAAAAAGTATACAAAGCATTTTACATAACTGTGTACTGTGGCTGTTTCTGGCTACAAAAGCTTCTGTTCGTAGCCAACTTTTTTAGCAAATTTAAAATGGCACTCCTTCAGTGTAATATCCCGCGTTCACATTCCCACGCCACAGGGACTTTGTAAGATCATCCAAAGAGAAGTACTCAGAGAAAAATTTAAGGCAATATGTACTTTTTCTGTAAGTAATTCTTTAAGGAATACAATTGTGCATGACAGACAAACAGATGTATAATTCCTACTTGGACAGACAAATGCAAAATGAAATCATGTACACTTGACATTGATTAAAACAACACCCTCCGGTCCAGATATTCTTGCATCCATATAGTAGAGCACTGCATCACAAAAGAAATACACTCTCCCAGTCTTTTCACCTGATTCTAGGGGAAATGCTTAGGGTTCTGGGAAAGTGTAAAACTTCCCGATCAATCAATTTCTGAGACAGATGGGTCACCGCACATTTGAAACAGTAAAGTGGTGAAAAAAAAACATTAAAAACAAAATGGAAGCCTTCAATTTTCAAGGCACTTTTATAAGGAGCTGAATTATTACCAAAAACCTCAGGACAAAATAGATTTTTCTAGAGAGGTGTCCTTATAGGAGGTGCCAGCAGTAATAACTCACAGGCTGCTGAAGGGAATTCACACACACAAAAAACTTAAATCCATGAAATAAAATAAATCTCACAAGCATACACGCTGTGGAAAGGAGGATTATGAAATTTAATGGCACTGAAGATTTTAAAGAACAATTCTTTTCTAGAGGACTATTTACTTTTCTTATTAATAATTAACTGTTCTAACATCTAGAATATTTTGATAAAGTCTTACATTTATACTCACCTGATTCATTTTGAATTCCTTTTGTGTTCTGAAAAGATACACACAACAAAGAAACTCCCTTGATTACATGAGCCCTAAAAAGAAAAACAGACAATTGTAACACGTACCTACCTACAAAATAAAAACTGAATTGAAAGTACACACAGACCTGTAGTTTCTCTTCCTAAAGCATTTGTCACAAAGCAGCATATTGCTTTATTAAAAAAATCTGCTCCAACCTATAGTTTTGTTATTATAGCTCAAATGCCTATCAATACTCTCAAGGCAGATATGTGTCATTAATCTTTCTCCCAGTTTTAACTGATGATGCAACAGAAATGTGTTCAAGTATGATTGTTCCATTTGTTCTTAAAAACAAGTTAGTTTGCTCAAGATTGAGTACTTTTAAGAACTTCAGGAGTCAGATCTCTTCAGAATTTAATATCAAAGCATTATGAAAGACCTTAAGTGGGTTCCAAATTAACAAAATGCATGTGCTTGAGCCTCCACTCTCCCGTATTAGAAACAGGAAATTCTTCCTTAAAGCTGGGCCTTTTATTAAGGTATTTTATTACACTAACACATTTGGCCTGAGATTTTGAAAGATTTCTTAGTTCAAGTAGGCATCAAGTTTGGAAACTCATGACTTATGACAAAACTAATCAGAACGATGCCATATCTAAGAGTCCAGTACATCAACTCGCTTCCCTCTGGTTTGTTTTTTTTTTTTTAAATACATACAAAAAAGCATTATTGCTGGAAACACTATCCCTCCTGGTGTCGTATACAATTTTCAATAAATGAACAGTACCCTTTTTGAAGGTTAACTGGTACCTAAACACGTAAAGTACTGCTATTTCTTCCCCCTTTTAGTTTTCTTATTATAACAGCAATTAACTAATTTTTACTACTTTATACAAACACTATAATTTAATTTAAAATACAGTCAAGCAAAATATACTCCAAATGAATTTCATATAATCCTTCACATCTTTGCACTGCAAGAATTCTTAATGCTGCATAACAACAGTGAAAATACTGCCACGCTTCACACAGAAGTTGCAATGCTTAAGAAATTCAGAAGAAAAGGAAAAACTTTCTTGAAAAGGATATTTCTATTGTATACAGCTCTTCCAGGATTAACTCCTTTTGTCCTGACATTTCCATACTACGTTAGCGTTTAGACAAACAGATGACATATCTGTATTTCAGTTCCAGTTTTGCAACTGGTGCTGTGGGATTTACATTTTGCCAGCAAAGACCCGTTACAGGATGAGGAGCTCCATCTGAGCAGCTTTTAAACATCTGAAGAAAAATATTCCTTTTGGAACATACGATTACAACTTTCTAACTTATTTCAGTACATCTGCCAAATACAAATCAATTCCTAGGAATGATACATCCCAAGCATTTGATTTTCTAAAATTTTCTCCGCCACTGATGGAGCACATAGTCAGCACCTAGAAACTACCGAACAAGTAGGGAACGCTCCCCAGGTTTCATCGCTCGTTACAGTCACTCCTGAGATTGTTATATCTTGCCATGACAATAGCGTCCCCTTGGCTCTAAGTTTCTCCTGCATTAGCGCACAGTTGTTTCTCACTTGTCTTCCACATACCCTTTACTTCCCTCAGCTTCAATATCTTAACTCATTTCCCCTCCTGACAAACACGACTTCTACTTCAGACATTTTTACGCAAATGCTTTAGGCAAATGGTTTCTGAAATTTGATCCACAGACTGCCTGTCATCTGCTGAAAGTCGCCTTAGCACATGGAAATGCTGATTAAAGAAAAAGCAAAAGTTGGAGTCAGTATAAACCTCTGTACTTGGGATGAGGCCTGAGTAACAGCAAAAAATCCAGAGCTCTTTTATTCATTGTTCATTGGGACAATACCCACACAATGTCAATTTACAAATGAAATATTTTGGATAGCAAGAGAGGCATCAAAACATTTCCTAGTGTGAAAAACAACTTATTTTTAGTGACAAATGTCTTGCTTTTCTATACTTGGCTAGAAAACAAAAAAACAATTACTTATGTAAAGACAACAAAAGCAAGAACCTTTTACTGACATGATTTTAGAGCACAGCTTCATGCGCTACTATGGCTGTAGCATACACGTTTAAGTGGTTATTGTCTCCAGCCGCCTATTTCTACCTTTTCTTCTTCCTCTCACTGAAGATTATCAGTCCCTCAACGACAAGGGCTTAACTGTTCACATAACCATTTTCTACCATGGTTCTGCAAAGCGATTTAAAAAAACCTACTGTAAGAAATGCACATATGTTACCCTGCAGTAAATGACAGTCATCTGACATACATACGTGATTTTCAACACTGAATAAATGAGGAAGGCATTTAACCCAGAACTCCAGATATGTAAAGGCTATAAGGATTTAAAGTGCTGTCTTACAGAAGCAAACATTCAATACCATCACTACTCAGCCACTGAATGCAAAGAATTTACACAAGTAAATATCAATTAAGTGATGGGTTGAAGGGGTCAATGCTCAAGGAAAGTCCTGTCAAGCTGAAAATTTCCTAAGCTGAGCTTTCCTACCCAAGTTGTTAAATTAGTCAAAAATTTGTAACGAAGTAAAATATTTTTTTTAGTTTGTTTCATTTGAGCAGTAAAAATACACTTTTCTTGCATTTTATATACTCATTCAAAATTATTTTGTTTAGAATTAATACTGTTTTCAATGAATTTTCAAAACAAAAAATAAGCCTGGTATTTAAAAAAAAAAATTTTAAATGCTTTATTCAGCTTTTTTATAGAACTGGTTATACCCGAACCTCCCAATGATATTTCTTAGGAAAATATGACAAATCTGAACATACTGATGTATTTAAAAGTCCACATAACACAGTTTAGGTAGATTCCTAACAGACTGTGCTACTCTATACTCTTCCAGCTACAAGTTACCAGAGGAACCAGTTGACCATAAAATATGATCAGATGAGAAATTAAGCTACAGTAAACCAAAAGCTTCAACAACTATTTATGAAGCTATTTATTTAAAACACACACTTCACCTTAAAATTTTACGCCTGCAGTTCTGACAAGTTACACATATGAGCTGAAAAAATGCCTGAAAATATTTTCCCACCTTTCCTCCCTTCCTCCATGTTACCTATTTTGTTAGCAATGAACTCAACTATGTGGAAAGCAAGATTAATTGCACTGTGGAAAAAAAATTAAAGAGTATATGCAGATTTATATACAGTCATTGGTTTTCTTTCCACCTAAATGAAACGTGACTTAAGAACAGAAGACCAAGTATCTGTAACACTAAATTTGGGGTTTAACTTCTAGCGCACAAAGGTCAACAAAAACAAGAAAACATGAACAAATTCTAGAACTGCTGCACAAATATTAGTTCCCCATATGATCAATGGCTACCAACAACGTATTTACCCTTGCCACTGCAAGCAGGAACAGGCTTTCATTTCAGCCACTAATGACTTTTTAGTTACACAGTCAAGCCCAATGCAAGATTTTCCAGGAAAGCCCCAAATAAAATGATACTGCTCTGATTTGTCATCAGGGGAACTGTGATATGTTAAGTTTAAAGAAGTGATGATGACCACATTAAATCAGTCTTAAAGTTAGCAATAATCTACAGCTGTGTTAGTACTTTGAAAAAGTCCCATTAGCAGCTCCATCAAATAGAGGTAACAGCTATTTCCATTCAACCTTTCCTCCATACTCAACAGCAACATACACCTGCACCTACCTGTCAAAACCTGAATAACATCAGGTAGATGTTAATAACATCTACCACAGTAAACCCTGAAGATTCACCAAAGTCCTTAAGATAAAGGTTCTACGCCAAAAATGAAGCCTGCTCACCAGTAACCTGCATTTTTAAAATTAATTTCCAGAAAACATTGCCAAATCATATTTACTTCAAACCACTACCTACTACTGTATCTCACAAGTACAAAAATACTATGCCCTTTCTCAAGGCATTACAGCATCTGGGAAACAAACACAAGAGAAAAGATCTATTGCATCATGTAATCCTCAGAAAAGTGTATTTAGAAAGGCTCACTGTTAGGCAACAAATTATATTTCTTTAGATAAGAACATAAAAGGCATACATACTTGAGGAAACAGTGTGGTCACTCAAACAAAATGCATGTAACAAAAAAACCATTTTGACCTTCTTTCTGAACTCTACACTTAAGAACTTTAAATATTCCCTTACAAAAACAAAAAGAAACCAAACTTACTGAGAATAAAGTTTGCAAACAAGAGCAAGCAATTGTTTACAAAGCCAACATTACAGATCATCTTTTTCAAACTAAATCAGATGGTACTTCTAGTAGGCATTCTGAGGTTGTACTAAATAGTCTATTATCTGATTTTTATAAGCCATATTTATCGTTTCTGTATGTGGGGCTTTTTTTTTTTTAGAAAATCAAAGAATCAAAAAGCATTTTGAAAGATAATCTTGCTTCCAATTCAGAGAAAGGAAAAAACAGGCATAAGAATATCAATCCTGGTCTGGAAGCTGAAAATGGGACACAAATTACATCACTGCTCTGGTAAAAACATGTTCCTTGCAGAACCAGGAACAAAACTTGAAAGTCTCAACAGCCTGCTTTCCTAATGACCAGGGGGTCGGGCTGGGATACTGCAGGGCTTTGGAAATTGCCTTTTCCTTTGTTTTAGTTTTCAGTTGCAGCACTTTTTTTTTTTTTTTTTTTACATCTGGACATTTATCATTTTTTCAATTCAATACCAAAATACTCTAATCCATAAATTTTCAATGTATTTGGTGAAATAAATCTTGCCAAAAAAGAATTTTAAATTCACGTTAACTCTGAGAGATTAAAATATGTCTTTGATAGAAACAAGAAGCACTATCTATGGACACTTAATTGCAAAGACAACATTTTCAGTTACTCAAGACTTCTAGAAGAAGAATGGAGGAAAACAAAATAGGCAAACAATGATTTTCTGAACACTAAAATCTATGACCTATTGTCCATTAGGAAAAAAAAGCTTTGCTTACTGCCATGTAACCAAACTGTTATACCTCAGAAAGGTTTCTTCAGATAACCATGCCAAGATATCACCAACAGAAAAATAAAACCTGAGTTTATTAATTAAACAGCAACTGGTCAAGAGAAGCAACAGAAAATAAGAAGTCTCTAACAGCTGCAAATATCCAGAAATGCCATTCCAGTCTTCACACATACGTACAACTTTTAATGCTACTTGCAAAGAGAGTAAATAGAAATGAAAATTTTCTCAGACAAGTACGTTGCTGATTTACTACCACTACGTGTAGAACCCCATTTCAGTCATTTGTTTTTACAATACAGGACTCAGCCTCCCTCTTTTGTCTATGGGCATGCTTTATACAGAGGCAGATAAGAAATATTTTTCCAGCTAGGAAGACAATCAGAGAAAATCACATTGGCAAGAGAAGTTATTTCACTGGGGGGGAGTCATTAAGTATCAGGATCATACCTGCCCTTTCACAAGTTCAACAGCAAATATACTGCAGTACTTTAAAAAGCTATGCCAGTGCAGATATTCAACACGTACGAGTTTATGAACTCCAGCTGTTTATAAATCCCTGATAAAAACCATACAAGTAGCAGTCTCCAATCTCCACCAGGAAGCAAATGACTCATGATGACCAAAGGTACCATGCTGTTCCTATAAGCCATAGATTATCTTTATCTTTTCCTGGTTTGAGATCCTCATTCTTGACTTGTCTGAGATCCTCAGTCTTGCAGGCACACTGCAAATAAACTATCAGCAGGATACTAATGGTACAGAAATACATTACCAGAATGATCATCTCTAAATCTCTCTGAACTTCTGGTTTCAACAGGCAGCCACATAGTATGCAACAATATTCAAATCTCCTTTTTATATACTATTACTTGTTTACACCCCTAAGGATCAAGGCATTTATATGAAGCAGTGAAACAGGGACATGACTGCACTAGAGGATGGACTTCAAGAGCCGTTTTAGTTTTTACAGAAAAATAGTAGTTAACTTTCTGCTTTACTACCCTTCCATGTTCAAGCAAATATTCACATAGAACAATATGGATGGGTTATACAAATGTACATAAGCACTTCATCATCCTTCACCAGTCTTCCACGCTAATCTGGAAGGTGGTGTTCTTCGGATCCCCATATCTACACTAAACAAGCATCAATTCAGGAATCTCTAAACACCATACTCATCATGGCATTTCTACCTAACATATTTTATCCATAGCAGTGATCTGTCTTTTATTTAACATAACTAGGGTTTCACTAAGGGAAAGTTGGCTTCATTTTTGAGACCATAGACATTATCTATATGCCATGGGCAGACAGGCTGCTGAGACCCTTCTGCCCTAGCAAATCCTGGCAGCTATATGCTTGAAAACCAATAGGTACCACTCCATGGCTCTCGTTGCTGTCTCTACAAGTCTAGTAGTTCTTTTGTTTCTTAAACATCAGTCCCCCCATCTATCAGTGATGCAGTTCTCTATCTGAAGAGTGCCGATGCCATCTCTGATACACCATCACGTATTTCAACAGTTGGAAGAGCTGGAGACCTCTCTGTCTATACCAAGGAAAGCATACGTGAATCCTTAACATGCACATCATTTTTATTAAAATGTGACAAGTGTCAAAAGACAACAACATGATAGTCACATACCAGAGTGTTGTGCGTCTCCAACTCTCCTAATCTACTTAGTATGTGTGAATAAACTGAAAGACTTTGCATCCAAATAACATGCCCAAAGTCAAGAGCCTAGACAGGGAAGAGCAAACTGGAGTGGCATCAGACATGCAAACAGCCCTATTGTTTTCAAGAGCTGCCCATTGTTGATTACTCAAATGTAAAATAAGAAAAATATTTCTCTTGCCACTGAACCATCAGAGAGCAGGTGCAACACGACACCTTCCCTTCCTTTTTCAACAGTTGAAAACAATTTAATGTTTTCTTTACTATTTCAAAATGGAAATTTTACAGTATCACATGAATTTGGAACCACTAGAAACTTTACTGCAGCCTTCAGCTACCTGCTCATGACAGTTACCAGCAGCGCTCCACACGCTGCTCTGGCTTCAAATACTTGAAGATACTCATCTTGATCTCTCCTAGATGCCTCGCACACACATTTTATCTCTCACCCCAAACATTCTCCCCCATGGTACCACTGCATCTTCACAAAGAAACCTCCGATTTATGGAACATGTCCTATGAAAGGCATTTCCAGTGAGGAAACCAATCCTAAAACTCCTTTCTCCAAGCCCCCGCGCGCCCAGCTGGGCAGACAATTGATCCGCAGCGGGCTTTATGGCCCGCGAATCACCTAAACTTTTGAAGACCATGTCTTACGAACGATTTGGAAGACAACAGTTATCTCGCAACGTCAGGCTGGCAGCGGTTATAGAGCCCTGCTTTGCCAGCTGACACCTCCGGGGCAGTACTTTCAAGGAAAAAAAAACAAAACCTGAAAGGGCAGCCCAGGGGATGGAGCACCTTCTTCGAGCCGGCCTCTGCCGCCACCCTCCTCCCGCGCCCCGGCTTCCACTCCCCGGCCCCCTGCTCTCCACAAGGCTCCCCCGCCGCCGGCTCCCGCGGGGCGCAAGTCCCGCATTCACTCCTCTCACACCTGCTGCCGCCACCTTCCCGCGGGCCCCCCCCGGGGCGGCTCCACCCCCCCGAAGGAGGCTCCTCGGCGCGCCGGGCCGGGCCGCCGCCGCCGTCCCCTCCTCCCGCGGCGGGCCCCCTCCCAGCCGCGCCCCCGGCGCCGCGCCGCTGGCTCTGCCCACCGCCCCCACGCCCCGTCCCGCCCTCCGGCGCGGCGGCGCCCGCGGGCAGGGTGCCGGGGCCCCCCCGCCGCCTCCCTCTCACCTGCGCCGCTGCCGCCGCCTGCGGCCCGCCTGGGAGCGGCGCGGAGCGGCCTCAGCTCCGGCACCATCCGGGCGCCATTTTGTCTCCAGCCTCGGAAGTGACGTTGGGGGGAGGCCAGCGGGCAGGTTCCCCCCGCCGCGGGACCCCCTCCGGAGCGGGGCCGCCGCCCCGCCTCGGCTCCCGGCCGCCCCCACGCACCCCCTGCACCCCCAGTATTTCCCCGAGGCCGCCTCAGCTCATCCGGAGCTGGCCTTCGCACCGCGGCCTCCGGCCACCACCCTGATCCCAGACAATGAGCTGTGGAGGAGAGCAGGTTCTCTTTCCCTATTTCCCTTTTTTTTTTTTTTTTTTGCGCCCTGTTTTCCTTCTTTTCGTAGTAACGCAGCTCCGCAGGGAGGTGGTTTCTTCGCCTCTGACTGAAAACAAAAAAGCGGCTGAGGGGAAATTATTTGAATAGCTGGAGGCGATGTACGGAACGATCGGACCCCCCGAGGAGGCGCGGGCCGTTTCTCTGCGCTGGCGGTCTCGGGCTGAGACCCGTTTTGCTGCACATAGACTGTGCTGTCCCGTGTAAATCAAGCTTTGATCACTGTCGTTTCTGAGCAAGTACCTGAGAGGAGGGAAAAAAAAAGCCCATAGTCGCCGCCTGAGCCATGTTCGTATCTGTATGTCAGGGCATAACAGTGTCTCCCTTTCTTCTATTTGAATAGCAAAATGGTTTTCTCTCTCACTTAAATGTTGTATTCATAGTACTGTCAAAGATATGTAATCTTCTGGGCTAGGACTGGGGTTTTTTTTTTACACGGAAAGATTAAGAATTTGTCATCTTCCAGAGGAAAACCTTCTGAATGAAACCCATAGGAGATGGGAGTCGTTAATACAGTTACAGATTAGAGGTCTAAAGTTCAGAAATTTCTTACATTTCTTTTTATTATTTTGATTTCACATTCATTGTGCATGTACACGAAAGACTAACATTAAAACTGTCATTAAGCTGACACACGAAGTGTTCATATAGTACCAGGCAGATGAGTCCTATTCCACAAAGCTGGAAGGTTTCCTTAGCAAGTAGCCAAGCAAATCACCTGCCTACCCACTGTTGTCAAAGTGAAGCTTTTTAAAACAATCCACCATATTTCCAAACACAGCTACAAAGATAACCTTTCAAGCGTAAGGAAAGCGCACACTCTGAAGCCAGAGAATTTGAATGCCTCTGTGGTAGTTCTTAACTTTGCCAAGCAACAGCAAGCTGAACAATAACAGGGCACGGTGCTCTTCCCACCTGGAGCGCTCAGGATGGGTTTATATTTCAAAATGTTGCTTAAGTATACCAAAATCTGTTTTGAAACCTCTAATTTTAGTAGTAACAAATCCTCATATAAATACATTTATCTTATTAGGCTAGATTAATTCTAATTTAGCTATATTAACATTTCATTCTATAAAAAAGCTAGACTAACTACACCTGTGTAAGTTTTGGGGTTATTTTAAAAAAAAACAAGGCTCCCAATTTGACCTGTTAGAGCCTTATGCCTACAACAGAGAAAACAAAAATGTAGGACAAAATACGTACCATATCAGCTAGAGTATGAATGTTTCGACCTTCAAGGTTATTAAGTACAAAGTTTCCCAAAAGTATCACAAATAATACCAATTATGACTTTCCTCAACATACTTATAGCTCTAGAAGTTTCATAAAAAGCTCAAAACACACCCCTTTTAAAAAATGAGTTACCTATTGCATTCTTATTTAACTTTTTTTCCTGTATTCTAGAGGTATTGTTATTGAGACTGTAAACCTAGGCAGGGTAGGTATCAACAAATTAACCAACAAACTTAGAGTACGAAATACAAAACATTGATATTTTTAACATTGCCTTACAGTTTATTCATTGTATTTCATTTTTATAACTTCATTACTACAGTAGTAATGTTTACTCACTCATTTAAGACTGAAAAGAGTAAAGCCTTTTTATCACATACTGATACTACTTCTCTACTCCTTCCTGGTCAAAGCTGTATTGACTCTTCAGAGGCTTCATTTGAAGACTCACCCTGCTGCTGATTGGAGGTGTCACTTTAAAAGGCACTGTGCAAGAGCCCAGTAGTTTTAGGCTGAAAGCTAGAGTGTGAAGGTGAGTTTCTTTTCAGTAAAGCTGCCTTTCTTTCTTTTCCTGTGTTTTTTTTTATTTCCTTATAGATTTTTGCTTAGTTTTGTATAGTGATAAAGTGGGAATGTTGTATAGCTGAGATTACTTTTTTGGTTTGTACTTGGCTTAATTAAGGATTTTAAGAATATTTTTTTGTTGTATCTTAGTATTAAGTGCTTATTCTTGAACAGCTTTTTTAATGGATGGCTTTTAAACTTTGTTTCTGCTTGTTTAAGAATGTAGCTTTATTTCTTATTGTGTGATAAAGCATTGGTTTAATGTACAATGCTAAACTAATATGAAATTGTTTATAGCTGTATAATTGCTTATGAAGACTATCTAACTCTTGCTTTTAACACTTATGACTTACTTTATTAACTAGGTTTTTTTTGTTGGGCTTTTGCTGGTTTTTTTTTTTTTGTTTTTTTTTTTTATATTGTAGGTGAAGAAAGGACTCCTGGAAAGCTGGAGCTCTGAGCTACCTAGAGACAGCCTTTTCTCAGGTAGCTTGTGCCAACTGTTTGCTTTTATGTATGTAATTACTACTAATACAAGGTTATGGTTTTATGATAATAGAAGTTAATGC
The DNA here is from genome assembly GCF_949628215.1 of Phalacrocorax aristotelis. Lineage (NCBI taxonomy): Eukaryota > Metazoa > Chordata > Aves > Suliformes > Phalacrocoracidae > Phalacrocorax > Phalacrocorax aristotelis. The sequence goes on from NC_134294.1 coordinate 3,035,089, forward strand.
TTTCAAAACATTCTCATTAAAGTTCATAGTTTCTTGGGAGGTTTATGTTGTAAGTGTTAGACTTTTGAATGCTAAGACAAACTATATTACTCAAAAATTTTTTTTTTAGTCTGTTAGTTAATAGTCTTTAACTGTTATGAAAGAGTAAGTAAAAACAAAGAATCTATGTGTTAAAGAGCTTGCTAATCACTCCTTAAGACAGGATAGTCTTGTAGATTGATTTGCATTTACTTTATTTGTAAGGAACTCAGCCTTGCAGGTGTTTTAAAGAACTGGGTTTTTTCCAGTCAAAAGTCTTAGCATAGAAGATAATATTCATTCAATATCTGTATGAAATGTAGCTGTCATAAGCATATTATGTGTGTGACTGCAAAAAGTGGGAGAAACTTGTCTGGTGCTGTTAGTTTATCAGTAGTCTTGGTAATGAACAGTTGGAACATTATTATCAGAATAAGTTGTGTGTAGTGCTGGTCTTCCCATAGGTTTTCCAAAGCCCTTTGCTCAACTGTGTCAGCTCTTCAGTAGTAAATATGCTGTTGTACCTGTATCCTTGTTTCCATTCCTGTTCACAGGGGTGCGCAGTCTCT